>NW_009954505.1:2532113-2608422 GCF_000747805.2 Chaetura pelagica | reverse complement strand
TTAAACCTCTTCTATAGCTTAGTTCTAAGAAGAGGCTACTTCAATTATTTTTTATTTTGTTTTACTACTTTTTTTAAATTAAAAAAATGTTTACACTGTTAGTATATCATATAAAAAGCTCAGGAAAGCAAAAGGTAAGATGTATGGGAGAGTAAAAATTGATGAAAGGGTAGTTCTAGAGATGGTAACTTAATTGTTTTAAAATGAAAAAAAAAAAAAAAGGAATTACAGAGGCCTGAGAAATCAAAACACATGATTGGATTTTGTTTGAGAATCAAGATACCTCATCACTTGGAACAACTGAAGTCAACTGGGAATGCTGCCACTATAACAGAATCAGGATTTTCTTCCTTACATGAGCACAAAATGGCAATTAGGACAAACTGGGGGACAATAGCATGTGTCCACCCATTTCAAACTAATTAGGCCACAATTAATGATGATCTGATTGTGCAGTTACTTGTCTGTGTGTGCATGCATTTCCATGTATGTAATGCAACAAGAAATAAATTTTAAATCTTACAAGCAGTGCTAGATGCTCAAAAAAAGGAAGACTGCAACTTTAAAAAGATGGCACAATTGCTCTATCGACATTCACTTTTCTTGAATTTTGTCAGGTGGAACAGTTTATTAATAATACTACCTCAAATTTTACTTTCCATTTAAATTACCTTGATTTTTACTAAAACTTCAACAAAACCGAAAGGAGCAAATATTAGCATTTTCGTTTTTCACCTGTGCTTCACATTCACACAGAACTGAGGTGAAAGGAATACGATGAGTTCCTACCAGAACTGGTTGTACCTGTTCCATATTTTTTCTCTGACCACAGATATCAGTAAAACAACACAGCTGAACTCTAGATATTTAGAACAAAGCAGGTTATTTTTCAGCTGTTGACAGTTTCTCTGACACCTAACAATAAAGATCCACAATGGAAAGTGTCTGAGTCCTAGGCTGCCCTGTAAGAATGGATGCAGACAGACAACCAAGTGTGATGGGATAGGCCAAGGTCCAGTATATAAATGGAGCTTCCAAAAATCTGCAATAAGACCCAGAGCCACCTGTTGTGAGGGAAGCAGCGGTTTGCAGGCATGATGCCCACTTTAAATGAGACAACACGATAGCAAGGAACAAGAGCAATGGGCCTGGAAGGACAAGTGAGAGACAGCCTGATGGCCTCGCCTAAAAGACAGCATATCTGAATAAGGCTTTCTGACTTATTTCTGATTTTTATCCTGCAACTTCGCTTTTTAAAATGGTGCAACTCTGGTAGCAAGGGCCAAAATCTTTATTTTTCCCAACACATATGAGCACTGTAACTAGGCTGCATAATTGGGTTGTGTGTTGCCTGAGCATCTTACTTTGAAGACTGAGATAAGGATGGAACATCCGTGTGTGGCTTTTACTCTCTTCCATACATGAACTACTTCCTATACCACCGTGAGGTGAACCCTCCTTTTAAAAACCACAACTTACTCTCACCTTATTGGTTGCAATGATACCAGTGCCAGTGGCAGTGGTAGGTATCCCCACTACACAACAGGACAGTCACAGCAGGCATGTCACACACATAAGCACTGTGAGACCAGGGAGGTGACGCACAGTGAAGCATAAAGGGGGTTGAGATCTTTTCATACCCATAATCTCATGTTTCATTCCCTTGCCCCTGAGCTGTGGGATACAGGACACACTCTCCAAGCAGGGGGCAGCAACAGACGCAGCAGCCATGCCATGCAGAAGGGCCTGTTTGTCCACATACCTGTGGATTTGTGTGTTGCTCCTTCTATCCCACAATACCCAGATATTCAGTAAAACCTGTGTTTCAATCCCATGTAAATTACACTATCATGCTATTTCAGTGTCTTTTATGACAGTCTGAATGAGGTGCAGTTAGAGAAAGACTAAATGTGGAAGCCATTCTATTACTACTTGTCTCATGACATCTATAACTTGGGTGACAAAACCAACCCTCGGTCTTAGCAAAGCTCTACATACAGAGCTGGGGTTGTTTAGTCTTGAGAAGACTGAGAGGGCACCATATTAATGTCTACAAATATCTGAAGGGTGGATGTCAAGAATGGGCCAATCTCTTCTCAGTGGTGCTCTATGACAGGACAAGGGGAAATGGCACCAAGTTACAACACAAGAAGTTCCACCTCAACATGAGGAAAAACTTCCTTACTGTGAGGGTGATGGAGCCCTGGAACAGGCTGCCCAGGGAGGTTGTGGAGTCTCCTTCTCTGGAGACGTTCAAGACATGTCTGGATGCCTTCCTGTGTGACCTGCCCTAGGTGTTCCTGCTGCAGCAAGGGGGTTGCACTTGATGATCTTCAGAAGTCCTTTCCAACCCCTATGATTCTGTAAGACAACATGAAACAACAGAAGTCTGTTCTGGACTAAAAAATCTACGTTCTTATAGCTGTGCAGACTGGCCCTGTGTGGGCCCTAGAAGCAGAGGACAGGAGAAGCAGCAGTGTTGGTTACCACGTGTGGGCAGAGGACAGGAACATCCCTGACCCCTCAGAAGTTGGGGCTGTATGGCTGTCCAGTGAGTGAGAACAATTTTAGGGATCTGCAAAGGTCTAGAGACCAGACAGGAGCTGCAGCAACTTGGCTAGTTCTTGCCTGGATGGCCTCAGGCAAAGGGAATGTGCAGCAAAAGGAATGTGCAGATGTCATTAAGGAGGTGGGTTTGTATTAGTTTCTGCTAATAAGCTTAGCAGATGTTACTGGGAACAGTTTTATGTTATTTTTTCCATCATTTATAACTTTATTTTTAATTTTTCCCTCAGAGAAAGCAAAGGCAGTAGATTTTACCACATACTTCAACTTTAACTTGTTTTCCCTATAGTATTGTTAAACGTGTAGCTAAGGATTTTCTCTATTATCATCATTATTATTACTATGATTAATAGTAGATAAAGGGAAAAAGTATTTTTTGCCTAGTATTTTTTGCCCATTTGCCTAGAATTCCAAAATAGCTGAAAGGATGACACTCTTAAAAAAGAGGAAAAAGTCCTTTTCAGACTCAGAAGTTGGAAAATTTCACTCCTCAATACAAGTATTTTATAAATTTTAATAGATGCCAAAACAAAGAATAATAATATTTCAAAATTTTATATGGCAGATCCTACTATAAACTATTTACAAATATATCCACTGTGGCTATAAATACTTAATATTTTCTGTTGAACAATCCTAAGAGAATGTCAATGTTCAATTCTGTCAGGACAAAGACTATACAGGATAGCACAATGGAACAACACAAAAATAAATACAGAAATGCAGGATATTTCACTGCTGTGTATTTCTGCCTCCAAGATTTAGATGTCAGTGGAAATCTGCTGGCATTCATTGTGGTTTTGTTTTGTTTTACACAAGCTTCACTAGGTTTACTCCTGGTTTATATTAAGTTTGAGCTCTGTAGGAGAGTCACTAAATGCCTCCATTTTTATGGAAGGTGCACTACTACTTTCCTTGTTGTAAGGTGGAGAGGTCAGAAGAAGAATGGAGAGACATCATTTGCTTTCAAGGGATGTCTGTCTGCAGAAGCTTCTAAGCAACCACCAAAGTAAAAACTTATTTCTAAGTAACTTTTCTGCATTCACATGGCTAAATATTTCATAGAGAAACCTCCCATAACAATCAATACAAATAATTGAGACTGAGAAAGCTCCATCTTATGAAAACCACCTCAAGCACCAACTTCAGATACCGTTTTTAATTCAACTTTTCCTCCGTATACTCTATATACAGACTGCAAATAGCAAAGAAAATTTCACGCACAGCATATCCAGTAGCATAATCCAAGTTGTACAACATTATCACACATATTATCTGCCTTTTCATCCACCCTCCCTTCCTTTGCATGCTGTAATTTGCCATCAGGGGTGAGGCAGTCTTTCTGTCATTTTAGATTTTCCTGGCTTTCTGTCTTACTGGTAAGACCAGTGAAATAGTTTGTGCTTCTCCTCTTTAGAGAGAGCATTTGCCAAATCTTACAAATACATCACCAGCCACGTATGGAGGTACTAAATGTACAAAGCTTTTTCCCCTCACAACCTTCTCTAAGTTTTTGGTACATTTCAATACAGTATTTTGCTGTATCCTCCAGTCTAGGGGTAGCAGAAGACTTAAATATCAGCACTTTGTAAGATTTGTGTATTCAGATCATATTGTAAGAGTTACTTACTAGTCTTCACTATGTTTTAGTTTGGATTTGTTTTGTTGTTGTTGTTGTTTTTTTCTATTTGTGGATGAGTGAAGAATGTACAACACAGAAAAAGAAAGCATCACATTTCTGGTGGCAGCATCATGAAGTCCTACACAACCCTAATATAAATAGAAAAGTCTGTAGATTTAAAGGCAATACTTTTTAACCTACTTTTTAAAAAAGCTAAACAGCTTAGAAACTAAGATGAACTCAAAAATCCCTGGGGAGTCAGAAACAGACATGACATAATCTAAGGTTTCCATAAAAAATTTCAACTGAATACTTCTCAGGAAGGATATTAATGTATTATGACGCAGTTATTAGTTAGCTCAGATTAAGTAAAAAAGCACTCCCCTGCTTTGAAAAAAATCAAGATATAGAGAACTGAAGACTTAAATCCTACGTACAGGGTTTAAGAAGCTTTTAAAGGTATTATTCACTAGACAAGAATTGTTTCATCACAGAATAAAAATATTCTGTTTTCAGCCCTCCATCCATGAAGGACTCCAGTGGAGCCAGAGACGATCAGAAGGGTTGAAGATGTCATTCACGTTTGTTATTACAAATGTAATCTAAAAGCCATTGAACAACAGTAGAATTTTGGGTGCCTGAAGTCTTGAGGGTCACAGGCTGGAAGCAACTTTGGGAGGTCTCTATTCCAACCCCCTTCCCAAAGCAGGGTAGCTCTGGGGTCAGACCAGGCCGCTCAGAGCTTAGTCCAGTCACAGCTTGAAACTCTTCAGGCACAGCCTCTCAGGGAGACGTGCTCCACTGCCTCACTTCTCATAGGAAAAAGTTTCTCCCTACCCCTGCCTGAACCTGTTGCAACTTGTACCTCTTGTCTCTCACGCTCCTACCCTGCACCACTGTGAGGAGTTTGGCTGTTTCCTCCATGATCCCTTGTAGGGGCTGAAGGGCTCTTAGGTAGCCCGGGAGCTGTTCCTTTTCCAGCCCGTCCCAGCTTCCCCCAATGCTCCTCATGGAGCAAGTGCTCCAGCTCCACCACCTTGGGGGCCCTCCCCAAGCACCTCCAGTTTGCCCATGTCTTTCCTGTGTCAGGTCCCAAAACTGGATGCAGTATCTAGATGTGGTCTGAGGACTGCCATACAGAGCGGGACAATCCCTTCCCTTCATCGACTGGGGCGCTCACACTCATACAGCCCAGATTATTTGCTTCTTCTAGTTCACACTTAGAGAAACTACTCTAGTGTTACAAAGATGCAAAACTGCCATATGGCTTTACACTGAGCATAAGTATCAAAGTTGTTAACTGAAAGGAAGTATTTTTTCCAAATTGGAATAGTCCCACTCATTTTCCTCTTTACTTATTTTATGTGGAAAAAACCCCCAAATGACAATCTTTTATTTGGAAAGGACATGCAGGAAGGTAGATGGGGTAACACTCCATACTGTCATGCCTACTGGATCTTCTAAGGATAATGTAACCAAGTGAGTATTTTAGTCATCCTGGAACACAATTCTCAAAGGCTAGTTAGCTATGAAATTCCCTCTACAAGGAATGGGGAGAGTTATGTGCCTGTTTCAAAGATTTATGTCTTCCTGTAGCCATGGATTAGACACTTCTCTGAGACTGGGATTCCTTGCTTCAAATTTCCCCTCAAATCTAGGCTTCAATTTCTATCTTTGGCTGTGGAGAACCACTCAGTATTTTGATTTGAAAAAAAAAAGGTGGCAGTAGAAGTGGTTTAGAGATTTAAGAGCCTGAAGATTAAAGTATTCACTTAGGAATTAGCAGGTTCAAACTTGCACTTTCCAGCTCCAAGGAGAGCACACTTCACACTTGGTTACAAGTTGCTGAAACAAAAACTCTGTAGAGCAAAGCATGTGAGACTCATGAGTCAGAAGGATGGGGGAGACAGAGATCTGTAACCCCTCCGAATGATCCCTTGCAGCTGAATCACAAACCATACATGCTTCAACTTTTTCAGCACCAATGAAAAATATACATAGCAAATATGAACATTCATGTATTGTTTACTCAAAGATGAATTTTCACATTTCACTGATCTTTTCACTACTATTTCTTATATAGGTTTTACATTTCTTTATTCTGAGAAAATTTTGGTCTCCTTTTACTTCTATAGAAACTCAAGGGACTTTGCAGGATTATGCAAGGAACAGACACCAATACCTATATTTAAGTATGACACATTATAAGCTTGTATTATCACTTATAATTTTACTCCGTTTTAACTATTTGAACTATAAAGCTCCATGGTGAGTGTTTGCCTCAGGCTAAATTTTTTTCTGGAAGGCATACGCAAAACTAGTTCAGTCATTTCAGAGTGAAGGTGGGAAAACCCCAGTTTTGCAGATATTTATACAGCTGTTTCAATGAAAATCTCTCAGTGTTTCCAAACTCCAGAGCAGGGACTTGACATTTGGCAGAGAGATTAGTCTCATGGCAAGGTACCTTTTCTGTCACAGTGAAAAACCACACAAATTTAACTAAAATAAAACCTCCTGAAAATACTACTTGTATATGCTCTGCACAGGTTTGTTACAGGCTGTAATTGAATTATCAAAATATCTTCCTTACATTAACTTTGCTTCCTACTCAGGCAACAGGATCTCAGTCTTTTTACACAAGGTAAAGCAGACATGCTGATGCAGAAGAAAGGGTGAGGAATAGGACAGGGACTGGGAAAGGTGATCACGGTCACAGGCAGTTATGCTCATCCACTCTCTCCCAATAGCAGAGAATATGCCTTCTTTCCAACAGGTATTTCAGAGTAAAAATAATTACAGCCAAAATATAACACTGATTTTGGACCCTCTCTGCTGTCCTTCATACTGTTTTATCAGTAGTTTGTTCCTGCACCTTTAGACTGTATGATCTTTAATGCCTTGTAGCTGTATTTATTAACAATCTTACTTTTATTATTTTTACAACTTAATGATTTTTTCTCTAAGCATTCAATTACGAGACTTAGCGAGCTTACAGAATTATTAAAAATCAGAAAATTTTAAGTGTAATATTTTTCAGGAGAAAGTAGATTTCCCCCCCCCTCCCATTTGTTTTTGTCTCAGTTATGAACAGACTTAAATAGCACAGCTGTTTGCTTAGAAGGACCTGTATTTTACTTCGGCCAATTTAATTGGAAAATCGCAGAAGTTTTTAGCTCGTAATAAACCACTAATATTTAGTCAACTCCTTCAAATATCACAAATGCACAGAAACACACACAGTTTGCTGCATGCTTATTCTCAGGGACTGGATTCAAAGACAGAAAAGCAGCACAATTTTTTCTTGTCAAAGCCACTTTTAAAATGGTGAGTTTTGAGGAGGCACATTTTAGATCTTTTCAGCCATCACTAAGCAGTATGTTTGTACTAGAAATTAGACAAAAGTCAATAGAATAAAATGCATCAGTGAAGGGCCACCACCTACATTTTTATTCACTATCAACTTACACAGAGCTGATCCAAACCTTCAGAAAATTGATAGTTTAAACCTTACTGTCTGCAAAGGAAGCAGATTTACTCATAAGACATTCCCAATGACGCAAAAAACTATTCCTTTCTCTCCTTTATTAATAGATGTCTTAAAGTTTAACCTCATATTAAAGAAGGCTTTTTCGAAATCCCCAGGTTCAAAAGACATATATTCATCTCCCCAGTCCTGCTCTAACATAGCTTTCAGCTCCTAGTGATTCTGTCTGCCATTACAGCAGCATCGAGCAGCAGAGAGCAGAGCTGCATCCATTCTCACCAATGAGCTTCCACAAAGCACTTCTTAATTAGTGTTGGGGGGGGGTGGCGCTGACATGTTCTGGGTGAAGGTTCAAGTGCTAGATCATCTCCAGATGACTGATCTCTCAACTAAGTTGCATATTGTTGAATAGAAAAATCAAGGAGGAAGGAGAAACCTGGGGACAAGAAGTTAAATTTCTACCAGTGTAGAGGTAGAAATAAGTAAGAAATAAATCACTGACTTAAAAGTAATTCTAATGAATCAAACAGCCCTGTGAACACACACACAGTGTTGTTACTTCATCACTAAGTATATGGTTCAGTTCCTTATATTACTAAGTTTGTAAAATATTCTGTAAGACATACAGAGTCACTAAGATGCAATTGGTATCTATTAGAATTAAATGAAAGCCTTAAAACTATTTTAGTCTATGTCAGTTAACTAGTGTCTCAATACATCAACTCTTATAATATTTTTTTTTAACAAATACTCTGTTGCAACAGCTTTATTTTCAAATTGAGGCAATTAATTGGTTTATCTACAGTGAAATGCACAATTTCTATTTAATTTTTTAATAAGGATCCTTTTCATTTATAAGGACATTCTTATTTCAGTTTGTGCTCATGCAAATTTCTAGCAACCAAGGTGCTAAAATTCCTATGAGGTGAAGCTGAAGGGCTAAAACCATTTACACTTGATGTCTATATTCACTGAACTATAGGACATTGAACCATATAACACAAAAATTGTGATATAGACACAGTACCTCATCAAGGCCCTTTACAATGAATGAAGTTGCAAAGGTTCCTAATTGATACGGTCTCTCCTGCCACCAGTTGCTGGAACAGGGAACGGGAATGGGCAAACCCATTCTCTGAGCTTCTCTCTGAAACCAGCCAGCAGAGGCAGAGAAGAGGCACCAGGAATTTTCACGTGGCAAGGTCTGAGCAGAGTTTGAACCATGGGGCTTAAATTCAGGGGACTGGTGACAAATGGCATGGTGAGAGAGCTGATGGGTAGGACCACATGCATACATCTGGGAGCATGGAAGAAAAGCTCCAACAAAAGGGCAAAGATGCAAGCATAGTGAAGAAGCAGGAGGCTGCCAAGTTGCAGAAAGGATCCCACTGAGAGCTGTGACAGGGGAGAGTGCCAGCTGAAGTGAGGCTTCATTCTGAGAGCAAAGAAATGGTTTCCTATTCAATTCCTGCTGTTTAATTTCACATCCTCTAATGGCATTTAGCAAACATAATTTACTTTGATTACAGGTGAAGCTATAAAATAGAAAGTTGCACAACTGCTTCTTCTGCCTCAAGTCTATATCCCAAAGATTTCACAACTCCTGAAACACATCACATTCTCCCACAGAAACCACAACAGTGCTCAGAAAAACCTGGAAAATACTCTCAACATTGATTTCTCTCTTCCCCCAAGATTACACATGAAAAAAGACTGTATTCAACAAGTGGAATAAATGGGTTTCATACTAGCAGAATTGGTGCCTGTAAATATACCTCTAACGTAAATATATCTCTAACCTAAAATGCAATACACTTCTGTCTTTTCAAAAAATAATCCATATTCATTAGGTGTAAGCAGGATACCTGCTCATACCACTTTGAGAAGTAAGGGACTACCCACAGAAGAATGGAAAATTATTTTATCAATTAACACTCCCAAGACAGGATCTGAAATATTACTAATATTAGAAGTGAATACAGTTCTGAAGACTTTGCATTTATTCATACATAAGATCAAACTATTTGCAGAAAGAACACAGTCTTGCACACTAAATGCTCTTGCACCTCTGGAAAAATAGGAAAAAAATCCCTCATGGTACCAAGTACCATGTTCTCCCCTATGTTCTTCTTCCACATTTGAAAGAAGTTTATCATTCTTCTTTGTATAATCCTAATATAAAAAACCATACAGGATACCAAAGAGGTGGGAGTACATCTCTAATCTTGCATTAGTTCAGAAACCAAACCCCTCTAAAGCCTAAATTCCCCAGGTGTTCCCATTCCCATCTATTCTGTGATTTTCCATACATCAGGTTAAATTTTGGCTGAATCTGGGTAAACTAACTGGCTGATCCACTGGGGTGGGAGTTGTGAAAGTAGGGAGAAGTTTACAGGCAAAATTTGCTACTGCTGGCACTAGGGATAGAGTAGTGTGGACCTGCTGAAGCTCAGATCTCAAACTGAGTTCAGACCTAAGTGTAGAAGATAACACAGATGTACTTAGTTTTCACTCAATTAACGTGGCACATCAGACCTCCTTACCTACACACCACTATTCTGGTAGGTAATATAAATAAAAAGACCGAATGAGCCATTAGAGGACTCTCAAACTATTTAACAGAATAGCACTAAGGACCTTCACACTAATATTTTCTCTCAATATAAAATGGCAGTTTTCAAGTCACAAATGTATTGTGACACTGTAATAACATTGTAATGCTCAGTGTTAAGCAAATCAGATTAGGGAGGTGGCTTACAACAGTTCTCTTAATAGCATCTCTTCAGCTTCCTAACAGCAGCTAAAATTGTGTCTGGACTGCCTGACATGGCTGGAGAACCTCAATAGCTTCATCTAGCATATCCATTAACAATAAAAACTAGGAGACACATTGTGATAGGTTATAGTGTTCAGGTTAAGGACTTCAACAGGAGTCATTCAGGTACAATATCTCATTAAAGTTGTGCTCAAAAACTGCTAACATGCCATCTATGACACAGAAATGCTTGTCAGAAAACTAGTCATTAACATCTCTATGCTTTCTCTTGCATGGAAAGACTGCCATTGAGTTTCACTGCTTATGGCTATTTCTGTTGGTTTAGAATTCTTTTTTTTTCTAGACTGGTGTGTTAAAAAAAAAAAAAAAGTCTGGCCAATGTTACTTAAATCTAAGTTGTACCTCATGAACTCCTGTAGATTAATTAAAAAAAAAAATAAGTCTTGCTTTATAAACCATCTTCCTATGAGATCATAACATAAACCATTTGCAAGATGGCTGAATAAACCTGACTGGCATATGGCAGAATGTAGTAATACATAAATTACAAAATTTGATATAACTTCCTTTGAAAACTTCTACAGAAAGTTTTTAGAAGTTTTTTTTTTTTTTTTTAAAGTTTTTAGATGTGAGTTAAGTTCTAACTGTTGTTCTCAATCTGCTTTAGAAGCACAAATCCTGAAATCTTAAAATATTAAGAAGAATCTTAACATTTCCACTGCCTGCACTGAACCACTTCAGTTCACACGGACTCCTTCAGAGATTTCAGAAACTGTGTGGTCCAAAGCCTCCTTGCGGATTTCGTTCCATGAGATACCAGGCCATTCCCAAGGATGAAAAGGAGCCTGGTTGTTTCCCAACAAGCTTGACATTGTTTTGCCATTTCCTGAATGAGCATATCAGTCCTTGGCCACCACACAAATCATCTAGTCAGGACAGGCTATTTTTATAGTTCCCAGATGGTCTTCATGTACTTTCACGCATGACATGAGCTTCGCAGGATACAACCACTCTGGTGACCTTGGTACTTGTGAAACTGTTTTCTCCAAGCAAAGAAAGGTGGGAGCTGTTTCATGCACATGGGTACATCTATTCATAGTTATGTCATGCACTTTAGCTAGCACTGCATCATTTTATTTTCACAATGTACCTTGGCATTTGTCACTGGCAGGAGTTCAATCTGTGTAATAAAAAATATACTGTCTCCAGCTTCAGTTCATTCTAGTAATCTGCTGCTTCCAAAGGGAAATCTGACAAGCTATTTGCATTCAGGAGTCGATTGGTACTTTTGACCCCAGCTCCATATTTTGACAGCAAACACTCAGCAGTATTACCCATTTCTGAAATCATATTTGAGATACTATTGATATTCAGTGGTGCTGAATAAACTCTTCCAAAAGATTCCCTTGAGGCCGTCTGCTGTCTTCACACAGTCTTGAAAGTAATAAGAACAAAAATACAGATTAAAATATTTTTACCTCAGCTCTCCATTATTAAGACTATATGATTGAAACAACAATCAACTACCTCTACGAAACTGAACAGAAACCATGTCACAAATCACATGCCTTTCTGTGGATAACCAGTTATTCATACAGATTGATGCTTAACAAAATGGGTCATTTACCACCCGTCCAGCAATTCACACAAATGGACAGAAATAGTGTTAGCCTATGCAATAAACCAACAGTTTTGACACAGTGAAAATGTTCACAGCCTCTGAAAGCGTTTTCCACACTAGTGAGATCCTAAAGCATAGCTAAGTGCAACTGCAGTTTGGGAGACCACAGAGAAGGTGGAGCAGCAGAGATTACTGTTTGTCTGCCCAAGAACATTAGTTATGGGGGAGTTTGAAACGTATCCCCAGTGCTTTAACTGCCCTTTTTGGCTCATTACTGTGTAGCTCCAGGCCATTCCTGAAACCAAACTACACACCAATGAGAGGCATTGACACATGACAAAAAGACTTGCACACTTGGACTTGTAACTGAGGTAGTAAATAACAACTTCTGTATGAAAACTATTCCAGTTAATTGCTATACTGGTTTTCATATTCTGGTCCACTTCTGGATAGTACATCAACTTACAACAACCTAAAGAAATGTAGATGATGATGATGATGAATGACATGTTGTTTTCAAGCTGGTTTATATATAGAAGATGAGAAACATTTTAGGGACATGCAAATGTAAAAAAAGGTTACAGTATGTGTGAAGCCATAGGGGACACAACACAAAAGATGTAATGTGCCTTTCTTCTCTCACTTAGAACAACTTCATTATTTCAGTACAGTGTTACAGCAAAATTCACCAAGGAACTTTGTTTTTTCTCTCCATAAGGAACTCAAGGGACAATTCTGCTCTGGGTGTCTGAAGTTCAAATTACACCTTCCAGTATTTACCTCCTTGGTCTATACTTTGACAGAGAACTGACATTTTTGTTCCTTGTGTTCAAAATTCTCTACAGGTTTAAAAGCAAGTCTGGTACTCACTACAGTCACACATTAATCTCTCTGACCTCAAAACTAAGGAAAACAAATGCCCTTGAACAGACTAAAAGAAATGCCACAGTTGGACAGATGAACTGTACACATAAAGATGACAACAGACAATTACTGGAACCATAGACACGTTTTTGTTTGGTTGGCTTAGCTACAGAAACCAATGCCAAAGGCAGAATGAACTATGTGCCCCAGATATGTGCTCTAGGCACACCCCACCTTACAGCCTGAAAGGAGACATGGGTCTCGCTCCAGTACTTTGCTCTTCCTCCTGAGCTCTGCAGGCTGTGGACAGAATCCTGCAAGTAGGACCCCGGTGTGCACCAGCAG
This sequence comes from Chaetura pelagica, assembly GCF_000747805.2. Classification (NCBI taxonomy): domain Eukaryota; kingdom Metazoa; phylum Chordata; class Aves; order Apodiformes; family Apodidae; genus Chaetura; species Chaetura pelagica. Next base: position 2,595,146 of record NW_009954505.1, on the reverse strand, counting down.
CAGCCCCAACCCAGCTCACTAACTGGGGGTGTGCAGGCTGTGCCAGAGCTGCACCTGCCCTGCACTTGGGACAAGGTGCTGTGACATGTCTCCAGTCCAGAGAGGCAGGGAAGGAGCATCCCTGGGGCCCTCAGTTCTTAGTCCAAGCTCTGCATCAGATGCTAGTTTACATATGAACAGCAGCAACTGATTAAAACAAATGGATAAAAATCAGGATGTCTGGCTTTGAAGTCTGGCTCCATTGCAGATTTGTTTTGTGACCTTTATTTACCCCTGAAAAGGAGTGCTTTGCCAGCTTTAGTCAGCAAGAAGTAGGCTTTGGTAGGCATCTGATGAAATGGAGGTATCACCTGGCAGCAGCAAACTGCTGCCATGGCCCTCGTCACTACAGCACCAGTCCTGCCACTGCAGTGCAGGGGCAGCAATGCAGGTGTAACTCGTATCGTACAATAAAAGCAAACAATGATGTGATATATTAAGAGACCAATGCACATAACAAATTATTTTTCTCTGCTTTACTAAAATGGAAAATCCCTTTTTGGAACAAATTTCACTACTGTTTTACAGTCTCTCTTTAGCTATCAGCTCAAACAACGCCGTTTGACCAGCCTTGCAAGTAAGCAGGGTGGTAAATGAAGTTTGTGGTAAATCCAGCAATTAATTACAAATCGTTTAAGTGTTTATATTAGCTTAAAAACATGTATTAAAGAGACATATACTTGTTTTCATGTCCTACACAATCCTGCTTGCCTTAAAAATCAAAAGCTCGGAACTATCCCAAAATACAGCAACAGCCACCTGCATCCACAGAGAAAAACAGTATTATTCAGAGATAAAATCCTTTGCTATGAAGTCTTAGGTTTTGTCTTGTATAATCCTTAAGCCATTTTCATGCCAAAGAAAGTAAAACCCCTTTAGTATTGAAAATTACTACATTTATCTGGAAGCACAACGCTTTTCTGAATAAAACCATCATTTGAACACTGAAATCTAAAGAAAGTATTTCAAGCTCACTCCATATTGTTCTAATGAAGCAGCTTTTATAATTCAAAATAATGAGAGAAACTAAGCAGTTAAGGCTGAAGACAGATTTCCAAATATTACATTCGATTCTCAATTCCAACACTGCAACTTTGGGAAATATAACTTAATCCTTTTACTTGCATCCCACTGTAAAGTGCTTTGTAATAGTTCACTTAAGATTCATCAACCACACTGGTGTTTTGTGATAATCAGCTGGACAAAATGTATACAAAAAAATGAAACAAAACCCAAGATAATACTGCAAACCTTATCAAAGCATATAAACTACCATGTATCTTTGCTTTTAAAATTCCCTTCAAAATACATCATCATCACAATAATAAAAAAAAGAACACCTTTGACATTGAATTCAAGGTCAATTAAATTTCATCCTACTCCCAACCTTCTAGCTTTCTGTTAGTGCAAATTATGAATTGGCAGATATCCAGAAGAAGCAGGAGAAGGGGAATCCAATTTCTGCATGTACTTAAGACAACTAAAAACTCCCTTTACAATTGCTTATCTCCACATTGCCTCTGTTCATCTTCTAGAAAAGCAACAAAACAAAAACAGAAGCACTTTCTGAGTGGAAACGAATGAAGTGCTAAAAGTGTAACCCATTTTTCAGCAACTGCAGAAACATTCATCCTAGCCTTTTTTGCTCTCCTTTTCATCACAGGTATTAGTAGTTATTTTTTAACTGCTGCACAATATGGCAAGTTTCCCTCTGGCAGCAGATGCAAAGGCAAAGCGTCTTTCCCAAATAACTTGCTCGTGATGAAATCTACTTGAGCTAATAAAGGGTGAGACTTTACAACTCTGAAGTGAAGCAGGGGCAGGACAGTGATTCTGCAGTACTTAGAACCTCATTTCCTGCAGGTCTCGAGGAGGCACAGTTTACAAAGAAGAAGAGGGATGAAGGGTCTACATGTAAGTACACACACACAAAAAAAAGACTTCTCCACTTTCTCAGCTTACACTTTCCCACCTCCCACAATTATTTCTGCCTTTTATAGTTTCTTCGTTATGCTTTTAGAATTTCCCTATTTCCCCTCAGGCTCTGGCGTATTCAGAATGAAGCATATCTTTATGCTGGGGTGGCTGAAACTTCTAAGTTTTTTATTTCCAAGATACAGTTGACTAAACTTGGCAACATTTACAGTATCTGCTGAAATCAACACCTGACTTCCTCTATACCAAGTAGCATTAATTAGATAAATCACATTAAAAAAAATAAAATGACTTATCACCGTCATTTGCCTTGTTTTGGTATCAGTCACGTTTTACTGTTACCATTAAAGACTGAACAGAAAATCTGGAAATTCAGAGCATAAAAATACACAAAAATTCAAACTGCATTGTGCCAGGTTTGGTGGACAGTGTAAGGGCTGGAGCTAATACTAGTACATAGAATCGCAGAATCATTTAGGTTGGAAAAGACCTTTGAGATCATCAAGTCCAAAGTGTACAATAATTGTATTCATGTACAATGCAATTTGTTCCTTACTGAAATCCCTATGAACACCTGGTGGCTGGAAGCAGAAAGCTTAGGGTGTTTTGGTTGCCACCAGCAGGTGACCCCAGGAGGCTACAGGCGACTTATGCCTCCACTGCAGGGAGCTCAGCCGTGGTTGGGCAGAATTAGTGCAGCACCGTGGCCCTGCAGCGAGGTTTTGTACTTCCTGCTGCATGGCATGCAAAGCCGTTTGGAAAAACAGTGTTACAGACTTGGGATTTCACATTGGTTTTTACGATATTATTCCCATAGTCAAAGGGAATAAAAATGACTTTGTGAAAACAAAATTCAACTAGCAGATTTTTTTTTTTCTTGCACATCACTGCTAATAAGGTGGCTCAAAGTAAAATAAGCTCAGGTCTTTAGAGACAATGCCTCAATAGCCCGTTTTGTAGTGTTGTTGGCATAGATAGATATGAACAGCTGTATGTGACCGAAACTTACTCAACCATTTGACTGCTGTTGCACAGGGAAGGCAGGTTATACCTGCCTGTCTTTTGTCACTATGGTCTTTGGCTAATAGTCAAATATGCAGTAAACAGTCACTTGTTACCATGTGCAACAGCACCAGCTCTCGGTATACACTGAAGATAACCATGTATGAAAGATATCTGAGCTACAAGCTAGGCTGTTACTTTCCATAATCTGTAAGCAAATTAGAAGGCATAATTTACCCTCTCACATAATCAAATACACAAAGGGAATAACAGTTTATTTCTAACATTTCAAAAGATTGTGCACCATAAGCACAGCACACAAAACCTTATTTTTCAATAGTTCCCCCTTCCCAAACCTTTATGTATTTGGAAATACTTCAACTCTTCACCAGTTCCAACAGATAAATAATTTCAATTGCTTTTTAAACTACCTTGGAAAATCCAGTGCATCCTGTCATCCCTTCCCCAAGCCCTCGGGGCTGCAAAATCTCGTCACATCTGCTACATCTGCTACTGCAAACAGTAAATAACCACATCTTGTTTTTAAGTCTTGACCACATCCTTGTCCTGCCATTTCAGCTTAGTGGGCCTAATTTAAGTAGTGGTTTCCTAATTAAATGAAAAAGCATTAAAAATGTCTGCAAAATCAATCAGGAATCAAGTCACTGTCGCTATTTCTCTTTCCATGAGCTGATTTCCTTAGTTGCCACACCAAAGGTATTGCAGACAGCATGGACACAAATAGCAGTATTAAAACTTCAGGATTATGGACAACCAAATGAACCAATGAACAAACCGAACTAATAATTATAGCTTTTATAAAATGCACATGAAGTAAGAGGTTCATATGAATTCTACTGATGGCCTAGTTCCTTTTTGCACCCAGGTCTGCTTACTTAGCATTTACTGTACCAATCAGGTATAATACAAATGGGGGTGGGAGTAGAATAACATCAACCAGTTTTATTCCAATACTGGGCTGAAAAGCCTATTAATTACATGAGATTACACACCATCCACAAGGAAATCACTGTTATTTTCAACCATTAAATTGAAATTACTAGGGAAAAAAGTTACTGTGCTTTCAAAGCAATGACCAATTTACTTTATACATCTTGTTTATGATCCAGAAGGAAAGGAGGTAATCTCAAAGGGCAGAATGTTAATTTTTATGTGGTATATCAGTTAAAAACTCTACATGCTAGCCAAAACCTATTCTGCATTGTTCAAAACAAGAGTGGCTAAATTAATAGAACTATTCAGATTACAAGATACAGCATACAATAAATTGTCATTTGTTTTGGCATTTTTAAGCCCAGTCTTTAGGCTCAGATAATACACAGCACAGGAGTGGGAAAATGTGATCACAGATGCATGAATTTATCTGTTTTATCAGTTCAGTTCCAGTTTAAAGCACTTTAAGTGAGCTTTGATAATGAAAGGTGACGGAACCAGATCAAATGGTGCAAGTGATTTGATTAGCTCCATGCTAACCATCACAGCTACATTTGATTTAGAAAGGAGCAATCATGTCTGACCATGGTAAACAGCTCAGAATCTGCCTTCCAAGGCAATATCTTCACAGGAGAGAGATTGAGATCTTCTGTCTTCACTAAGTTTCTAGCTAAATCCCTCATTTCAAGCTTCTGGTGGCTTCTCAAGACAAACAACTACAATAAAGAGAACGATGCAAGTTTCTAGAACACCAAGAAACCACTCGATTAATAAAATCTGCTGTGTAAACTCTAAATCTACTGAAAAGTATAATGAAAATTATGCAAACACGCTACAGGGTTGAGTTTAGCAGTCAATTAGAGCAACTGGGACAAAGTCACAGCAAACCTCATATACCTAAAATATTTCATCAACACATCAATTCCAGTAGTTATGAATATGATGCACTACCAGAAATTTTATTTCCTCCATCCCTGCAAAAGCAACTCCTACTTTGCTCTCTCTTTCAACGGGACATACAATTCTTCCACTGCATAGCAACAAGGCTTTAAATCAATACAAACACAACTTCATTTGTCTCCAATATAGTTATGTCAAAATTTTAGGAATGCAAACAATATTATGACGCAAACTATTAACTATCAATGAGTTCTTAATATTCACTCTCCTGTGAAATCCTAAAGCAAAACTGACTTAAGGGTCAAGAGAAGAACATATGCTAAGGGCCTAGGCTTCAAAAAGCCTCCAGATAAGTTAAGATACTCTTCTCTCACAGCACTGTATGCAAGGTGAGAGCAGCCACTGATTACAGGATGGGTGACACAGTAAAAAGGGAACACTATGAGAGAGACGGCACCATGAAGGCTTTGAGGAATGACTGAAACAGGCACCGCAAGAGAAATAGGAATTCTGTGTAAGGAGATTTTGTAAATTCTTCAAACACTGATATTGATGGAAAAGGAATATAAAATTTAAATATAAAAATGTAAAGGAAACGATGGTCAGTTTACTAAAACAAGGTATAATAAAATTGGTAGTAGGCAACTACAAGTTTAATCTACCTCAAATAGATGCTAAGTTTTCTTTCATTTTTGGGTGTTGGCCACATTAGCTCATTAGGCCTCTACCAAGTGGAGAAACTCAGAGGATGCCTACGCTCCAGCCTCTCAGCTGCGGTTGTCAGACCATAATTTCCTCCCCTTTCACTCAACATGCCTGATCCAACTGCTTCTGCTGATCCTCTTCCTCATCCCCTGGAGCACAGTTTTCAGATCCATGTCACTATGCATAGCTTGCTTCCTTGACTTTTGCTGGTCTGATCTTGGGTTATTTTATTTATAACTGCAGAATTTTCACTCTCTCAGCTTGCAAAGACTGTACATATTAACACACTTCCAAAACAGTATCTAATTAGGATGAATTCAAAGTATACGGACTTAAGCAGATAATTTGCAAAGACCTATCAGTATCCAGAGATAAATCAAATGCATACAAAAAGAGAAAATGGCTTCTTCAGTAAACTACTAAATAGAGATTTATCAACAAAAATAGTTTACAACAGAATTATCCCTATGATTAATAGTTTTATGTAAAACTAGAGTTGTTAAAAAGAAGGAAATAGAACAAAAATATTGGAATTATATTGTATAATCTGGAAAGGTCTGAAGCAATGTTCTGGAAAAACACATCTGGAAAGATCTGGCATACCCAATTACAAGTATGGACTTGGTCATATTTGATTGCAGGTGAACTTTTAGCTCAAAAAGTAATTTGCAAAAAGCTGGCCGTGTAAAATGTGTTTATTATATTGAAACCTAAAGTAACAAATTTTTTAAATATAGGATTAATTTATATTTGAGATCAACTAACATTTTGAAGCAAATTATTAAGCCTAAAATGACCAAAGATATTTAATATCTGTATTCATGGAATGGAATGCCATGACTAACAAGGAGACACTCTTTTGTTTAAGGCCAAATTACGTTTATTCAAAACGGCACACTACGCCCTTCTTTTCTGCCAGTAAAAGGATTATTGTTTTTGCATGATGATGCTAAATTTTTAATATATAGGAAAAGACTCATCCCAATGCCAAAGCATATTAATGTCAAATCTTTTCTGGAACAAAGTTCATAACTTGAAAGCTCTAAGAACAAATAAGCATATTTTCTGCATTTGGTTTCTCTACAGACGTAAGAAGACATTCTAATATTAAGGAAGTCTTTAACATTGACCTTCCTAATAATAAGGTAAGATAATTAAAATGTTTAAAGTCTAGTTTGAGTTATATGGGACATATGATTCAATTTCTGTATAAAAGCAAGCAGCTGCACTTGAATTATACAAAGATTTCTCCAAACTAGTATTGTTTCGTGTTGAGCAAAAGAGGCAGAACCAGCAGCAGCATCCTTAAGCTAAAATGCCAGAACCACATTTGACTGCTCTAGATGTATTTACAAACCATTTTGAAGTAACCTTTGCTATAGCTTGATCTGCAACAGCATTTCTGAGCTAGCAGTCAAGAAATTACCATTAACTAGTATTTTGGAAAAACTAGCAAGTGAGATTGCTGCCCTTCTGATCTTGTCAACTACACTTAATGAGCCACACACATTTTTAGATAAACCAGCTAGTATGCAAGTTTGCCTTAATGTCTCTTAAAATTGCAAAATGAAAAATTGGGTGATAAAAGCAAAAGCATGCTAAGAAGCTGTCAAGTATTACTGTAAACAAATTGCAAGTTCATCTTTCACATATTATACATTTTTTATAATTGCCTAGCTAGATGAAAGTCATTAAATGTGTGATATATCTATATATAATTAAAGCATAACAGACAACTCATATATAGTGTAAACAGTTATGCATAAATGTATTATTTCATTTGCAGACCAGTTCCAGTTCTGTGTGGGAATATGTTACATGATGTAACTAATCCATTAAGAAGGTTCTCAAACAGTAACCTGAAGGGAAGAAGGGAAACTTTCATTGATTTTCTTATTTTTTCTTTTATTTTTCTTTTTTTCCTAGTATCTTCCATGAAGCTAACCTCAGGTTAGCTTTTGGGTTTTGCTTTGCAGCCTAGTATCTTCCATGAAGCTAACCTCAGGTTTTGCTTTGCACTTTATAGTTGCACAAAGAGAGGAAATGCCTAGCCAGAGTTTTGGACCCACTGGAATCAGTAAGAAAGGTGCCAGTGGCCTCAGACCAGCTATTACTAATAAGGATGAGTACAGATCACTACAGCACAAACTAGCTTCTAAACATAGTATCTGCCTTTGTATTTATGAAGAATTCTCTTGAGTCAGACTGGCATCTTTTCCATGTTGTGGAGAATCAAAAATACCTTATCTTTTTTAATTAGTTTTACAATGTTGAATGCAATCATTCTTTAAACAAACTAAAAAAAAAATAATAAATTGTGGGTTTTTTTCCTATTTTCTATCAGGGAAAGCAACATTAAGATGAATCATATGGATCATTATTTCCAGAGACCTTGATTATGGGGGGAACTGAGTAGGGAGTAGAGATAAATTATTTTACATTTCCTTGATCAGAGATATACAATCATGCTATAGAAGAAGGCTCCTATGATTGATTATTCTGTTTATTAGAACCGTAAGCAGGCTAGAGAAAAGGAAAACTAATTTGTGCATGCATCAGTTGAACTAAGCTTATTTAAACTGATTTCAGTTGATGATAAACACAATTAATGCTACAGAGATTTGGGATACTTGTTAATTTGTTGTAAGCCCACAGAGTGACCAATAAAAAAAGTTAACTGCCTCAGATTTGGCAAAAATTACAAAACCACTTTGCTTATTACAATGGATACACTGTTTGAAAGAGTCTCTCACCTGTTCCCCATAAATTTTCTGTGATGGTAATAGCCATATTAACCCAGTCAACTGAACTATTTATTAGAAGATGTAGCACTGTACAACCCTGGGAAAACATCTCATGTGTGAGGTCTTCTGAATGCAAACCGGATTATTCAAAGGGAACTGGCTTTTCCCATATCAATACAAAGACTATTTTGAGGCACACCACACAAATGGCTGCACCAATGCAGAACTGAGTGCAGTGCAGCTGTTTGCCCCTGCTCCGTAGCTGAAGTTTACTGTCCCACACAGCTGAACCACAGCAAGAGTCTGTCTGGTATCTTCTTGCCTGCTTTAAAGCTAGAGCATCTCCGAATATTTTAACAGACTTCAGCAAGGCTGGAAATGAACTTGCACTGAAACACTCAGGGACATTCGAGTGCCCTGCTCTTTTGGTTCAGATGCGGGCTCTCTAACGGCTTTAATCACCCCAGCTTTTTCTGTGGTGATCATTCACTCTCCAACTATACCATTAGAACTACTTTACTAAGTCAGTGTAATCACAGTTACAAAAGAAAGGCTTGGGCCAGGGTACTCCACTGCAAAGCCCAGATTGAACCTGTGATATTGCTGTTTACATAAAAAGGTAGTATCAGTAATGACATGCTTGTAATTCCATTTTGATTAACTATACCTGAAATCTCACCAGTTCACACAGAACTACATCTTAACACTTACTGCTACAGATAGGTCAACTTTTTAGAAAAAAAATAATAATTTTATTTCTTTTCACTTACAGTGTTGAGTGAAGTTTACACAGTAAAATATCACGTGAAAATGCTCACAGGCTGCCTGAAAACGGAAATTCTTCTTAAAGTAACTGATGTTAATCTCTACTGAGTACAAAACTTCAGCATGTACTATCTATATAATACATATCTACATACTATATAATTTGTAGCAATACAAATCCTATGCATCTCCAAGACTTAATTTATAGAGAAACAACTTACTGAAAGAACAACTATATTATATGTTCTGTTTCTGCGTGGGATGACTGCATAAGACATCCAGATATTTAGAAGTATGTTTAACTAAACTGCCTGTAGTATCTCCATTTCTACAGCTTAATGTGATAAAATCATTCTGTCTAAAATAAAAGCTTCAGTGAATAACCCTTTAAAAAGCAGAAAATCCTATTCTTTTTCAGAGGAAAACTGTCCTAATTCTTTCAGAGTTGCTCGTTACAGGTATTTTACAGAATACACCACATCCCTGGAATGTGCCACACACACTGTGTTTGCAGGGTACGTATAGAAGGACATACCTGAGTTTTCCAAGAGTGCTGCAGTTCTGCCCAGACAAGTTAAGCAGACTTCAGGTGGATGAAGAGACTGACTTGCCTGCATGACATCTCTGCTGAGCAAACTTACGGGAACAGTTTTGGGCAACGCACAGTTCTATTCTCACTCAGCCTGTGGCTGCTCCCACACTTCTGAGCAGCTGCAGATTTCTAAACCAGATTTCATTCACACCTCACGGAGGTATGGACCTTTCACTTAATCTGGCACTTCAGGTAAGCTAAATATACACTTATTAATGACTACAACAGAAGTTTTCTTCCATTGTTTATATTTCCCTAGCACTTTCAAGTGACTAGTATGGTGAATGTGCTCTACAAATCAAAGGAGAGAGAATACAGGATTGTCACAGCCCAGTCCTAAAAGGACTGAGTTATGCCTTAATAATCACTAGCTTTGCTTTATAATGAAAGGATAATGCATTCTACCATCTTATTTTAGAGTACTGGCATCCTCAGGCCCCTCTTTACTACCATCAAAAACCTTCCTTGGAACCTTAGCTGTGTTAAGAAAAAGGCTTTTAAAAAGAAAAGCAATAATATTATTCTACTAGCAGTAGTTTAAAACATTATTACTGTATATATCAAAGGCTCAAAGCAAGTATCTTAGAAGTTAACCATGACTGGAATAGTAGTTTCATCATCTCTCTGGCACAATGTAAAGGCATAAAAATTAGTACCTAACAGACAAATTTGTGTTCTGGATAGATATACCTTCTTCTGACTTGGTTGACAATGTGAGAAAATACCGATTAAGTAATATTTCATTAATAAAAGCAGAGTTCACTTAACTACAATTCATCAAGTAGCAAGAGATGTATCAAGGAATATACAAACAAAACTCTGCTTTAGCCTTAAAACAGCTGCAAATTTAAAGAATGTTTATTTTTGTTATTTTAAATTACATCTTTTTAAAAATATGACAACAGTTCACAATTTTTCAGTGAACAGGCACAATGCCATGTGACTTTTAAGAATAAACATTCACTAGGAATAATGACTGCCTATTAGTCAAAGGGAATACTTCATGTAGGCCCACAGGTGCCATATTTTTTGTTGACAATACTTGAAAAACAATTTTAGAAATCAAAATCAATACACATTTTATCAACTACAACCAAGAATTGCATTATAAAGGATACTGTTTAAAAGCAGTCTGATTTTTCCAGTTCATCACATCTAGATGACCAATGAAATTATTTGGTTGGATTTAGTGCCAACAGAATCTGTTACCATACAGAAAACTTCCCTCTCTGCCTGTGCAATACCATTGATAAAGCTCTAAATAAATTAAAATTAACCATTAAAAAGCACCAATTGTAAAAAAAAAACATGTAGTTAAGGAACAAGGTTTATTCTAATACTTCTCAAACTTATGCACTTGCAAGCCAACTCTTTGATGACAGCTTTACTCTCCTTGTATGAAACACAATCATCTTACAAAAAAAGATGACATATTTCAGCGAAGTCAACTATCTTAATCCTGACCTATACTTAATGAAACATTCCTCTATATCACACCAAATGAATGCTTCTGAAATGTTCCTGAAAAATACTGTTCTGGAAATATTTTTCAAAAAGAATATTGAAAAACACCAAGATAGTCACAACTTGCACCATTAATTTGTGACATTCTCAAACTGCACCCATTTCAAGCTACTTGTACAACAGAAACCTGTTCAGCATTATCAGCTGATACATTTAAAATATCTTCCACTTACATCCTATCCATCTCCTTCTTAAATTCAAAATAACTAATTCATACAATAAACACCAATCTAGTAAAGGGTGATCTTATTCTTCCTAGGTATCATGTGCATACTCCTACTGTTTCTAACTGAATTACTCCAATTCCTCATGTTCTCATATCTAATTTTACATCATCTTTGTTTCATCTTGCTTTTTATACTCAAGTTTTTTCAGCTAAGATTCTGTAATTCTCTATGCATTCACACAACATATCACACATGACCTTGATATAGTCAACCTCTTGTCAACTGTCACCCCCACCATCTCAATGCTAAACAATGACAACATTAAGAATGCATGGGACAAAATTAACATGCCCGCAATTTTGTTCACTTATTTTTATTGGTCTTGACAGTGATTTGGCCAAGATATTAAAAAGCCACTACTAACTTTGGGAAATAATTTTGGTGCCTACCTAGTAGGAAGTACCTAAGCTCAGACACTCATCACGTAAAAACTGTTGCTGTAGCTTGGGCTAAAAGACAGGACTGAAGAAACTTCCATGGTCCATTTCCAGGCACAAGGGAACATCCCCTACAAATAATCATCAACTTTTCAAAATGCAAATGTTTTTCTCTGCTTCTGGGTCTCTTCATACTGGTTCAGATAGGCAATCATGACAGAACTATTTGAGCAGATCAGAACCTCTGCTCTCCAAAATCCAAAACGGAGTTTCTACATTTGTAGTCATGAATTTACATGAAATTTTCCGGGAGCTCCTTTCTTTGAAACATGGCATTTTCTACCTTTATTGCTTCTGCCTTCACCTAGACTGGTTAGAGACATTCTCTTGTGGAGATGAAAGTCCCAGTGTTATTATGAGATGAAGAACTGCTACAGCACGTATTGTCACTCCCAGTTACAACATCTCTGGCTAGCATAAGACCAGCTGCATGTTTTGGAAGGAAAATGTGAAAGAGATCATGGAGATCTGTCTGATCTTCAGGAAGACAGAAAATAGAAAGCCGGATGACTGATTACTGACTATGTGTCTGGTGAAAAGTTGAGATACTAGCCTTTGGAACACCAAATCACATTCACAGTGGGAAGGAGCTGTGTTCAAGGAATAATCTACATCTCACCAATATGTGGTTATTCTCTTCATATAAAGACAACCTAGGACAGGCAAAAAGCTACTCAAGTAAACTGGAAGGTGCAACACAAACTCAACCCTACATATGGACATTTGAGTGGAGGGATCAACTAGATGCCAAGAGAACAGGGAAGAAAGGCAGCAAACTCTTGTTTAAGAGGAGCTGTCTTCTATAGTTGCTATCATTTAAAACTGTTTGGGAGATCTCCACAATTATAACATTAAAATGAGTATTTCTAACCTTTTAGGAAAGAGAGCCTTAGCAAAGGAAATAGGATGGCACCCTATACTACTAGCACCGTTATCTCTCAGAATTACCAGTAAGATAGAGAGAGACAGATCTTGAATTCATATAGACAATATGCTAGCAAGATCACAGAAGGACATACTGTTGGTAATACAAGATAAATCAAACTATCCAATCATATCAGAGGACTGGATGATCTGTTCTTTAAGTCTGTGTTTGTAAAACATGAGAAGAACTACAGAGGACATCCGAGAGATGTAACATAGGAACAAAGCGTAGTCAGCAGTACCATATCAAGTGCTCCCAAATTTTTCTTTTTCTAATACCAAAAGGGTAATCACAATCTGGACCTTCACATTCAGGATGCAAAGTTTAGTTAATCACAAGCATGGAAGTTAATTGGCCCAGGAAACCAGAGGAAAATTCTGCATTTAGGAGAAAGTAGAGAGATTCAAATGTGGAAGGACTGTCCCTACCCCATTGCCACCAGGGACCAAAGTCCACTATTAAATAGTCCAAACAGGGGAACCTGTGGCAAAAAAAACTGCTCTCTAATTCCAGGTTAAGGGTGTAAACCAACTGAAGCATACATTACACATTTTAAAAGAAACCAAACAGCAAACTCAGCTAGAAAATAATTTAAATTGGACATTTGGGGCTAAAGAAAACAGACAAGAAAGAAAGAACCTCCAACATCTGCTTCATGTTTTAAAAGAATACAAACATGCTATGCAAAAAATCCCAGCCCCAAACCAACATATATTTTCTTCTCCTTAGGAGAAAAAAAGCATTTTTACAGATAAGGAGGCCATTAGTAACCAAAATTAATGTTAAGACAACTTTAAAAATAGCACACCAAGATAATTTGTGCTTTAGAGTCCTAAAAGTGTTTGTGAGAGTGTAATTTCAATGATGCTAATTTTCAATAAATTTTGGAACACCAGAGAAATTCAGTAAGACTGCTAGCATTTTCTGCCAATATTTGAAGGCAGAAGGCAGTAGGATCTCAGTAATTACAGAGCTCTAAGCCATTATTAATCTCAGGCAAAATAACCAGCAAACTGATAAAGGATAAATTCATTGGGAAATTACACGAATAAAACTGATGCCAGTCAACAACATTTTATAGAAACTTGGTCAGTAAAATAAAGTACGATTTAATCATCTGATAAAGTAAGGAACTGTGGTCAATGTAAGTTACTCCACAGATGAAACACAAAGACTTTTGAACAGCATTTAGCTTACAGCCACACAACATTCAGAGGAAGAAATTATTATCAATATTATCAAATGTGATTAAGATACACGTATAAAATAGTATCTGTTAACAGGACACAATAATTGCAGAAGAATGTACTATCTCTATTAAATAATCCAGTACTAGTTCAACATCATCTAAGCGTATCATCAACAATATAAAAGCAAATATTGTTGATAGCAGTTATGGCACAAAAAAAGTCAGATTGGTTAATAAAGGCAGCAGAGCGGTTATTCAGAGTAATACGGATTGCTATGTAGATGGGGACAGTGTATTACAGTCAAGTGGAATTATGTAGCAAGGAAGAAAGAAAGAATGCAGGTATTACCTAGAAAACAGTGCATAGAAATCAAGGACTTAAAAAAGAAATGCAATCTTCATGCCATAGAAATAATTCAATACAAATGCCTGCAAAGCCTCATGACAAAAAGGAGTGATAACACCCCCACATATGTAAGTGCATATGAACAGAGACACTGCTTTTTTTCACAACACTAGTGATACTGGAATAGTGAATACAGCTGTACAGCCCCCATATTGTTTCCCTAAGACAGCAAAGATCTTGTTTTTTTCTTGATGTTTTCTCCATAACTCACCAAAAAAGGGGAAAAATTCTGTACCTCCTTAGGATGTTAACCAGAATGTCCCACATGCTGTTATTAGCACAGCGAGGGATTTAGAAAGTCATTGTGTGAGAAGAGCACAGCAGCAATTTGAAAAGGCTGCAAAGTAGCACTGAATGTTAAGTGAACACAGAAACGGTCTTCACAGACCATTCCAGGAGGGTGAGAAAACACAAACCTAATGTTAGTGACCAAGCGATACTGGCAGGGGTGTAGCTAGTGTGCTAAGACAGATCTTACCACTGATGTCTTTTGGAGTTATTTCCTACTATAGCAATTACTTAACACCGAAGCCACTTAAAGAACTGCACAATACTTCTTTGCTTTGCTACAGTGTGGCTCTACAATGTGCAGATTAAAAAACATCCCTGAATAAATGCAGAATTCTTGCCAAACGTCTGTACTTGAGACAGCTGGATTGCTGTAGCCCTAAGCACTGGTAGAAGTACATCATCACGTATGTGCATAGGAACTAACTGCATGCATGGCTTCACCAGGAAAAAAAATGAAAGGCAGTTGGACAGGAAACCACGTTTCTGAGGTGAGCTACCATTTGGTGATTTCTTTTGGCTTACCTGGTCGTGAGACCCTCGAGCTGCTGAATGCTGCTCCTCGCAGGCTGCTGTCAAGAGTCTGGGGGTTTGAGTTACCATGGAGATCACTGCATCTGACAGCTGAGAGGGCTGCAAGGAAAGACAGAGGTACCCATCAAGCCAGTTTCCATTACACCTGAACAAAACAAGAGCATTTTACTCTTGCTTTTGGCATTTGCGAAGGTACTAGATCCCAAGGTAGGAGCTCTGGCAGGACTGTAAGGATCAAAAACCCAATGATCATCACAGAAGGAACGACAGAGGCAAGGGCAAGCCCCAGCAAGTCACAGCATTCAAGCGCTTTGCAAAGTTGTGCACCTTTTCAAGAACCTGGAAGAATCCTAATACACCCTGAGCTTGGCTCAACTCTTTTCAGCCTGTTTGGTCAAGTATAACATCAGCAAGCAGTTCATCCAGAACCGTTGCTGAGCAGGGGACTGAAACACCAGCACACTGTCCCACAGGAGCAGGACACACACAAGAGTGCTCCCTGAGAAACCTTCCAGTGATTGAGCATCACTTCTATACAAAAAGAGTAAGCAGGCCGATGAAATTACCTTCCTATATGTTTTGGGGGGAAAGCATAAAAGAAAGCATTTATGGAAATGAAACATGAAAGACAGCCTGGCATTATTCTGCAATAATAAACCTATTTGCAGATTTTTTTCATGCCCGCCATCAAGCATGATGAGTATAGCCTTATTTCATATTTCCTCTGCCATTCAATGGCCCATGAATCTTGACTAGTTTCCTACTCCTGCATTTCAAGCCTTAAGTCGTATGCTCAGATTTTGTCTATATAATCTCATAATTAAACACTAACGTGAAATGGAGACTTCTAAAATTAATTGTATTCTTCCAGACAAATGTCTAATATATTTTACAACTATACATTAAGGATAATCTTATTATATAATCAATTTAATAAATAACACATTTAAGCACATCATCAGGAGAAGCTTTTCCCCAACACTGGGAACTCAGCTTGACGAGGTGCTAGGCCATCTCATCTAAACTGTGTTCCTACCTGGAAAGGTTGGACCAGATACTATATTAACAATACACCAGCTAGAAGTCCATAGTTTTTCTCAGTTTGCCTACTGAATGACTGTGAACCTCCATCTACCTGACTACCTATATAATGACATATCTAATTCTCAGATAGCATCTGACCTGACTGTTGTCATCTTCTCCATCTCATTTTTCTGTGGAAAGTTATTTTTATGCAAGATACAATATACTCAAGAAGTACAACTCTGCATGAATAGAAAATCTGAAAATCCAAGCAACAATTAGAAGATTTTTCTGTTACAACTTCTCCACGTCTTACGGAAAAAAAATTAAGAGTATTATTATGCTAAAATTATCTCTACTCAATACTCTGACATTATGCTAGGCAACAGTAACTAACACAAACTGAGGCTGCTCTGATGACACATAACAGGAAAATAACTATCTCATTTGTGCTGAAGGCTTCTGCAAGATTTATGGAGTTTAAAGGACACTGTAAAATACCAGATCCTCATACTGCAGCACTGTAAATGGAAGTAATGCTATTGATTAAATTGTATTCTTTCTAATTATACTTATGATAGGTTGAGTCACGTTTTCATTTGTTCTGTTTGCAAACCTTACATACTGGACCACTGGTATGTTTTATCAGTGATGGGACCCCTTAAGAGCTACACCTCTTCCCATGTTGCTACAGAGCAGGCAGAAGTACAGGCAGCGCTGGTAACACCAGCTGGGAAATCCTGCTAAATCTTGATATCAACAAATGGATAATCTATGTGTGCTCCTATGTTGATATCAAGATTTAGCAGGACTTTACTAGAGGATGATTTTTTGTGAAAATGCAAGTTATCCTGTAGTCGTACAAATGTACTGGGTTTCATACAGCTAGGTAAAGTTTGCAACACAGAGAGAGGGAGATCAGGTGATGCAAGCATCCCTTCCTGGTCATAAATTAAGTATATTACGATCTGAAATGATTGTCCAGCTTCGCAACTAAAGCACTGGAAGGCAATGAGCACTGTGCATGCCAAGCTGCTAGTGCTAGCACATTCTTAGTGACACATACGTGCACGCATATAGTGAGAAAGTGGGTGAATGTTCAGGGCATACGTGGAGTCAGAGAATTGCAACCATCCTTCCAGAGACAAGTGGACTAAATTCTGCTGCAAATAATAATCTGGCTTTTAATTTAGGAAGCCATTTATTATCTCCTTGAGCTGAAAGGGCTCAGTCAGAGCAGTGGAAGCTCTGTTCATCAGATGGGTCATTCAGGGCATCAGTAAGGTGACCAAAGGAGGCAATATGAATGCTGCTCTTTGAATCTGTGCCTCCACTCCACAAGTGTAGAGCAATGAATAACAGAGCTTTGTGCTGTTAACTACTTGCTGGTCCCATCTCTGCAGGCAGTAAGCCTTCTGGGCTGAAAAAGCTTCCTACCTATTTCAGTGGGTCAGACAAGCAATTGCCCACCTCAGCTAAAATCCAGGTGCTGCTGTGACCCTGCAGCACCACGCTGCCAGCTCTCTCCCTACATGGCAGCCTTACTCCAGGCACGCAGGTAACACGGGCTTCTCACAAAAGGGTGAAGAGGAAAAGATAAGGAAAGAAGAAAAAGAAATGGCCTAAACATTACACAACTGCTCTCATAGTTAGCAACCTTCAAAATTGTATCCCTTCAGTAAAGACAAGGAAAAATTCTGGAAGTGTCAATTCAGCTAGCTTAGTGCCATTGCTGTGCCTTGGGGAGCTAAACTGCCAGAAAATTTAACCATGCTTAAATATAAACCAAAAATAATTTTAAAAGCCCATTCATTTTCACTGATGGTAAATCTCCTTATCTCTCGGCTGCTTCATCAGACACAACTTCTGTAGAAGCAAAACTGTGGAAAACATGGGATATCCAACTCACATAATTGATACAAAAAAAATCCCTGCTTACATCAGAAGTGTAAATTTAAGAGAAAAATACTAATAAAAACCATTAATTAGATGACCAATGTATTATTCCCCTCCCTTCTGGCTTTTAAAGGAGACTTTAAATGATAAATAAGCCATCTTCAATGGACACTAGCGATAAAAAGCATTTTTGAGAGATTCTACTGTATCTCTGGGAAACAAACATGAAAGATACCTAGTGCACAACATTACTACTCTGGTTTCCTTCAAACTGATAAACAGCTTTAATATTTTCAAACAATCCCTGGGGGAATATACTCACAGTAAACCAGGATTCTATGGATATCAATAATTATGCCACCCTTCTGCAAAAAATAACCTAAAATGTATATTCTAAAGCAACTCCTAAAAAGTGTACGGATCAGTGAATAGAACATTCTCACATTTGCAAAAACTTCTGCTAATGTGCTGGGTTTTTATTTTCATTATGGATTAACATTATATATGAACATAAGCACAGCAGCAGCTACCCCTGGGGCATGGCCAGCAATTAGCCTGTCCAAGGATCATGGTAACACTGAAGTCACATCGAACCAAAACCAAGACTGACATTTTCAACACAAGGCAAGGTGCTGTCTTCCTCCATCATGTTTCCACAGAGCACCTATGCACTGGAAGAGCCACCTCTGTTCAGAAAAATCCAGACAATGCCTGCATATTAATGTACTTGCCCTAAGGCCTTACAGAGTAAATAAATACTATTTCATGGCTTGCTATGATAAAAAAATTCCTCTCTAGATAGTTACAAATCTGTCTTTTCCCCTTGGTTGCCTCTTCTAAAGGAAGTTAGGAGAGTTTTTCTTATTTTACATCCATTACAGACTAATCTTCAGATTTAACAAAGGAAGCAAAGTCATGAGTCAGTTAGAAATCAAAGTCAACTTTGAAAGAAATGTTGTTCACAGTACTCGTGCAAAGTTTTTCCAGTGTAAAACCTGAGCCAAAGCAAAAAAAAAATCCCCAAACTAATCTGAGAAATAACCCCTGCCTTTCCAGAAAAACTTACAATACTTACACTTCAGAGCCTGTCCCCAGAATACAGCACTCTTTTAGGTGCAGTTCACAGAGCCTAGTCTGCTGCTTTGAAGCAAGTGTCTCAAGGGAACACAAAACTGCAAGTGGAAGCTCTTCTCATGTATCATCTTAACTAACTCTCAGAGTTAGGAATTTCAGAAGCACGATCTCATTAATTTGGCTATATTCTGTCATCCCTTTATTGCAGGCTCCTCCAGAAATAAATTAACTCTTAGCATCCCAAACAGTAGCTCAATACAACCAATCTTAAAGCTAGTCTAGAATCCACAGTTAAAACATCGACTCACAAAATTATTTACCACTCAATGCTTTGCCTGCACAGATGCTTCAACAGCATTAACTTTTTTCTGCTCCAGCTGAGTATTTCAATGTAGTAAATATTCCCTCTATCATGCATAGTAGCTTTGGAGACAGGAGATACATGAGCTATCTACCATTATTTGAGAGGCCAGTACTTTCAGCAATAATAATGAATCTACAGAAAGCTTAGCTATCAGTAATCAAGGTAGATACCAATACTGAAAATGCTTAGAACTGTGAGAGGATTTTTCACAGTACGTGGATTTATGGGTGCTGTGGCCTACAACACAGCAATTCTGGTAATTTTTTATCGGAAAAATATACATGTATCAAACAGCATAACATTTATTTTACCAACCCTCTGGCAAACTGAATGCTATTCTTCTAATTATCAAGTCCAGATTAAAAATAATTACTGCTCTCTTGACAGTAACTCATAAGATTTCTGCTGAACTTCATAAAACATGAAACAAAGAGCACAGCATGTCTAGGACTGTTGTGATGGAAACATAAAGAAAAGCACTTAATTATTAAATGTTATACTGTAGGTAGGTGGGAAAGAACAATCCCCTTCTGAAGCACTGAACTGTAATCCTCTCGTTTGTCTATTTAGCTGTACCCCAGGCAAAGAACAGAAGAAGAAACAGAAAAGAGGACATGTAGTCTCCTCTGCGTTGCCCTAACAATCACCATTAACTGATTTAAAAGTAAGCACGCTTAAAATGAAACCCACACAATTTAGTTTAATTCATGTAACTTGTGCCCTGAGTAGATCTGTATTCTTACCTAAAAAAAAATAAGTTTCAAGTTTTTGGCCCCCCACTGTGCAAATACCACATTGCTTTAAGCACAAACACCTTGGGGGTGCCTGACTGCAGAGCAGAACATGAAAGGATTTGTTGTTGCTCCTGTTCGAATGATGCAGAGTGTGTACAGTTTTCTGGAGGTGCATCAGTAATGTGAATTGCAGCCCGTGGGAAAGACAGAGGTAGTACAATTTTCTTAAACAACGTCAAATATGTGTAGCTAATACCATCAGCTTGGTTTTCGATTAGCTGTTTTATTTTCCAAGAAATTTTGAAAGTGGACTACAATGGGCGGTGCAGTAATATAGTCTTGATGTTGCAGACGCATAAATAACCATTGCAAGGTCAGGCTTTGGGAGAAATGACTACAATCAACTTGCTAGGAACAGAGATGGCAGGCATTTGGGATGTGCCACAGGGGATTTGGGGAGTGGCTTGTCCCCAAAGGACCTTTCACTTCTTCTTGGGTGAAACGTAAGCTACACATCACCATAACCAGATGTATATATATGGTAATTACTATATTTAAGTTGTATTTTCCCCTTATATTACAGCAATTGTATTAAACACTCCAGGGTAGAAGCTGCTGAATCAGGAAATGGATCAGAAGCTAACTAAAATGTCTTTCTAGCTATTGATTCCTGTTCTCTGTTTCATGTCAGCTTCCTAGAATCCACCCAACACAAGCACGAAAGGGTAATGAGTTTCTGAACACACACTCTAATAGTGCACACTGCATCAAAGCTTTCAGTAATTGCCTGGATGCTGCTTCCCAGCAGTACTAAACAACTTAAATATAATTAGCTGGAAGCCCTATGGGCTGCATTTCCCCACTGGAACACCTCTTACACTAATCCATTTATCAGGCTGACAGATGACTGAATCGCTGGTACTGTGGACCCATTCTACTAATAAAAATACTCAAGCCAACATTTTGGTTCATTCCTTATCTGGCACATTTTTGCACAGAAAAAACTCACAGAGTGGGGAGAGAACCAAGCATATACGCCATAACACATTCATGTCTTGCCAGTACTGAACAACCTTATTTGTTTGGTTAGTTCACCAAGTACAAAATGCTGGAGCTGTCAGGCAGAAAATGGAAATGAAATGCATGCATTATGGAACTATACAATGCAGAAAATAATAGAGAAACACACTAACACTGAAAGGACTTTTGGAAGTTCTCCAGCCATTCAGAAGTCTTCAGAAGATTGGATAAGAGGGCAGTTTTCAGCATATTCTTCCTGAAGATAGCCTGACTATAGCTCTCAAGCCAGAATTTGTTCAGACTATTTATTTCTTGGACATTGCCACTGAATGATAGGTGGCAAAAGAACTTATAAAGCTGTTTGAATTTTATGCAAACAAACATGAATTAAACATTATGCTGCCACAGCCATACACTTTGGAAGCTGATAGAGAATTCTCACAGAGGTCAAAAAAAAAAATAATAAAAAAAAATTCTTAGGCAGAATCTAATATTCTAATGTTGTAAAAAACCCTATTTTATCATTGCATTCCTGTGGCTTTACTTCCAGACTGGTTTCAATACTGGACCTCTGCAGAGGCTTAAATTTCGGGGACTGCAGATAGAGTCTTCCCAAATGTGCCATGCTGTTGTAATGGAGTAATTGTAGAATTGTTAAATTCTCATCAAATTCTTTTAAATTATGAAAAGAAACTACATTAGAATGTTATGCTCTTATGCTTCCTTTATAACAAATTGTGGGACAAGGACTAATAAGGGATAAAGCTGGTAATGGCCAGTAAGAGGATATAGAAAGTAGTTTAAAATGGTGCTTATCTTCTAGACCCATTCTACCGCACTTAATAACCCATATTCTGTCTTGGAATCACCAGGAACCAGATGGAGATGTAGTACTGTTTATCTCGTTATTTTCCCTGGATGTTCTCATGAGGGACAGAGAAAAACTTGATGTTGCAAAACAATAAAACAAAACCAAATTACTTCTTGTACTACTTCTAGATGAGCCTAACAAATATGTTTCTTGTAAAGTTGATGGTCGACATTCACAAATTCTCTTAAAAATAGTACTGCAAGGTCAAGCTAACCTATAGCCTCATCCATTTACCTGGAAAGATGGCCATCAGTATGAATTAAATTCCAATGATTAACTACAAATCTATACTTCTATGTTTAACAATGAATAACTAAAATATAGTTATTCAGGGATCAGAAAGAAACTAATTTAGCTTGTGAATCTTAGAGCAGGGCCAAGAAACAGCAGCTACTCAGACATTACCAATCTTAATTTTTGAAAATGCAATCACAGGTGTTTACACTGTCTGGTAAAGTACATAGTAGGTTATTAATACTGAGCTGTTGGAGATGTCTTTATATGATCTCAGGAACACAAATCTCAGTTTCACATGCACTCTCCACCCACACCTTCCCTCTGGCCTGAAACTGGAAAACTCATCTCAGAGACACTGACACGTGCACATCAGCCAGCCAAGAGCCTGTCATTCAAAGCCAGCCTCTTCCTTCCCAGCTTCATCTCCTCTGTTTTGTATATTTTCAACTTCTACAAAAGAGCAGACAGTATTCTGATAAAGGGCTGCCCTGAACCATATGAACCTCAACACTTGTCAGTCATACTTTCACATGAAATGCAGCCATTCACACTCTTGTTTCCACAGACTCCTATGAAAAGCAATGGTATTGAGCAGAACAGACATCAAATCTAATCAAAAGAACATTTTGAAGTAAAAATTGTTGAAAAATCTTCTCCTGCTTTTAGCCATTTTTAATAAAACAGATCACAGTCATGGATTTCTTAACTAAGAAACCATCGTTGCCAGGCAGGAAATGTAACATTAGCTTAACTTCCGTGCTTTACAAAAAAGCTTGCCAAATTGTCAGTGAAGCTGAGTTTCCTGGGTATTATTTCCCATTTGAGACAATTCTTTATTTCTGGAGGTAAATAATATCTCTTTAAAGCACTTCCAAAATTATTATATAAACAGATTCTTCCTTTTATTTTAAGCCAAGGGCAAATATACAGCAGCTTTATAGTTAAATAGATGACTAAATAATTGTTGGGTTGTTGTTTTTTTTTTAATAGAAGCAGAAAAAAAGTTTGAGAAGAAGAAAGGAATCATCTAGGAGTAAAACTTAAAGCTGGAGTCATACTCCACTAACTACCATACTTAGTATGGTAGGCAACATACACTTGGAAGGACAGGGCATGCTAAGCAGTTAGATACTGCAAACGTGCAGAAGGAATTGTGAGTGCAGAAAAATGACTGTTCCAAAAAGCATGGAAGAAGTGACCGAATACATTAATCTGCAAACAGAACATTTATCTGTAGTTTCAATTTGAAAATTAGACTAATATTCAGTAACTACTACATTCAGCATTAGAAAAATACTGAAATTTCTTGCAAGATGGCTTTTGCTCAATGTCTACCTTTGGACTCCTGATGGGATCAAACCCAGAAGAGCTCGTCTAACCCCAGAGCTGGCCCTGCTTTGGGTCAGGTGTTAAGAGTAAGGACCTCCTGAGGTCCCCTCCAACATGAATTATCATATGATCCTACAATAATCACTGGTCCATATTACAATTACATATACTTGTGCTATTTAGATAGAAAATAGGGAGATCAATAAGAAACGTAAAGGTATTAACTTATATAGTGAATTCAGACAGAAACAAAGATATAAAACATGAGATGTTCTTTCTGATCAAACAAATATGCTGTTTAAGCAACCATAAAGAAGCTGAAGACAGATGAGTAAAGACAAACCATGTTTTTCTTAACACTGCAGATTACTTTCTAACATTACCTTCTCCTTTTTACCTAAATCACTTGTAGAACCATAGCAGTAAAAAACACTTATATCAAACTAAATCACAAACTATGTGACTCGTAATCCTCCTCCAATTAAAATGCATGACATACACTAATAGGTTGCAGTGTCTGGTTATCAAAACTGTAGCTGAGAACACGAGCCAGAGAAACACACTAAATGAAAAAAAGTGCAGAAACATGAATTTATCTGTAGTAAACAGGGCTGTGAAAACTCTGAACATTTAAAAATATGTAGAGAAAGAAAAACCCTCCAATAAATGTCACACAGACTCCATGGTAAGGAACACTGGTCTGGCAGCTTCTTCATCTGAGGAGCCCAGATGGGGCTTTGAGCAACCTGATCTAGTGGGAGGTGTCCCTGCCCATGCAGAGTGTTGGACACAGACACACTTTAAGGTCCCTTCTAACCCAAACCATTCTATCATTCTAACAATCCCTTGAGTTGGCCAGTAACCTATGCATTTCACCACATCTGAACTTTTTAATAAAATATTTTAAGAGTTAGCAGCAGAAGAGAAATTCCAGGGAAAAAAAAATAAATCCTCATCTGCATGTTACAGGAAATAACTTCTCTTAAGTTCTGGTCCAGCTGACCGGTTAATCTGACTAATCTGATGGCGGATACTAGCTGTCTTATCATCATATGCCTTACAGGAGCAAATGAGTACCTACACCTCTACACTGAGACCAAATCCACCTCTTCTGAGTAGTATATATGAGAAAAATTTGTTTGGATAATGAGATCGGGATAAATTCCTTTAATTCAGTAAAACGTTATCACAGAATCACGGAATTGTCATCGCTGGACGTGACCTCTGTGATCACATCACTGAGTCCAACCATCAGCACAAAAAAAGCAAACAATAAAAAACCCAACCCAAACAAACACCACCACAGACACTCCACCAAAAAACACCCACGAAAACCCCCAACCTCAGCAACTAGAGCATGCCCTGAAGTGCCCCATCTACACGTCTCATGAGCACCTCCAGGGATGGTGACTAAATCACCTCCAGGGGCAGGCTGTTCCAGTGAGGGTTTCAGAAATGAACACAAGCATTCAAGGTGAAGATTCCCCAAGTGCCAAGTTCAGGGACACAATTGTTTCCCTACTCCTGCTGGCCACACTATTCCTGACAGAAGTCAGGAAGGTGTTGGCCTTCTTGGCCACCTGGGCACACTGCTGGCTCATGTGCATCTGGCTGTCAACAAGCACATCCAGGTCCTTTTCTGCTGGGCAGCTCTACAGCCACTCTTCCCCCAGCCTGTAGCATTGTATGGGGTTTTGACTAAAATGCAGGACCCGGCACTTGGCCTTACTGAACCTCATAAAATTAGCCTCAGCCCATCGATCCGGCCTGTCCACATCTCTCAGTAGGGCCTTCCTACTCTCAAACAGATCAACACTTCCAACCAATTTGGTGTCATCTGCAAACTTACTGAGGGTGCACTCAATCCCTTCATCCCAATCGTTGATAAAGACGCTGAACAAGACTGGCCCCAAAATTGAGTCCTGACAGACACCACTGGTGACCAGCCACCAACTAGATTTGACCCCTTTTACCACAACTCTCAGTGTATGTGATGTTCTATGCTTCAATACAATTCTGATACCATAAACAGTCTGGTCTAACCATCTCCAGTTTGTTATATTTAATTCTTCCATCTATTATAAGAGGTATTTGAGATTTTTAATGACTCTCTAAGTCTGTACCCTACTGAAGGGACACACAGTAAGAGTAGTCAAGATCTGTGATTTTGCCAGTACATGGTTTATAGTCTTTATCTCATGGTATGCTAAGTCATGGTGAAGATTGTAAACTACAGTCCAAGACCATTATGCAAAACCTTAAATCAAGTATAAGCAATCAACTTATTAAAAAAAAAAAAAAAAAAAAGAAAAACCACTCCAAAGCCAAAAATTCAACTAATTAGTTGAATTAAGTTGAACTTGCTGAGGACACAAATGGACTTCTGCAATGCAGAAAACTGCAAAGTTAAATTTGTTTCCCTTTTCCTGAAGCTTCCTTGGCCTTGTTTCTGCAGCATGAAAGCCCAAAGGTTGTGATACTGTTGCGCTGAACGTAATTTCTTGAAAGCTTGTAAGGATCAAAGAGGTTAAGAATGGAAAGACAAAAATCCTTATTACTTGCAGCACCATGAAATGTCTCACAGCGTTTAATGCTTATCTGTACACCAACTCTATTTTAATAAATTCTTCTAGCTCTGTTCAACAAATATTAGGTCTGTTTTCTCAAATGCTAAAATGAGAAATCAAGAGCATCTGAAAGCCATGCCTATCAGGACAATAATCTGAATTACAATGCAGACTGCTTAAATTCACACATATACATGTATGTCCTAACGTAACAGTACCCCTTCATGTGAATTTTATAGAACTGAATTTTATGCAGCCAGTATGTGATGTTACTTTAAGTCAGCATTAAAAGGTGATTTTTCCCAGGGTCTGAGGAGTGCAATTACCCTTGACTTCAAAACAAAAGGAAAGCAGCCTGCAGTTCTGGAAACCATGTCAGTCTTTTCATCTTTGAAAATAAACTCTCCTCCTGCAAATTGAGGAAATTATGAAAAGTGAGAGCAAGTATTTCCACATAAGGATATCTGCTTTTATTGTGCTATATTAAATGAAACAGAACCTTTTTATTTCAGGATAGAACATGTCGGGGATGTTGATGCCACTTAACTTTGATTCCAGTTTAAGTATATGTATATGGATGCTGATCCCTAAAGCTGGATTGTATGAATATTTAGTCTTCATAATAATAAGTGGTTTTGTATTACATTAGCAGGAAAAGAAAGACCTAATAGCAAAAGATTCACTGTAGATGAAGAAGAATTATAGCAATGAGAGCAGGAATTTAAAAAGAGATCAGTAAGAGTCTTTTTGCATCTCAGTTTCCAGATTTTGTTTACTTTAAAACTAGGTGTTTTAGTAAGATGCAAGGTGCTACAGTCATTTTTTGCCCCAGCCTTTGAAATTATTTAGGATAATGATGAGGAATAGGCTAAGAGGCTTAGAAGCTCTGCTTAGACATTTTGGAGGACAGGTACTAAAAAGTTGATTTTCATCAGGGTAGCAGAAAGTCTAGCCATATATCCCTTTTTATCCACTGTAGTTTGTAATTTCAGGTTACAGTCATGCTTCTTGTCCTTAGCGTAGCTTCACTGGTGTAGTTGTATTCCCTTGCTTCTCATAATCACTCTTCCCTTACAATCCTGCTGACCCCCCTCAGTATCCATGGAATAACTGCTTATGTCAAAATTATTCTGATTAAAAGAGTTCAGAGAATTGGTGTTAAGAAGTGTTTAAACTATCCCAGATTATAGCGAACAGATCAGGTTATTGAGTGACTACATGATCAATTAAATCCTGTGGGAGCAATACTGAATAGTTGTGAACAGTGGGGAACAGGAGTCTATTCAGCCAATGCAGTTGCTGCCACGAAAAAATGTGGAAGACACAGAGACCTGTCCTTGTTCTTAGGTTTTGTTTCTTTTTTTTGCTTTTCCTAATATCTAATATCCAAAAACTGAAGAAGGCTGCCAGGTTCCCTCAAAACAATCACCTCTCCAACAGTACCCATGTTCAGACCTTTGTAAAACTCAAGGCACAACAAAACCATAGCTAAAAAAAACCCAAACAAAAAAAAAGCCTCCCCTTGCCCAAACACCACCTCACTAGAGCAGCAATGAATGAGTGCAAATGTCTCAGTGTCCTCAATTCACCTTGTTACTGCACCTCCAGTTGCTGCAGAACAGACAGGATACAACATCTCCCACTGTTTGGGGACTGCCCCTAAAGGTGAGCCATATGTTTTGCAATACCTAAAACCAGCAAGATAAGATAAGGAAATCTCTGTGGCCTTAAGGCAGAATGGTTTTGATTTCACTGCCTTGTGTCCTGCCATAATATTTTTTTTTTTTTTTCCAATTTTATTCAACTGGGTTAAGCCTACAGAAAAAGAGATAGAGATACTGTGTTGCATGTGTGTAATGCCTAAGAAATCTCCTATGTTATCTGTTTAACATTTTACCTTCCACTAGACAACTATATTTTTAAATGTTCTGGAATCAAAACAACATTCTCAGCATTCAAAACATTCTGTCATCACTGCCCATTTGTTGCCCTCTAGGTTTCTCTCAGCTGGCAAATCTCCCATTTACAGAATTATCAGATTCATCTGCTTAGACAAGGCTGCAAAATAAAATGAAAAGCTGGATTTTTCCAGAAAACTACTATTTTTTCTTTCAGGGCAGAAAACCCAGCATATGAGAGCTGAACATGAACAACAAATGGAACCAATCTCTCATACTTCACTATACTCTCTGAAATCTGATTTTGACTAAGATTCCACATTTATTTAACATTTATCATTTTATTCTTTCAATATGTCTATGCCACTTACTATGTTAACCTGTTTTTGTGCCCTAAATATTATGCTCCTAGGTGACAGGGTTTTTACTGTAGTCCTAGTAAAAGTTCTGCTTGTGTATATAGCTGCTTCTACAGAATTTTTCATAAAGAATTATCAATTGCTTTGCTATCACTTTCCTTCCATCATATTTTCTGCAGAGAGAAAGTGTAAGAAAAAAAGGAAGGAAACATGTACAAATGAATAAATTAACAGTTTTCCACAATGAGATGGCTCAGGATTTACTGATTGATGGAGTAGCTTTCACTTCAGAAGCTGCAAAACCACACTTGTGTTTCTGGGCCCACTGGCTGCAGCATCAAGATTTCTGGAGGCATATGTCATGGTTCGTTATCATTACATTAGTACTGTAGTACACCAAAACGCTACACAAGCCTCTCGTATCAAAGTGTGGGAACACTTCTTCCTCCCTCTAGGCAGAAAGCAAACTCTAGGAAAGTCTGGAGAAATGTCTCAACATCCATTTTCCTTAATAAATAGCTAAAGCAGGTTTCATTTTCTTGCCACAGGTGAGTGAACTAACAAAAACACCATTAAAATTCAGGGTAGGGTGCCACATGCTGAGTGCATACGCACAGGCACGTGCACTGAGTTAAGGAGAGTATGAAAATAAGAGAAATCCTAAGTGATCACCTTTTACTGAGCCAAAACTGCTTTATGGAGACTACTGCCTTACAGTACTGATACTAACCCACTATCTTATAATGTTCACCCAAGTAAAAGTCTATTTCAAGGTGTTATATTATTATAACACAGTGATTAATCAACTTCTTTTTAGAGCTTCCTCTGAGAGCTTAAAAATTCATTATTCACTGTATTAGTATTCTGTACAGCTTTCCATATTTTTTGAGTGGTATGATTAAATTTATCTGTGGTTAGTAATGGTTGCAATACAGAAAATGTTTGATACAAAAGCCACTGTTCCACACACACCCTGCCGATCTCCTTAAAAGACACCATGAATCCCAAACAAAAAGGACTGCAAGTGACAAATCCTTTTCATTTACTCTCAAACAGGCTAACCTGAGCATGCTATTTGTGCAAAAGGCAGACAGGATGGACTTACGAAGAATTACTGCAAATGGAACAAATAAAGTCATGTATTGTATTTGCCACATTTTAAGGCTGGAAATTACTAGATAAACTAATTTGGGTTCAGGCCCTACCAACTGACATTTTACAAGATAAAAACTCATCCAAGATTTGATGCTATGAAATGAGGACTACGAAAAAGTATGATGAATTTGGAAATTTAACGTGTTACAGTTCATCACTTAGAAATTTTCTACTAGGTTTCAAGGGTCTTCGTACTATCATATTTATTTAAACTGCACATTCAAGTAGTCCAGGCTCAAGCATCAAAAGGGAGTAAGTACTACACTTTGCCATTCTGGGCATAAGGTATTAGAATTTATTAAAGAAATCAAACCAACTTTTTAATAAGATTGAATCCATCACCCATAGAAATTGCCAGAGATACGGACCTACAAATATATTTTGTTTTTATTGAATGCAGCAAGATATAACAGCGTACAAACTCAAAGAGGCAACTGATAAAGACTTTTGTGCCATCTGAAATGACAGCTCATCCTAAAACCTGAAGTCATGCACCAAAGAACAGTAAGATATCCAGTAACATAATAAAAAACAATGTAAGAAGAGCAATGTATCAAGGTATCTAGCATTAAGTAATACTGTTATGAGGTTCTAGCAACATAAACCATGGTTGATATGTGATTTCTGTTGTGTGCATTGCGATACACATTCTGGAGGAATAAAGTTTGCTATGCAAAAGTTAAATGATCTTGTTTCTCCTTTATTTTTTTGTGGACTGTCAAGCTATTAGGTAAATGAAGGGTGTCTTCAAATGGAAAAGGTATTTTGGTTCCAAAAGGAGCACTGCTGTGACTTTTCAGAAATATCACGCTAAAAATAAAGCATCAAAAATTTGCACTGTATTGACTTCAAAAATGCACTCTAGACTGTCATTGCCATTAAAGGTGATGAACACATTCTAATTTACTGGTGATTTTTCAGGCATCCCTTCAACTGGGCACTTCATTTGTTCTTCCCCATGAAAACGGGGCCCAAATACTATAATCAGATGGCAATGCAGATCCACTGTGGAGCTACTCAAGGGGCACTTTATTAGGAGTCTGCTGAGAGATGCAAACATTCTACAAAATTCTTTAATGCAGAAATATGCCATTAATTTCTATATTTATTACTTTCTATGAAAGATAAGTGAGTGACGCAACATTGGGAAGAGCTTTGAAAGACTAATATTTTGTCCCTGCTTAACGCTTTTTTGCTTCATGATGTGCTTGCCTATCATGAGACAAAACTTATTCCAAAGAAGAAATTAAGCAGTAGGACATGACAAGCAGTACATTTGTACGCAATTTACTTACCACTTGAGGCATGTTACAGCAGCTGAAGCCCAAAGGCTGAGTAACATTAACCATTCAATAAATGCAATAATAATCAAACTGAAATGCACAGCATTGGGAGGCTTATTTCTATCACGATATGGAGTTTATACGCAAGATTGTAGTGCTTCTGTGTATTTAGTGCCTGTTATTAACAAACTATATATTGAGAAACTTTTTAAAAGCATTGTTCTGAAAATGCTACCCCAGACAAATCTGGAGGTTTATATACACTGTCGTATGACTAGATGTTGCTTGTGAAAAGACAGAAGTAAATCCCAGACTGTAGGTCCAATATCTGTTTAAAAAAATCCATGCAGACATGTATAAATATTAAAGGACTGGACAGCACAGCGCATGACAGATATCAGTCAGTCTAGAGATTCAGCAACTGGCCTGAGCTATCCTGATTGCATATCAATTAATTAAGGGCTAGTTGTGGAAGAAACAAAGATTTAAAATGATTTATTTTTTCTAACAATACTACCTCATTGCATTCTGAAGAGACCATGCACAGACATGCGGCTGTGCAGCTGAACATTGTTTACTTTGTTGCTCTAGCTTTAATGAGTAAAACAACAACATTATTTAACTTCGTGATCTACCGGCCAGTCACAGTAAAGTTCACCTCTTTAATAAACAGTGTGACAAGCTGGCTTTAGATTGTACTCTGCATACCAATAACTGATTTTCCCTATAAACTCACTCTCTTTCTGCTCTGCTTTGTAACTACATGGTCTGATCCAGCTGAACCATGGTGCAGAGAGTTGCTTTTCATCAATGTTCCTAAAAAGTTTAAAAAATAACATGACTGAGAGTAAAAGATGTGAATATCTACTCATGGGGTGGGAAAGGCTGGGCAGTAAACTGTTTTACTAGAAAAGCACAGCATCTATTTGTTCTGTCATCTTCATTCTGCTCTGATGAGCCTTAATCTGTAAGGAGGGTTATTTTTAAAGACTAAGATAAGAAGAATAATTTCAAAAACTGAGAACTAACTGCTGGATTCTCTTTTCCTGACTCTTCTACCCTACTCCCCCCAAACCAGGGGAAAAAATTCCATCCATACATGAATACTAAACATGAACACACATAAAGAAAATCAAAACCCTTTTTTAAACATCAGCATGCTGGTATTTTCTACGTTCATTAGTAAATGAATGATATCACATCCAACCTCTTGGATGTTAAAGGCAGAAATAGGCCAGCACTGCTCCTAATGCTGAAATAAAACATGCTGCCAAAAATCTAAACAAGACTACTGTTGTTTTCTGATTAAAGAAATCACTTTCTATAAATGTTTTTTACAGTTCAGTCCAGACAAAATTTAACTTACAGTCTTGTAGCAAAAGAAATGTATTTGTGTTCCAATTTACATAGGTCATTCTTTTCAGGCATTTTTAGCATTCTTATGTAATTTCCACAAAACACAATTCTGCATAATATACACAATATTGAAATTATTTTAAATACAAATTTAAAAGGTCATAAAAGCAGACTTCTTATATCAAGTCAAACATCCACTTCAGTTAGTATCTCTTCTTTAACCATAGGAAAAGAATCTAACAAAGAATGTACGAACAAAGCAAGGACACAGGGCTACTCTCAGCACTCAGCCTCCTTGTGGTTCCAGCATTGAGACACACCAGAACATGGTTTAGTGGAGCTTTAATGTATACTCCTTGCAATTTATGACCAAAGAAAAAAATCCTGCTGTTGGTTTGTGGCAGGTACCATTACAACGTTAAGAGGACAAAATATCTAATTGTGGTTTTAGCTATCTTAGCTCTATCAGTTGAACATAAACCTGTCCTTAATTTCTGTATTTCTTGTTTTGAGTAGAAAAAAGATTCTAGTATTCAACTTTGTATTTGAACCTGGTCCAAAAGCAAAACAAAAAACAGGCAAACATGCATATACTTCTACAATAAATTAGTGCATCAGAGCTATGCATGTGAAGTGGGGATTTTCACAAACATTTATTCAACAAATGTGAAAACTTCACGTACCTGTACAAAAGTACAACTTGTAGAGCTGACAGACCTATCAAAAAACTAACCAGAGAAATGCTCTTGCACATCTTCTCCTTTTTGAAAAGCTGACTTTAGGAATATTGTGATAAAATTGTTTTCTTTTCACATGCGCATAATCACTTGGCATTGTGCCAAAGAACATACTCAAAGCATGCAATGATCTTGAAGACAAGCCTGTTGTTTGCATTCTCCAAACATCCAGTCTTCAAACTTCTATGAATATTCTTCAAACCAGGGGGGGCAGAATTGCTGGGTTATTCTTGAACAATTCTTATATTTTGGAAATGAAGTGCTTACGTTAGAGCTGTCACTGCTGCTGCACTGTCTTCTACTTCATTCTAGTTGAATAATTAAATACCCTTTAGTCCTTCTGACAGTCCTAGACTCAGCATGGCCGTTAATACCACATAAAAAGGAATTAGGCTTACTTAGGCAACTGTTGCACAAAGCAGAACGGATAAGGCAAGAGGGAAAGAGATCCCCTCTCTAGAACAGAAGATTCATTTTCTGTATTTTACAACACACCCTACCAAACATGCACACAAGACTCATGAACACACGATACACACACAGATGTGCAGGGGAATTCAAATGAATCTCAACATTTGTTATACCTTAACAGCAACCAAGAGTCACTTGTCCTTCCATTCTTCCCTAAATTCCTTGTCTTCACATGTTTCAGGAATCTCAAGACCAACATATTTAAAGTATACAGTTTATAGAGAAAATTAAACTGTATTAAACCACTTCTGAGACTTTTACCATGTGACTGCAAAATGGAAAGATAAATAAAAGAAGCAATTTAATAAATACTATCTGAATTCCGCTCAGTGCAAAACATTTAGGAAGACTTATGTCTCAAAAAATTTGAGGAATTTTTCTAAAATCTCCAAACTGGCCACAAGTTATGTAGTTCATAAATCTTTTCTTGTCCTGCAAAGAATCAAGAGCAATCTTAGGCTGAGAGTCCCAATGAAAGAAAGACTGGCATGAAGGAGCGGCTTCCCTGCCACCATGTTTACACTCAGATCTACCCAGAGAAAAGGAGATTCAGTTCCTAATTCTCTTGAACAACTCTGCCTTTCTGACGAAATGCTCCCATATTGAATTTAGAAGCACTTCAAACCTCCTACCAGGCCAAGAAATGAATTCAAAAGTCGAACAGCAACAATTTCAGGTTAATTAAGAAATAAATTAACAGTGATAGCACCCTCAAGCCACTGACACAGAGGTGGAAGACTCTGTGTACTCTTTATACTCCTCTGAGTGGCCTCTTAAATTTCAAGTTTAAAGACCTGGTATTTATAAAACACACTAATTCAGCTTTAACCCGTGCAAACTGTAAAAACAACAAGTCTGAATAATGAGGAGTAAACACCATTTCAAATGGAAAACACTAAGTAACTGACTATTCTTGATATTATACTTCCTGAAGCATCTAGCTGCAATCCAACTTTTCAAGAAGCTGGAAGAGTATTTTCCGCTCAACCCCACAGATACTGTGAACAGATCCTATATGTTCTATACCTAATTTATTATTTATTTCCATTATTTTGTTTTGAAGATCTAGGAAGTGTGCTTCAACTAGCAGCTCCCTCTAAAGAATCTAGAAAACATATTTGATGCAGCATACAGTCCACACTCATGAATCACAGAAAGAACTGCAAAAAAGTTCAAACAAACCTGGGCTTTTTTAGTTTCTTCAGTCTGTTCCCAGGACCTGCTTAGCCTTGGGGAAGGCTGGCTGACCTCTGGCTCCCAAGCCGGAGAGGCGATGGTGCTGTGCCTGAGCTACTCTGTAAAAATGGCTGGGGAAGGGAGGAACAGGGCACCTCTGGGTGTGAAAGGAGGCCAGGCAGAAGAGGTGGCCATGGTCTTTGCTACAAGCCCTGAGCAGCAGCTGCATGCCCAGCTGAACCTCCTCCCACAGGGGTGCAAAAGGTGCCTTGCTGCTGTTATCTCCCCTTCCCAGAGCTCTCTTACTTCACCTCAGCCAACACCCTACATGTCCTGTGGACCTTGGCCAAAAAGATCTGGGTGCTGTACAACCATTTACAACACTGATATTTCAGTTAGTTTCTTTCAGAATTTCTTAGTACACACTGATTAATATATAATGAAATACAATCTTAACACCAACTCCATACTGCAACTTCCTTACCATTAATCTGTGTTACATACATACTTATGGAAAAAAATGTGTTAACCCATATTTGCTGTTTTTAACCCAACATTTAGCTAGAAAGTCATGAATAACTCATTCTTACATACATGGCCATATTTTTTATCTATATGGAAACTAACCTTCATTTAAAATGTTAAAAAAAAAATAATCCAAAAAAATTTTCATCTTTTAAATACAGTAAGATCTTTTGAAACATTTTATCAGTTAATAAAAGTTTATGTGAAATGTGCATGACATTTAATAAAATAGTTCTGCATTTTTAACCAGTTCAATACATGCAAGAGGAATTATCTGTAACTAGCAAAACTGACTGAATACTTCTGATCCCTATGTCCTCCAAGATTTTAAAACCAACAGATCTCAGCCTCTCTTTCTTGGTTTTTCTAACAAAATGAGTAATTGGGAGAAAAAAGGGGCTTTCCTGCCTAGTAATCTCTCAAGCAGTTTCTCATCTTCAAGCTGTTCACTAAATTGCTAAGCAGAAATGAAGAAAAGCCCCTCACCTCTGGAAAGGCAACAGTTGCCAAATTTGGGTTTGCTACCTTGGTCAGGTCCAGATGCATAGTTAGGAGTCTTCTCACAGTTGGGCTGATGACTTTCTCTAAAGCTCCAGCAGCAAATACCGATTATTATTTTCATTTAGACCGATGAAAATAACAAATTCAGGACTTACTAGGTCCCAGTTCTGCGTAGGACTTATAGGCAGTTCTCATGCATTTTGTAGTAAACTGCAAAGAAAATCTGTTCCATTTCTAGTAAAAATTGAAGTATTGTATTGTTAAGAAATTCATATGGACTTGTGATTCAGCAGAATCTCCTTGTAATGCAGCAACTGTCCGGAGTGGATGCAGTGTGTCAGGCAATACTGCTGGACTAGCAGAACACCGATTAAAAAGCATATCTTTAGAATGGAAGTGGTACAACTGTAAGTACAACTATACTAAAAGTATCCAGAAAAATCCAAGCAAGAGACTAAACACAAAGACACAGAAATAAATGCACAGCTCAGTTCTCAAAATAGATTACATTACCAAACTACTCTCGCCTTCTGCAGTGTCATGGCCATGTCTCGGTGTAGTTGTAACCTGAACTAAAGCCAAAAATAGATATATACGAAATTATACTTAAAGAACACAGGTATTCCACCTTCAAAACTTGGTTTTCTATTGCTACCTTAGGAGATACACAAAGTAATTTTTTAAAACTATGCTGGACATCCTAATTCTTGCTTAAAATTGAAAGTCCCCTAAACACTGTTATTTAAACCAACAGGCCATGACGTCTAACTATTTTGTTCAGTAAACAAAGACTTTATTTCTTCCTTCCATCAAAATGGACTGTCACACAGACCAGTCAGTTAAATGGACATCTTTGCCCCTTCTCCAGACACTTTTCCTCTGACACCTTCCTCTCTTCTGTATTACAGAGGCTCTGGCTGGGTTGAGAAATTACATGACACAAACCTCCCTTTAATTAGTGTAGATAGCTATGCCACGAATCAACCCAAACACACCACCAGTGCTACCACTATAGCTGTCTTTGTCTCAAAGGCCTATTTGTTGCCTGCAGTTTCCACTAGAACTCAGCTGTCTTAATCCTCCATATGCCACTCACCTTCTTATTTTGCTGTGTGCCAGTTCTTCATGCTAAAAGGCAGACTGTACATGTATGGATTTTTTTAATTATGTCTCCAACCTACCAGCTGTCAAAATCTACTTGACATTTACAATAGTGTCTGCAGAGTAATCTGCATCTATTCTAGTTTTTTGCACTCTTGAACTACTCTTGCTCTTCCTTTATGAATTCACTTTAATCTTATACTCCCCTTATAAAGCTTATCCTTTTTTGTATACATCCGTATTATGGCTGAATATGAAATTTGATAGAGAGAAACAGGACATACTTTATCATGGGGATGAATTGAATAATATGTATTGAGTAACAACTCTTCAGTTTGGCAGGCAGAATGCATGTTCTTCTCCCTCTGTTCAGGCATTCAACCACAACTTTGGACTTTGGGGACAAAAAGCTTAAAAAAAAAAAAAAGCTAAATTAAGTGAAGCTTTGCTATAGCCCCCCTGCTATAGAGTACGAGCTGCTATCAAGCAACCAGCAGTCATCTTAAAAATCCAATGTTTTCATGTTTTGCATTTAAGGTTGCACAATAACTTTGCTCTTTTCTTTTACCGCAGCTCTCAACAACAATAAGAAGTTTCAGGAGATGAAAATAGTTTCTTCATCTGAAAATCATATGGAAAAAATCAACTGCCCTTTAGAAAAGCTATAAATGTCTGGACAAACTTTTCCCAGATTTTCCTTCTTCAGTGATTTAATGAACATATGGTTATTTATAATGTGGAACTACACTTGTAGTATTTCAAAAATTAGTTATAAACATGCCTAGAACTGCTCAACTCCTCCCAGGGCTACAATGACCTCACTCAATACCCTTCCAGTATTGTTTGCTCTGGAATCTCTTGACAGTGAACTCATGTTCTTACTTCAGTGTCTTACAGCAGGTATGATCTTTATTTCAGAAAGATCATAACATCAGGTATCAGTTATGACAAATAAAAACCTTGACCAGCAAGCATAGATGATTAAAAAATACATATAAAATGAATGCAAGCTTAGCCACATTTTAAACTACATAATTAAGGGAGATTAAGGAAACAATCGTTTAAGTCAGTGAAATGCAACAGAAGCTGATAGCTGGGTTGATGTCTTTTTGACAGGGACAACAGACAGGTGTCTGAGTGAGGCTCCTCTCAAAGTCAGGAGACAGGCACCACTGGAGTGTGATATACCTGGTGGGTGACACTGCTCCAGAAAGAGAGGGGCTGTGTGCTGGGAGCACCTCAGCCTGGGTCAGGGATGGCTGTCAGGTAGACACTTCTGTTAACTAACATCTGTGTAACCCAAGAAGTTGAGATGATCACACCTAAAAGACCCTATGTTAGTAAGAAACAGGAATACAGTTAGGAGACTACAAATATAGTCTTCTACTTTTCTTTCTCATGTATATATGTAAGTGTGTCTATGTTTATTTTTTTTTCCCAAACAGCAAGAGTTAGGCAGCATCACCCTGAAAATCCAAATTAATCTGCTTTCATGTTTATACATTCATTTTACTTACTTTTCATACCTACAAGAGTTAATGAAACTGGAGATTTAAATCAATCCAGTGTATAATTTAACTCAATAAATGGTAAACCAAAAGTTTTTTCCTTTGCAATCAATATAAACTGCAGTTGTAAAATGTGTATAAGACATCAGGTTTTTTTAGTCCTAGCATTTCCTCAAATACTCTAGTATACTGGTTTTTCTACTTTTGAAATTTGATTTTATCATAAAAAAAGCAAACTAAAACATTGACTGAAACATGAATGCTGCAGATAACCATGTTTTCAATAAAAAAAGAAGCTGCTTGTTTCTTACATTCTTAGAGTATATGGAATTATTCTTTGTTTTAAATGTTCCTATTCACAGTTAATTGCATTTTATACTTCATTTGGGGATTCCACAGAGCTCTGTCCTAGACTTCCTTATTCTCCGCTCACAGGGGAATCTCATTCGAAAGTGATTTTAATTATCAGTTATAAATAGATAGCCTGTGCTCCAGAATTGCCTCTGCTGCACTGAAGACCAGTCATCATCCATTTCTGATGTGACCAGGACTTTCGGCTCTAAACTCCAGAGTAATTTTCAACACTCAATACCCTTTTTCCCCTTGCTCTGTATGTCTTCTTTCTAAACTACTACTTTTGTTAAGATACTGTCAACACCACAGTCATCTTATTTGTCACACAGACTTGTAACACTTGATAACATTATCTTTAACCTACATGTTATTCCAGATCTCTATTTGGAAAAATGCCCACATTTATATAAGTAACTTTGTTTTTCTATAGAAACACAGAATGGTTTGGTTTGGAAGGGACCTTCATAGATCATCTAGACCCACACCCCTGCAATGGGGAGAGATGTCTTTCACAAGATCAGGCTGCTCAAAGTTCCTTCCAACCTGGCCTTGAACACTTCCAGAAATGGGGCATCCAGAACTTCTCTGGGCAACCTGTTCCAGTGTCTGTATAACACCTGAATGCAACTCTTATTAATCACAAAGTTTACGCATAATGTTTCTAAGTAATTTACCACTAAATCCCACTATCACCTCAAGAGAGAGCTTTTTTCCCCCCCTCTTCATTTTTAGGGCTTTTCATAGTCCCTCTCTAACCTCCTTCGTATTATTTGCGTGTTGTCCTTGCCTACTTACTATATTTCCCAACAGTAATTTTAATTATTCTTTTCATGCTGCCTCTTCTGTTTGAAAAACGTTTATAGGTAACATCCATCAAAACACTTCACTAAGGTCCTTCATTTGCTTCTTGAGAACTACAGAAAAAAGGAACATTTTCTACGAAAAAACACTGCTTTGGTGAGAAAACCAAAAGATGCCATTCTAATAAGAAAAAAACCCAAACTTCTTACATTCAAACTGCCTTTTAATCCATCTTAAACCTTCAGAGCACAGATAGGCCTTAAAAAATGAATAGGAAAAATAGCTACAGTAAAGGGACTCCAGTAACTTGTCACCAAATCTGTTCAGCCTACCAGGGTTATTCCAGATTCATATCCTGAAAATTCATTCAGGACTTGAAAGCCAAACAGACTTTCTCTGTTACGGCTAACACAAGTAATCAAGATTTTCCACATAAAATTTTTGCAACTACACCTGTTGCAATTCCATTAAAATTACAGAGGCAGCCAGGACACAGTTTGGCTCTATGCTTGGAATTTTGTTAACAATCTAATTGATGTCTGAGCCAGAAAATAATTTACAATTCCATAAGCATTTTTGCATGAATAAAAAAGCAGTTCACAGGAACTCAGCACATTAAAAAATTATGAATGTGACAATCAGATCCACAGAATAAGAGCCAAACAAATTAATCCAGAGTATGGGCTTTTAGTTTTGTAAAATAAAAGTTTAGGTGTTAAATTTTTTGTACTGCATAGTCTCCAAACATAACATGACTCCTTCCTTGTTCATGTACTCATTGTCTCTGATTTTACTGTATGTTGTTCAAAAAAGCAAGAACAGAAGTTGTATCAGAGTGTGTTCAGAAGATGTTTAATGGCATAATGAAGCCCTTTGAAAGCCTGGTCTCTTGAACACCTCCACACCCCCCTCAGATGCTGAATCCAGATGACACCACTCCTGGGTATTTCATGTTTACCACACAAATCTACTACCACCAAGGAAGGAAATTCCAAGGTGTGCTTCAAGAAGCTTTCCAAACAGAAAACTCTTCTGACAGATGTTTTATGTCTTAACATGTTTTTCTAAGAAATAGCTACAGTCTTGAAAGTTTTCTAACTCTGGCAGCTACAAGCCCTGGGTGGAATGTTTGTGAAACCATGCACGGCTTTGTCAGAAAGGCTTTTGATCATGGACATTGGAAATCCCAAGGCAAAGACAATAGCTGGATAACTTTTTCTTCTCTGCCATTCCACAATAATTAGCAAAATCAAGACCAGTTAACCTCTGTAACAAAACAACACAAAACAAAAAGAAGAGGGTCATTGCTGGGCAGTTTTATTTACGTACACCTCTGCAATACTTTTAACATATTCACCAAGTTTCTAAAAATTCTTTTGCCTCACTCTCAAATTTAGACCTTATGTAAAAGAAACTGAAGAAAGGGCATAGGAGCAAGACTGGAATGACACATCGGACTGATAAAACACTTTAAATAAATATGAAATATCTCAAGGAATCATAATTGATTAAACCAATTTTCCTAATGTGATTTCTTAAGTTTTCTCCTTCTGCACAGTTAAAGGTTTTCTTCTTTCCCTGTTTGTGTACTTCTCCAGATTCAGGTGGAACTTGTCAAGCATCACAAAGTCATACTGCTTCTTCTACTCTTTTCTCTCCATACGCCTTCCTTACAAATAGATCAGTATGTATTACTCATCTGGCTTATGTCCTCCTAAAGCATAGTGGCTAAGATGGAGAAATAAATCCTTTGAGAACACTGACAATAAATTTAGTAAGTGTTGTGGATATTATTAAACACAGGAGTGTACAAAGAGGTAATCATATTATCGTATTTGTAACCCAGACACTTGGTTGATACAGGTTATCAGAAGATGTGTATGTGGGCTGGAACCACTGGACTGGGGGAAGGTTTTGTTTCACAGGAGGGCAGTTATGGGAGATGATACAGTGAGGAGAAGCACTGGGATGAAAACTTTCCCTATATTTATCACCCCACCACCTCAACCAGGGATGCTTGTTCTAGGTTTTAAACAGATCACTCAGATCTCATGCATATGAAGGCACAATAATCTGATGTGGGAAGTTCTGGTTTAATTTACATTAGCTCTTATTTAATTTAAAGAAGATTATTTCTAACATTAAGTTCAAATTTTTCTCTTACAATCAAGCTGTTTCTTGCTTTCAGTTGAAACAAATACTTTAACCTGTCAATAGTTAATGCATAAGATTTTGAGTAAGTGAATTTTAACAGCTTTTAGCATATGAAAATTGAAGCTTTTTATGCACTGTGATGTATTTCATGAAATACGACATGCATTGAAAAAAGAAAAACTAACAACTTATACCTTTTATTGCAAACTAACGGTTTCTTAATGGCATAAGAAAAAAGGAAAAGAAAGTGAATGTTTTCATGTTGAACTACGCATCATAACCACTGAGCAGCATTCACTGTCGCTGCATTGAAAACGGGGAACGCCAAGAGCCAATGACACTCCTTTTTTTCCAGCTCTGCCTCCAGCCCCCAGTGAGACCTGCACACATGTATCAGATTCCTTTATTCTGGAAACACAGCAGCAGAAATTACGTGGCACCTTCTATACATGTGCTAAGAATCCACTAAAAAAGAAGAGTACCAGTTTCTTTCTAAACACTGGGGAACACAAACACATTCTACTTACAATTTTCCTAGGTTCAAATGTGACTGGTACCTTGTCCTGCTATTTCCTCACTCTCCACTAACATTTTCTCCAATTGAGGGATGAACACAGTCTACAACACTGTTCAGAACAATATAATTTAATTCTGGTACTAACAGCATCTCCGGTCACTTCACAGGAGTTTGGGGCCACACTGATTTGTTTATTTTGATGAGCACAAGCACATGCACAGAGAATTTCCCCAGCCCATCACTACTTCGAAACACCATCACCACAAAAATACCCAAGAAAAAAACAAAGACTACAGAAAGTCAAACACTGCAGCAAAGTACCAAACAGTCTTCTCCTTTGACAAAACAGAACCTTAATCAAATAATAAATAAGTAACCTAATATCTCCTTCTGCCTTAAATCCTTCCCCATTCCTCGTCCACCCCCACTTCTCTTGAAAACCAGATGGCCCCAGCAATATGCCCTGAAGGTCAACAGATGCACCATGTCTTTCGATGAAGAAAAGGTATATAATATCTCCAGATATAATATTTCCAGATGATGAAATTGGAAAAAACAAGGTGGAAAAAAGCACAAAAACATCTACAGGAAGGAAACAAACCAAGTACAGTTACTGTGGTAAAATATCTAAGATCCCCAAAAAAATAAAAGCCAGCTTATGAACTCTCATTAATGCCATGAATAATAAATAAAAAAGTGAAAAGAAGATTGACTTTAAAACCAAAACAAAACACTGTGTGAATTATATAAAGAAAGGAAACTCGATAACTCTGGGGACTGGTAACTGATACGGCTGCTTTTATGTCGTGGCTGTCAAAAATTATTCACGATTTCTGTGTTTTTATAAAATGCAGCCATGTCATTTGGCTTCATAGGAAATTTGTGTCAGTGGGTGAGTAGATGAACGTGTGCGTAAGTGGATGAACAGGTGAACAATTTAGCCTGGAGTGGGCTGGCACAGTCTGCACTCAGTTCCAGCAAAGTATGTCTGGAGAGAATCAAACAAATTACAAATTAAACTATTCCAGATTTTTACTGGTGAATTTGAGGTCCAAATGCAGGTTGTGGATCCTAATGTGAAAACTGATTCCAGTGAAAACATTATTGTGCTCCACACTTTCTGGGTTCCACTACTTCCAGATCAAATTTGTCTATTTTACTGATAAAAACAACCTTTTCATTGCTGACTCTATCAGAAATACAAATAGATACTGTTCCTCAGAACATCCACGATGAAATATTTTATTCTGCTCCCTGTCATAACTGGGAAACTGTTTATTCTTTACCTTTTACACATGGGTACAGCTGTGATTATTTCCAACTGCGGTATGACTCCCTACTCTGGATCTCAAGACAGAACTGCATTTTGAGGCTGAGGTTCTGCAGATGTCCTATGACTTACTATTCATAGGAACAGACAGGTGTATCTATGCAGATATTCTAAGCTCATAGCACATAAAAAGTAGCACAAATTAACTCAGTACTCTTCTCAACATGAAACAACATATTAGCCCACAGTAACTTGCTCATGTGTCTTTAATTTAAAACTCTATGCTCCACAAAAAATACAATTCAGTTTTATGTCCTCACAGATTCAGGGCTAACAGAGGTAACAATAAACAAAACCTCTCCCAAGCATATGCATCAATAATGTAGCTAATTACAGTAAAAGTGGCCTCCTTTTACTTAGTGTGGATCTATGCTGCCTTTTGAAATAAAATGTTTTGTAGTTGTACACAAAGAATGTAATAAAGCCTAATCCTGTCTGCAACCACAACCATACAAGTCAAAAAGCCTTCAGCTACCTGCTGTTAATAGCACAATGCTACTGTGGATATGCTCCGGTGGCCAAAAGGTGTTAATAGTTAATAACCTTTAGCCTTGCACTAATACCAGCAGTGCTAAGTAGCTTCCACCAAAGCAAATTATGAAAACCAGACAGTACTTCACTGGTGAACCAGACAGCCAAGGAGAAATAGCATTTCCACTTTAGCTTTAACTCTGGTGACCAGACCTTCAAAAGTATGTGTGACCTTCAGATCTGAGGACCTGTTTCCATCAGAAAACCTCTTCTCACCTAGAAAAGATGCCATGTGTATAAGCAGAAAGTGTTTCTCTGCCATTAAGGACCCACCATCTTGTAGAAATGACATGAGGTATGATGAAAGAAGCACCCAGAGAGCCCTATGGTGTAAGGGCAGCCATGTTCTCAGAGGACAGCAAACTTAACAGTTGGACTTGACGAACTCAAAGGTTTT
The DNA here is from genome assembly GCF_000747805.2 of Chaetura pelagica. Lineage (NCBI taxonomy): Eukaryota > Metazoa > Chordata > Aves > Apodiformes > Apodidae > Chaetura > Chaetura pelagica. The sequence goes on along the minus strand of NW_009954505.1, from coordinate 2,550,711 downwards.
TATCAACCAAACAAATTCTATGATTTTATGAAACTGAACTGCAAAACAAGACAGCAATAAAATGCTGGGATGTGTTGTCAATCTCCAAACCTTGACTGAGGAATGCAACAGAGGTACACAAACTGAAGAGCAAATGAAAATCCCGTTACTAAAAAAAAAACAGAGAAAAACAAACACACCACACATGCTTTGTAATTTTGCTGAGGTTTTTTCCCCATCAGTTTGAAGAGACTGGAGTTCAAGCTAGAAAGCAAGCTCTATCTCTGGGGTTCCAAATCTAGAACTGCAATTTGAAATAAAAGAAGATCCATTTGCGGCCTCTAAGCCTCACGTAGCCCTGTGCACACATGAGCATCTCAATGGAATTTACTTGGTAACATTAGCAAGAAAATATATTTGTGTGAGAATATTAGTTGAGACAAGTTGTGTTCCATGTTGAAGCTGTCAATATCCTTGTGACTTTTGATCCTGAGTATGCTTCAGAAATCCTCATTTAAACATCACCTGCCAATCCTCAGAAGCAATGCCAAATGCAAGGAGAGAGGACAGTGAAATTTCCTTTCCTATGAGGGGCTTCAGTACTGTGCTCAGAAGCACATTCTTCAGCAAATCCTTGTAATTTAAATGTATCTGTATTTGGTTTTGGGTGGGCATGCAAAGGCATCCTGACTTTCAGGATTACTGAAAATACAGTAGAAGAGGGTTTAAAATCCTGAAGAGAGTTTTAATTTTCTCTCCCCACCCTGCCATGGAAGCCAGAATGCTTACAGTATTACTATCATTTCAAAGGCCAGAGGGGGTATATATGAGACAAGGAGACTCACTGCATCCTAAATTAGTACTGTAAATGTATATTCTATTTCAAGAAAACCTGCAGTGCTGAGAAATTAAAGCTATTAATCTGTGTAATTTTATTCATTTCCAAAATCCCAATGTAAAGATCTTGAAATCTATAGAGAGGTTTCACTATGTTTTTGATGTGAATAAGGAGTAGCATCATTATGTCAATGGAGAACCATTACAAATTGAGAAAAGCCTATTACTGATGCAATCGAAAAATGAAGCAGCAGGTATGTCAGCCCAGCAAAGCAAGCGGCTGATTTCTGGGTTTGATTGTGTGCAAAGGGAGAATTTACACAAGAATAAAATACTGTGAATGCTGCTCCATTTTTAGAACACAGAGACCACAAAACTGTAAACATTTTGCAGTAGGTCAGGTTGAGGGCCTAACATCGGCAGCCCAGCATTTACATTGAGCAGCAAAAATGCCAGCAAAAGATGTCTCCAAACTAGCTCCACATTATTAGTCCATTGAAAAAAAACTTATTTGGCAAGACAGAATACCAATAACATTATCTTATAAATTTTCTATTTTTAAAATATTTGGAATTACATTAGATGGGTCTAATGCTCAAAATACTTTGTTGCAACATTTTTTTAAAAGATAAACAAAACCTCCTAGCCTCATCTGAATTATTTATTCTTCTCTTCAGAATTACAAACTGGTGAGTATCATTATAAAGAAGCTCAGAAGCATCCAATCAAGCCAGCTGTTTTCAAAATATAACAGGAGACAGGAAGTCTTGATCAATACTTATTTGTATTAAGCTTCTGTCTAGGAATCCTGACCGTGAGTCTTATATGCAAGATTATATTAAAATCTATAAAAATCCAGACCAAATAAGAGACAAGATAATCCTTGTGGCCAGAAGTCATAATTTAAGAATAAAATCAGACATACAGGATGGATTCTGTAACATGATAATTGTAACAAAATAATGCTTATGTCTCCAGGCCAGAGTACAAAAGAGATACTCATCCTAGCTTGAGTACTGCATCACACGCTAAGTTCCACGTTACCTAATTTTTCCCGTAATAAATTATAACAGGGTCAGGTAAAGCACTGCCCTCAAGAAGCTGCACTGTTTTGCTAACCATGCTAACTTGGGCTTCTGTACAAAACCCCGCACTGTGCAGCGCTGTTACAGCCAGTAAACAAACATTGCTCAGCATTTTCAGTGCAATGATTTGTTCTTCTTTGTTTTGAAGTGAACACCTCTAAGAATCACCTGATCAGACACTTGCATTCTGCCAGAATTCTTTATGTCACAGACCATGTAGGACCCATCCAAATCAAGGGACACAATTAAAGCAGGCAATTGGGTAACAAGTCTGCTCCAAAAAAGCACTGCAGCAAAGCACTGCTCAGAGGGAAGAAGCAGCTCTGCCAGCTTCCATGCTGGCACAGCAATATGAAACAGGTATTCTTTCCAAAGGGCTTTTCAAACCAAAACGTGCAGTTTTCTTTCCAGTTCCATTTTGAGACTCATCTGCTCCAGTTGTTAAAAAAGAAATTAAAGTGGCAGAAGGATAAATGTGAAGCAAACTGTAGTATCTCCTACAAATAGCGTACCTCCTATTCCTTTAATACACACACAATTTTAATGTGTAGTTCGTTGAAAAAAAACATTTTTTCCCCTCATACAAAAACGGTTATCTGGACAGCACGATAAAACACAAAAGGAAACAATGAAGGTTTGATTCCCAAAAACACATGTTCTGCTCGATACTGGTACAGCTGCAGTGGTCTCAGTGAAGTGTTTTCCCTGGGCTCTCAGGGACACTGGAGCAGCGAAGCCAACCTCTGGAAGAGGGAATCAGCTACGTTGGGCACTCTTGTGTTTCCAACCACTGTGCAGCATAGCATCCACAGAATCAGTGTTCTAGCATTGGTTTTGCAATTCTGTTTAATGGGAGAAAAAGGGAGTCAAATAATCTCTCCTACAGCCCTTCATTGCAAAATGGAGTACACTTGCCTTCAACTGATTTGGACTGCACAGGTTCTGATTAAAGCCCAAAAGCAACACTGGTTAGCAGAAAACACTTAGTACATTACTGTGTTACAGACATGATAGGGAAGAAGAGGAAGCACCTATTCAAGGGAAGAAAGAAGCCCTCAGAAATCAATACACATCAGTGCCAGGATATTGCCATTGCTAGCAGTTATCTTAAAACAACACTTTGGAAACACTGCTTGAAAACTGACAAGTAAGCCCAGAGTTAAAGGCAACATGCCTATCTCTGTTTGGGTTTTTTGTCTGGGTTTTTTTCCCCTATTATTTATTTTTCTTTTATTTTCTTTTTTCCTCTCCCTTATTAGTATGAACAGATGCAAATGATTATGAGCCTGGTTGTTAAGAGCTCTGGTAGCTTCAGCCCAGAGAGTCACCCTGCACAACCTAACAGACAGAAGGGGTTATAGGAGCCCAAGGCCTCAGCACTGCCGAGGGAGTGGGAGCTCACAAGCTAGCTAGCATTTGCTTGAGCAGTTTATGAAGGATTAAGCCCAGCAGATGAGTACAACAGATAATTGTCACATCTTAAATGACTACAGCTAAATCTACCAGAGTTTATGAGACAGTCATTTACGTTAAAGGTCTGAACGCCAAAGGAGTGGTTTAAAAAGACTTGCCACGATACTACATTTTTCTTGCTCTCCTAGAGCTTACAATTCCTTAATCAATTTCTGCCTTTTTAACAGCACACTGAGAGAACAAATTCAATAAAGTATTGAGATCCTTTGAAGAATGGAAGGAAACAAACTGCAGCAAAAAGCTAGTGCAATTTGCTAAAAATTGTTTTTACTATCCCACCTCATAATAGGATAAGGCACTGGAACAACAGAGAATTTTGTAGTGCGTTATTCAGAGGGAATTGTTTTGTGCAGATCATTTCTGCATTAATATTAAAACCTTCTTGGCCTAGAGATACTTCAGTGTTAACAGTTAAATGCGTATTTCTATTTCATGTCACATAATGGCAGCTTATAATGCAACGCTATGCTGCTCAAAAGGTGAGAAAATGATGAAAGCCATTTTCAGAAGCACTAAATACTTTAGAAAACACCACTTCATTAATAAAATCACTAAAAAGCCAGTTATTACAGTACCCACACCTTAGAATACTAATTTCAAGCCTAAAATGTAATTTTTTACATATATGCATCTCTGTGTATGTCTGGAGAAACGCAGGAGCGCTGAGGAGGGTTTGGCTCCTTCCCCCACCCCCTCGGAAGCAGCCACCCTTGCAGCAGCCCAGCGCCTCACCCTGCTGAATGGCAAATCTGCAAGGGCTCAAGGCAGGCAGCTAGCTACCTGGGAAGAAAAAGGATCCTTCGTAGTGTATTTATAAATGCTAAATGGCCCGGGAAACTGCTGAGCGATATCTCATGCTCAGAGCCTCATTTCCTCTTGCGTAGCCAGCTCTGGGACAGCTCTGGAAAACAAGGCAGCCATTTTCTCATAAGCTGTTACACTCGGCAAACCAGATTGAAGTGCTTGATAAGCTGCTGTTCTCTTCCGTGCCTGCAGCGATTGGAGGGGAAAAACAGCCCATCACCCACAAGCAGGTACAACCACAGCCATTTCTGTACGCGCCAGGTGTGAGTCAGGGCGCAGAGAGGCCGGGAGAGGAGAGGCCTGGCTACAAACACATCCATATGCACGGCCAGAGCCTGCCCATCCCCAGCTCCTGAGTCCGCCCTTCATTGCTCCGAAACCTCACAGACCTCAGGAATAATGCTGCTTCCTCCTGGTTCTGCGTTTTTAAAAAATCTGCCACAGTTACAAAACACTGCACTTTTGCGCAGAACCTGTGGGTCTACGATACTGTGCATGGGGTAAAAAATGCCTGCATACCTTGGGTTCTGTTTGGGGAGGAAACTACATTAATGTGCAGTGGGCAGACAAACTAATATATGCACCTGTATGCACACACATACATGACAGAATTTTTGTAAGCAACATGGCTGAAGTAATTTCTCCCAATTTGCTAGGAGACCAGATTGTCAAAACCACTATGCAACAGAACTCTTTTTAGAGTACAAATACAGATACTCAAAACTGCTAATCACTTGAGAATGTAAAGGTCTGTCCCTGCATGTAAAACAAAAAGCTGTGACATCTATACTTATATTTACTTCTGTTTTCTATTATAAGCCTTGTGTTATTTTTTGCAAACCTCCCTATTTTGCAGCAGTGTTGAAATCTGGCAGTGAGAGAAGCCCTGGGCACAGCGAGATACCTTTTCAGTCCCATGCAAAATTTGTTCAGACCTGGTTATTTTCAAAGCTGCTGCAGGAAAAAATTCCCACTTAGGTTTTGCTAGCAGGGACTACTTAAAAACTGGCTGCTCGAGTCCCCCACTACCCTGTGCACACTACCTCTTCAACATAAAGCTGGGCTCCAGCCAGCCCCCAGCAGCAGGCAGCTCGGCCAGGTTGCCCAGCCAGTCCTGAGGGAAGCCCAACTGTTGGGGGACACAGGTCTGTATTTATGCACTTTTGATGGCTTTTGCTTGCCTGGCATCAGTGTGGCAGCACAAAGAGGTGGTGATTCCCTTAGACCATCAAAGTCTCCAGCTTGGCTCTGTTGGTGCAAAGGCACATGAAATTCATTACATCCAACTTGGACATCTCTTTCTGGTGGCTGGTCCACAACAGACTGCACTACAATCCTGCCACCTAAAGCACACGTATAGGTCAACTTTAAGAGATTGTGTCATGCAGTGCGAATGGCCAGAAATCCAAAAACTAGGACTGCTGTCGATAGTGTGTTTTTAGCACCACACCTAGTTAAGTATCCTTTCTCTAAAGACAACACTAGAACAGCCAAGGAGGTAACACAGAAGTGAAAATGCTATTAAGACTGTGGAGACCCTAATAAAAAAGCTCACCCAAGCTATCAAAACCTAAGTAATCTCTGGTCCCTTGCTTCCTCCAGCCAGAGGCACAATCCTGCTGCAACCTCTCCCTTCCTACAGCTCTGGATAGGTCCTGCCTCCTCCCATCAATGCTCCCACCCTGGGGAGAAGGCAGCAGCTGAACTGGGGCAAAACAAACAAGGATGTTTCTTGCCCTACTGCCTGCTCCAGCTCTTAGTGCAAGCATTAAGTTTGGCCCTCCAGCCTTTGTACTTGCACTTTCACAGATACTTACTAAGGCCATTGTTAAACCAATACAGTACCTAGCTCGTCATTCCTAATGCAAACACAGTAACTGTTTCCCAAAGTTACTACATTACAGGATGCTTTGCAATGCGGCTACTCCAAAAAGGATGGTAGTATACCAGAGGTGACACTCAACAGCTTTGTAGAACCCCAGTAAGACAGAAAGTCTGCACAAACACAAATAGAATACCTGTACTTCAAACACACGATGTCATACCAGTCACCAAAACTACTGAAATGAAACCATGTTCTACATGATTAGCTGATAAGAACACTTTCATTCTGTGACCACTGGTTTTTACTCAGTTAAGCAGTAAGTCTTGTTTTTCTGCCAAGTATACATGCACTCTGTCCTTTGTTTTGGAATGCAGGATAGCATAAGTTTAGGAGTAGAAAGTCTCCTCACGCCACTAAAATTCAAACTATGTAAAAACATAGCTCCATCAGTCATGCCATCTGTGCTAGAAATGCCATTCTTTTTCTTCCCTCCCCCTCCCCCACTCCATGGATCTGTATCTTGTGCAGGTGGTACTGTCTGAAAATGTATCACAGAAGTTGTATGTAAAACTAGACTACTCCTTTTCTTGATCAAAACAGTAAATAGAAATTAACCCATGCTGATCTAGCTTGTACCTCTTGGCATTGGAGGTTTTCTCACTAGACCTGCAACAACCCTCATGCTGAAACACAGCTTCCAGGAGGGAAGGGCACAGCTCCTCACACCTGCTTCACACCATCAAACCAGATACAATGGCTTGAACTCTTCAGGAAGGAAAGAGTTCAACAGTGGAGTGAGGAGTCAGACAAGCACCATATGGCCAGAAGAGAGGGAAGGCAAAACCGAGGGCTGAACCACCTCTCTCAGCAGCAGCAAGAGTTACATTGGCTCAGCTGTGTTGTCTAATCAAGTATTCTAAATCAATTAAGACTGAAGCCAATTTGTACACATGAATCTTTGTATTTATAAATGAATCTAAATATTCCACAGTAATATTCCATATGGTTTAATTCCTGTAGTACCTGGACAGAAACCAAGGACTGGCTCAGCTCATTAGCCATGAAAAAGTGCAGTTCTATCAGGCAAGCTTTTTTCCAGAAATAAAGAGCAGTGAATAAATGACCCCTTCCTGCCCTGTAAAACAACAATCCACAATGTAGGGATGTTAGTTAGTATCAGCTAAAAGTTGAGGTGCTCTCTCATTTGTTTGGAACTGCCACCAGGCCCAAGCTCCAGCCTGCTCAGGTATTTCTATAACAAAAACAAGTAGAGAGAGTTAATTGAGATCAGTCACCTGGGTGGTAAGACTGCCAGCATTTGTCAATAATTCTTACACATCTTCTTGGAATCCTAAATTTCCTATAGGTTTTAAAGAAAACAGAAAGCTGCTTTTTCTCTGCCTGGAGAGCATTTCCCAAGGTTTTAATTTGGTCGATGATGCTGAGACAGAGGCAGGGTGTCTGCAGACACCTTCTGAGGTCATCCCCCTTGCATGCTATGCCATGTAACTGCCCAAACTGATGAGCCCAGGACAGCAATTTGTAGCCCATTCTAGGCAGACTGGAACTAGCAATGGTTTGCTTAAAAAGGTACACAGGAAAGTAAAGCATTTCAGCCATAGTGAGTCAGCACTGTGTATTAATAGCTTAAGCTTACTTAAGACCCTCCTGTTGCCATGTGGCAGGGAGAGGGGCTGGATCAGACTGTTGATCTGACTGGAAGCTCACCTTGCAAATAAAACCATTTTTGAGCACTGTGTGAGGGGCACAATGACAGAGCTGACAGCACCTGAGGAGCAGGAGGGAGGGCAGGACGGGCCCTTCTGAAGCCCCTCATGTGGATTGGCTCCAGGCAGCTGCCAAGAGTCAGATTCCCTTGGCCTACAGGGGAAGTGGTGGTGGAGAGGCTACTGAAGTTGTGAAGAATTTGGCCCTGCATAAGTCTTTATACCCACCACACAAAGTGAATGGAAAAGGAAAGAGGGTTTGGAACAATCTTGTGTAGTTATCCTGCATGCACATAAATACCTGTGTGCAGAAATTAAGAGAATCAGCTCCCAGTATATGTTTCTGGTCAAATTGGAAAGCACAGGGAGGTGAGAAATAGAAAAAAGTCACCATAGTCTGATTAGCTGTGTAATTAAGACTAAACTAGGAGATCAATAAGGGAAACTATAACGAGGGTTTTTTCAGCACGATATGCTGGAGAGAAAATGGGAAATCTGGTGGAAATCTAATGGGATAAAGTAACAGATGGTAGGTAGACACCCAGGGGACACAGTATATATTTAAAGATGATACTGGCTAACAGTATGATTAGGAGTATACGTAATATTACAAGCACTGTGTTGAACTAGAATGTAGGTAGTAAGGCCATAAAACCCTAGATATTCAAGATTAGACTTACATACTTTACAGATGCCTGAAAGACAAATAGGAAGAACACTCACCAAAAAGCTCTACATAACACAAGTACCTGGGCTATTTAAGGGATTTGGCTCTTGACCTTGTCCTAAGAAACATGACAAACAACTGCCTACAAATATAACACAAGATACCATAAAGAGGTCAAGCAATTAAATTAATCAGCAAATAAATAACAATAAATAATGGACTCAGTGTACAGAAAAGAAAACTTGACTTATGTTTCTGGAAAAATCCAAGTGAGCAGAACAAGCTACCAGTGGAGCTATGCAAACCACTATCATCTGGACAACCTGAAGCCTACATGCCAGTACATCATTCTACCAGGCCTGTAAGGACTCTAGGGAAAAATAAAACAACTAGGTTAATCCCCATCATTTTTTTTCAAACACAAATAAATCAGTAACTTCTAGCATCATCTTCCATATAGTCCACTGTTCTTTCAGTCGGTACCCATGGGGGAATACAGATTGCAGTCTATAAGCTGACCACACAAGCAGGTCAACTCAAGGTGGCCTCATACTCAGGCAACACAATTTTCTCTTGGGTACAGTCCAGTTTGCTATACAAGTCTCATGAAACTATGGTGGTCCTGTGCCTTCCAAATATTTGCCAACAATTAAATAATACCTATAAACAATACAGTCCAGCTGTAAAACTGCTTATGTCTCTATAAAATAAACATTATATATATGAACTCCAGATTTATACAGATAGATGGACACATACATACATACAATAGAGTGTTAAATAGAGTAGATGCAAACAAATTATAGAAGAAGATATAAACCAATGCTGCGTTATTATGAGCCAGTTATTTATGTAGATTTATTTTAAAATATGTCTGATTGCATTCATAGCACTGATGAAGAGAACAGTAACGCACTAAGCATCATTAAACACTTAAACTAAAATTCCTCCTTGATCGTCCCTTCCCAAGCACTTTGATTCCACTTTGCCAGCCAGGACAAGAATAACTTAATGACCTGAAGGTAAGAAAATTCTTACTCTGTTTATGAAAGCAAACTAGGTAATTTTCAAAGCAGAGCCCTCTCCCACGCACAACCCGGCTTTTGGTTCTTCCATCTCTGACTGGCACTAATTTAAATTAGGGGACTGGTAGCTTTAGCACTTCAGCTGATATCAATTACAATTATATCATGCAAAGCACTCACTGAAGTAATCAGGAACCAAGCTGCTTAAGGAAACAGTGTAAAAACTGCACCAGAAATGAAATATAAGACAGTACACAGCAAAGACATAACCAGCCCCTCTGTAAGAAAAAGATATTTAAATGGGCAGCTGCCTTGTGCATCAGCAGAATTACAGCCATTTCTCTGAATGGTTTGAAGGTGCATAGAGAGGTCACTGTCTTCCACAGATTGGGTTACTGCAAAGCCAGTGGATAATAACTACAGCAAGGAAGCAACTGGGTGCTGGACTGCCTTAAAACAGCTGAAGAGAAACAGAATAAGCCAGAACGATACTGACTCTGACCAGCTTCAGAGCAGGCATCGTTCTCTAATTTACTCACAGCTAGCTCATGAAAACTTCACAGTGTTTTTACAACCATGAAATCCAATAAACCAAGCCCCAAAACACAGATTTTTTTCATCCTAGTCCAGGAAAATGCTGAGAGGTAATGATCTTGGGCCCAATTAAATGTGATGTAAGAAACCAGAAAGAAACACACTTAGGAAGCCTAAGTTTTAAACAGCCATCTTGCATTGTTGTGCTTGTGTCTGGTTTTGGTATCCTGCCTAAATTACATCTGCCCAGGTACAAAGCATTTTGTTTTAAGGATGCATAAGCCAGTACTTGTCATATAGAGCAAGCTTGCTCAACTGAGGAGCCAGCTAAAGTTACTCAGGGCCCACCTCAGGTGTACCTAAAGGGCAGACAGAGACAGGCTTCCTGGCACCCTTCCACCTTCCTACCACTATTAGACTGATGTTTCAAATCTAACTTTAACAAGCAAGCAAGCCTTCTGTCGTCAGCAACCACTGTTCCAAGACAGAAGGAAAATACTTTAAATACATTTTCATGCCTTTCAACATCTGCATTTTTGTATAGCTTTTGTTCCTGGAGAGGGCCACAGAAAATAAGAATAAAGAAAGCACTTCCCAAGGTAGGGAGCTAAGATATCAGTGCTGTCACTTATCACTTCCTAAGCAAGCTTAATTTTCCAAACAATACATCAGGAGGAGAGGGTATTATTAATTTAAGAACTGATGATTTCAAAGTCTAAAAAATTTGCTACAGTAACAAAGCAACTTTCAAAGGCTCATTTCCCTAAGATCACACACAAGTAATGGGTTTTGTCTCAAAAATACAAAAAAATTTTCCAGTTTTCCACATCCTTTGGTAAAATTGAGTTCTACACAGCCGTGATTTTTTTTTTTTTACTATGCATATGCATCTCTTTATAGCTAAATCTGTGTGTAAACTAAACTTCTAGAAAGAATTTGAACATTTCCTTGATTGTATACTATCTTACAAGAGGAGACCACTCACCATGTTTCTAAGTGTCGGCGTAAGAGCACAGAAAAAGCAGAACTTAAATATTCTTTTACCCAGCTTCAGATGGCAATCAAAAGAAAAGTCAACTCAGAATAATGAAGAGCTGAGTTAATCAGCTGTACAGCAGAAGAAATCATCCCATATAATGTGCATTGATAGTGAAAAGTTACAGGGGGTAAGATATTCACTGAAAATGAGTTCCGAAGATTATCACAGAAGGACATAAAGATTATTACAATAACCAATTGTAAGATAACAATAAATACAGAAAGTCTTCCTGACAAGGAAAAACAGCTCAGTTTGTTCTGAGTTACAGCAAAATCAAGTCAGCTATGTGGGATATCCTATTTTTTATATCATATGGTTTTAATAATTTAAAATAGAAGAATGTGCTAGGTTAACAGTTAGACTTGATGATCTTAAAGATCTGTGTCTCCAACCAAAATGATTCTGTGTATCTGCAATTCAATTAAAGCCATCTGCAGGTCTTCCTAAAAACAAATGCTATGCTATGGTGCAAAAATGTAAAGTGCTTCCATTATGTAGAATTCATATCGCAGAAAGTTATTTATACACTGGAATGGGAAGTATTTAATAGCATTTAAAAATTTAACAGGTACAGAAAATATTACCTGTGTAACACACTGCCTTGTTTTTACAACCTGTGTAACATACATTGCTATACTGCTGAGTGAATGGCAGTAGTCAAAATACAAAGGATGAAGTGTTGCCATCCTCGTAGACAGACATTACAGCTAAGATTCTTTCATTTCTTCCTTTTTTCCCAAATGCCATTTTTTCTTCTGTGGAATTATTGCCATAAATAAAAGTTGCATTTAGACCAGCTATGATATCACCAGCCAAATTCACTACAGATAAAGGTCAAGGAAAAAAAAATTGAAAAACAAAGTACTAAAGTTTTACCAAATTCTTTATTTATAAATTTTTATTTTGTTTTTATTTATGTTCTATTTATATAAAACATCAGTGCCAAGCCTTCAAGTAAAACTCCGAACATCAGTCAGCCCTTCCTGGGCTCCTAAGTGGGCTCTATGATTTATCTGCTGTAACAGCAGCACTGAGCAGAAAGCATCAAAGAGGTAACTTTTGGAGCAGGACAAATTACTGCATTGTTTCTTCAGCTTCTTGCACAGTTAACTACTATATTGCAACCATCCTCCAGGAGCATATGACCATCATTTCAGCTAAATAATCTGCATATATGAAAGCCCTAACCTTAACTGAAGAGTTTCATAAGCAAGAAGACAAAAGGAGACCAGTACATTACTAAATGGGTTTCCTCAATAACACAAGTTTTGAAACTCAAACATGCAATTCTTGCATTAGATGTAACTTTGAAACACTGAATGAAATTTGCATTTTAGAAACTCATCTGAACAGCATGCAAAAATTTCCATCAATGGAGAATTCCTCATCTCAATTTCAGCTTTCTAGCTTTAAAATACCTACTAATATTGGAGGAATTACAAAATATGTTTACTGTTTGAATTCCTCTACCCTTAGCTTATTTCCAATCTTTTTACTTCCATAGCTTTCAAACAAAGTAACTTTTCATATCATAAATCTTCATACACTTACTACCAGATGATGACCAACTCATGATTCAATCTCTATTTGACAAATGGATTGGATTTTACCACTTCCAGAAAGATGAGCTCCTCTGGAACTCCTAAACTCTCTCCTCAATACAAGCGAAAAATGTTGATACTTAGTTCAGAACAAGAATGTTCAGAAATAGGTCATCATAGCTTTTTCCAGTGATGAAAACTGGAGTCAATAACTGCTGGATTTACTTAAAAATTTAGCTAGCATTTTAGGGACAGGACACAGGACAGGCTTCTGTAAAAGCAGGAAAATACTTAAGCACGTATTATTATCTTATAGTATTAGCAGAGACACAGCCCTGAATATCTGGCTTCAAAGCACAGGAGATACTGAGATCTGCATCCACATTTTCCTCATCACAGATGGGCATGCAAACCACTAGACTATTTTGGATTGATGCTTAGCATTGACTAGATAGAAGTTGCAGAGACAAAGACTTGGGATTTAATGCATTGAAAAGGAAACAGAAATACACATGGGAAGTAACAAAGAAATATTATTAGGGAAAATGCAAGATCCAACAAGTTTGGCACACAAAGTAATACAGAAAGGAGAGAAAAGGTGCACTAGGCATTCAAGCGATACAATAGAATTTAAAAAAAGCAGAGCATCAGAAATCATGCTAGCAGAAAAAACATATATCCTCCATGAATTTAAGAGGATCTGGTCTGAATCTCCTGCTAAAATGAAGGAGTGTCTCTAAAAAGCAAAAACAAGAAGAACTGACTTCTGAGTAAAGACAGAGACAAATTTGTAAAAAGCGAAAATGGCAAGGTGGGGCAAAGAGAAAGTGGGGCAACAGTTTAAAAATATTTAAAGGAGAAATCTGCATAGCTGAAAATGAAGACATTTTCGATCAAACATGGAAACTCAAGAAGGACTAAAGGGCAAGATTATTTTTTTTTTTTCTCAAATGGAAAATACTGAATGACTAGTAGGAAAGGCTTTTTGGTGGGCAACAACTGTTGGCCTGTGAAAAAACTGCCAGAGGGAATACTTCAAACCTACTGCTGGACAAAATAACAGAAAATGCACTGCTGGGAACAGTCCTGTATCTCAGCAAGGAAGAAAGCCTCAAACTGATGTAAAAGACCACTTCATAGTATGCCAATCAGTACACTGTGCATACTGTAACTAAGATACATTCCCTGAAAATTTGTGCTCCCTTTTTAATATAACCCTAATGTACTTTATTAGTGATTTTAACAGGCTTTAATAGGAGGAAGCATATATTCAATTATATTATTACATGCTTTGAATATAAATGGTGAGCATCTGCACTCTAGTTTACTCCTTCCGTCCTTGCCCTCTCATAAAAACAGCACCAGCACATTTTAGAATTCAGAGTGGCCCTCCCCAGCCCAGCCACTTTCTTGGCTGGTTTGCTGGGATCTATATATCCAATCTAATTATTTTGATTCCCATTTCCAACCCTATCAGTGGTGCAGTGGAGCAAGAAATCAAAATGCCAGTCTCCTAAATGTGTTAGAACCTAAAAGCTAACAGCTACTCATTTGCAGAGGCATCACCGTGCTGCCCAAAGCCCCTGTCATCATGCAATTTATGTTCAATTCTGGATCTGACTCGAGAGGGGTTTCCCAGTGTACCAATACTTAGCCTTTCATATAACATTGCAGATAGGCTACAGCTTGTTGCATCATCTTGTTCTGTCACAGAGTAACTAACAAAACCTAGAGATGCTTCAGTTTGGGTTTTGTCTCTTTTCTAAGTCTTCTTTAAGTCCTTTTTTGTTATTTTTCACTTTCTTGTCTGAAAACGGAAAAAACAGAATCATACCAGTTTATCTACCCTGAAGTGATCAGAAGAGAGAGTCAGCAATATTCCTGCCAAAACACCTACTATCCTCTCAAGTCAGGGGGATCATATGTTGCTCACTAGCTGAATTCCCTTGGAGGTCTTTTCCCTGACTGTACACTTTTCCCCTCTTAAATTACAGTCTTACTTAGATTACTAATGCCTCAGCACCACCAAAAATATTCCCATTCATTTCCACAGCTTTTACAAATACGATAACATGATTTGTGCTTAAATATAAGCGTCACCATTTTGCTTTTTATTATGAGTATCATATGTTTGGCAAGCTGTCTGGCCTCCCTTATGATGATGAATGCTGCACCAAACAATTTGCTGGATCTTTAAAGAAATGGCCAATTCAATTACATTATTCCAGAAGCTTTCAAATCCCTCTCTGCCAAACGTCTTTGCTGTATCCTGCCACAGACAGCACATTTGTATTTCAGCACAGTAGGACACTTGTTTTATTGAAGCATACAGTTCTCGTTAGGTACTATCAACAGAGCACTATTTCAGTTCTCCAGCTCTTTGTTCCTTCCCACCCTCTCTAGCCTTGGTTATTAGGATTTTCAATTTTACTGACCAAACGTGTATGTGTTACTAATTACATGTATGAAACCCAGTAGTTATCGACTGCTACAACAAAATACATTAGTGACCAATTACAGGAGCTCTTGGCAGCGATGGTTATCATTTTAGTGGATTTAATCATTGCACTTAAAGTGAAGCCTGAGATTCCCTTTGAGATTACACCATTAATTGCTTCTGTTTTGCCAGTTACTGCATGAGCTGGTTTGGAAAAAGGATCACTAGAGATGCCTTCTAAATACCAAAGAGCAGAAAACAGATGAAGCCTCCTGTAATGAGTGTGTGTCGCCCCAATAAAACTACAGTGTCAATTCATTCATACCACAATTCCAATCTCAAATACATATTCCCCCTTGTCATCTCCTCTTTCCTTCTCAGTTCTTGTTATTTAGGCAGACAACAGCAATACAGCTGCAGTGCTGTTCACATGAATTGTGTGGCACACTATCATTTATTTACACAGACAGAGAGACTATTACACCTTTTTTTTTTTAATTAAAAAAATATTTCCCCCACCCTCTTCTGTGTTTGCAGAGAGGACACTACTTGTTACTCTTATTATGACAGAATGTCTGAATGGTTTTAGACCTTCGAGGAAAAAAAAAACAAACCAAACAACAAACAACCTAGGCAAAGTACATTATTCGTTAAACACAATACCACCATAATAGGCTTCCACTCTCTCGGAATCCCTAAAAACAAACACTCCTCCTCCAATGAAATATGTAATATAACATATTGTTCTTTAAAAGCCCAAGTCTACCTCCAGATCCCAACTACTGATGCTGGTTTACAGCCTCATAAAATAGAAGTGTCTATATATTTTAATAATGAGACCGACCACAGGACTTTGGTACCTTTCGAATTTCCTAATACACAACTTTCCAAATGCCAATGAAAGGCTGTGACACTTGGCTTCAGGCAAAACAAGGAGATATAATTTCATCAACATCTAAGGTTTGATAAAAATAAGTTGTCTTTCAAAGACAGAATGTGTGGGGGAGGGTTGCAACCACAGTTCTCCACAGTTCTGTTAAGCTTCCTAAGAACAGGCTATTTTAATAAATAAAACTGTTTAAAGAAATTTGTTTGATTCATTTATATTAAAATTTCAGATACTGGAGTTTCCCATTACTCATACACCACTTTCTGAACAACAGAGAACCCTTCACAAAAATAAAAAATAATTATTAAAATCCTCAACCAAAAAATTTCTCCCAAGATTAAAAAACTTATATAATTGTCTCATCAACTATCAGCTTTTTTTAGGATTTCAGTAGATACAGCTCTAATTAGAAACTTAATAGATCTCTATGAGAAATACTGTACAGAAAGCATTTGACATCCCCAGAGACCTCTAGACTATGAACAGCGGAGCATATGATATCCTTTAAAATCTTTCAGAAACCATACACCATGATTTACAAAAATAATAGCAATCTCCCTGTAATTATCTGTTAAAAAAAGCTGAAGAGCTTCATCCTACAGTATCAACAGGCTGTAGCTACAGTACCAGTTGTCTTCACCTCAGCCTCTGAATACAAAACAGACTATTACCTGGAAAAGAACATAATGCAGCACACAGGCGGCTGTGTCACGGATACGTTTTATCTTGCTTCAAACCATGATGTAGATCTTTCCACAACACAAAGCACAAGAACTGCTAGATGCAGGATACTCTCAGAAACAAGGCCAGTTTATTTCCATGCTTAACTGAGAAAATATTGCCCCAGGGCACTCAATTTTAAGTCTGAAGGAGAAGATCTGTAGGTGATAAAGTAACTGCCGTCACCAGCAAATAATAAACTGGATGAAACACCCAAATTAGAGTAAAGCTTAATCCTATATTCATAACGGAATAAACTAAGCAATCTAATTGCATTATATCCATCTCTTAGTTCAATAGTTCTTGACTTATGCCTTCCTCAAACAGCAATTACAGTCAAATTTGACCTACAAATCCTCAAGCCCAGCAGAATAACCACCTTTATTTTGCATAGGCAAGCTCATGTGTCACATAAACAAGCACAAAATTTAAACTTAATTCCAAAAAAGATTGCAATTGCACCTTCCAAATGAGTAAATGGGAACAAGACAGGAGAAAAAGATATCCCAGAAATGAACAGCTGTTCATTTGCTACACCCAAATAGCACCCAAAATACCAAAGGTCAGGAAATACCTGTCTTTCACCACTGACAAAAGCAATAGACTAAAATACGTAGAGTAGGACTGATAACACAGGAAATAAATGAAAACATTTGTTAGGTGTTCTTACAGAATTTAAAAGAAATGAAGCAAAAACCTCTCTCAGAAGTCCCTGCTGGATTTAAAACAGAGCTGCTGAGTCAATTTTTATTTCAAAACATGCCATTATAATTTAAGAATACTGAACTTCTATCCTTTAAGAAACCTTACGCCTGTTCACTAGTTCACAGACCAAATTCCTAAAACCATGCACAATGAGTTCAAGTATGACAAGGCATAACATTTGCAGGAAAGAACTTCAGTGAAAAATACAAAGGCACAGGAAAGCAACCAGTTACTTATCATATAGTCTCAAGCACCATCTGTGATTCACTGTCCTACAAATCAAAGAATGGTAACACTAAATGCTGACAGAATCTATTTCTGAATGAGTTGCCTTATGTGTGTATATCTCACAAAGCCTGGCACATTTTTAAGTAACACTTTTAATTATCTTAAATATTAAAAACAATTAGAGACTTTTTTGCCTACTCTCCATCTCAAAGAAATAAACACAGTAAATAATACTATGGCAAAATGAAACATTTTTTTATGCAGTGATGTGACAGATATCAATTTATAAGTTCATGAATTCAGTACAAGAATATTAAACCACAGGACACACTTGGAATAAAATGCACTGATAACAAGTTTAGAACAAATTAACTCAAGAGACTCTCAGCTGATAAGTAGTTTGTAAAATTTAACATAGATACTAGTAAGGATATTAAACTTCCTGAAGCCTTCCAAAACTGAAAGTAATTCTTTTAAAATTGTAAATGCCAGCAGGAAGAAAGGCCTCAGCTCTGGCAATTGCTTCAGAAAACAATTACGTTGCCCATTGTCCTGGCTCAAACCAGGACAAAATGTTACCAGTAGAAAGAAGTTCTGTCCTATACTATACGTATCTGCTCATTATTACATGCATTTTAGATATGAATATTTATTACTAAATACATTAAATAATATAACAAAGTACTCTTTTGACACATAAAATAATTTATTGCAACCAAAAGAATGCTTGGATTGTCAGGAAAGGAAGATAGGTGGGTAACTGAAAAGTATTTTTCCTGCCTTTTCAGAAACCTGTGTAGGCTGTATTTGGGATTGGGGAACTTCAGATCCCTAGGATTGCTTCCCACATGCCCTGTCAAATCTGATGAAGAAAAGCTCTCCATGTCTTATTTTAATGGTAGCTAGTCCAACTCTTTTAATGGAAGTAAACCCAACCAAGACAATAGCTTTTGTCTCAAACAAAGAGAAATAAGCATTTGCCCTTTCCAAGACAACAATATGAAGCCACCATGGGGTCTTCTTCTCAGCCTTCATCCTCTGATGACCTCATACTTAACCTGCCCTCTTCTTCGGACTTCAGTC
>NW_009954505.1:2477391-2532006 GCF_000747805.2 Chaetura pelagica | reverse complement strand
TGAATCTCAATGCCTTATTATGGTCACAAAGCAGCAAGATTGAATTTAAGAAACAGAGAGGTTGTTCAAACTCAGAAATCACTCTCAAATAACTGAAAAGGCAAAACACCAAATACTACGAATCCTGCCTATAATCTATGTTTAATTTTATGGAGGCTTTCAAGGTAGCAATAAAAAGCAAAGCTAGTGCAAACCACTGGAGGCTCTCTACAATGTAATCTATAGCCAGCCCTAGTACTTCTTGCCTTTTCCAATTCAAAAGCCCAAGGTATTGTCTCAAGTTACAAACTGCTATTAGGAACAGAGATGCTGAAAATATGTAACAGTTTTAACATTTTGTAAAGATGATTTTTCAGCTAAACATTCACTTACTCAGGTGCAAGAATAGTCAAGCTCCCCAGTTTCCCCAGATTTTCCCTTCAGGCCAGTTTTATCCTTAGGTACCTGTGTACAATAAAAAAGAAAGGCAAAATCAATTTACATAACTCCTTCTAAGTTAATCTCTCAATTATATCAACAGCTTATGGCCTCAAATTGCCAGCAATTTAAAAATTCAGATTTCCAGCTTTTCTAACAGGATTTCTTTTTTATTAAACGGATTCCCCATAAATTTGCTTAATGAGAAGCAAATTGAAAGCTTTCTCCCCTGTAAAAAGATAGGGGGTTATTTGACCAGTTTTACATACAATTTTTTTTTTTTTAGACTAGCACAATCTTAAATGAAAGAGATTTCTGTGAGAAATCTCACATCCATTCCACCTAGGAGAAGGTGAGATTGCATGATTTAGGTATGTTTTATCACTTGTTTTTAGGAATACAAACACAATTAAGGCTTTGTTAGACACAGATTTATACTACCTTAAAACTGTTAACATGTGACAAGAACATCCTACATATTCAATTACCACTTTAAAAACTGAAATAAGGTTTCTGTCACTTAAGTAAGGAGGAGCTCTAAAAATAAAGTTACTCTACTTTCTCCTGGTACTAGTATGAATTAAAGAAATATTTTCAAAATGTGCTATTTAACTATATGGAGTCCATTTTTGCAGACATGTGAAGCTTCAATTAAATAAGTCTGGTTTTGCTGACACAAAAGCCTACCTGCACATAGTCAAATTTGCCCGAATTAGACCAGCTAATTTAGAGCAGCTCATCTAGCAATAACAGAGTAGAAAAGCAATGCATTTGATAAGACACAACCACTGAAACTAGTCTCTCTAAATAGAAATTGCAGCCTTACTTATGATCATGGTCAGAATACAAACAGATACAATGGAATTAGTTCCCCTAATTACATCAGATTAAAACAATATTATTTTTCAGCTTCTCTGTCATGCGAGTAAATATATAATTGGAAAAGTAAGCAAGATACAGTTTTTAAAGAATTTTACCAGAAGTTAACAGAAATTTAAAAACTAACAGTAACTATGTGTCCTAGCTTTTAAGTTTTCTTTGTATGTTGTACATCTAGATTTTCCACGGAAAGCATGCCATTTTCAAAAATGAAGGTCAACAAGTATACATAAACAGCAACACACTCAACCACACTAAAATCTTAAAATAAGAAAGGTGTCTAATGAGGTGTAAACTAACAAAATGGTAAGGTAAGCAGTTCACAAGTCCCAATTTTTTATTTATTTTTTTTTAAGGATTTGCTTTTAATTGGGCCCCCTTGTTCATATCTATAATGACTGGCTTTTTATTAGATGATGATATGCAATTTTTTCCACAGCACCCTGACATCATTCAGTGGATAAAATAGTTAGAAGAGGGTGCCAAAAATCTACACATTAACTGAATAACAGATGGTCAAGATACAGCTCTACACTCTTACCTACTCCAGGTTATCCTGTGCTGTTTCAGAACAGCACTCTGAAGACAGAAACACTAGTTCTCACACAGAGCTCATTTTTGGTGCTGTCAGGGCAACAACAGATTGCATTACTGTCCCCTGCAAGGTACATCACATGAGCCCCACAGTCTGTGAAATTAAAGAACAAAACTTTTGAATTAGGAGCAATACAAACTTTAGTGTTCAACCAGAGATTCCTAAAACTCATTTATCAGAGTACCTAGCCTTATATTACGCTTCAATTTTCTGGGAAAGTTGTATTCATCTGCCTTAGCCAGGCGACACATCTTTCCTTTCCTGGAGAGCATTGCTCCATTCACTACCTGTTTTAAAGTTTCTGTAACAAATTAAAGCAAATTTTCAAAGACCTGTTTCCTTTGCTTGCACAGTCTTTGCACACTTCTGGCCCAAATGAAAAGACCATACAATCCTGAGAACATATAATCTAAATCTATATCATAATGCATATATCCAAGGGAGTTCTGTTAACATATTCTAGACAATCTTCATTCTTCATCTTCCCAGCTTTGCTGCACTTGTCTTTATCTAACAAGATTATTCAAGACAGCTTTCTGAGCTTGGTTTAATATCCAGCTCTTTTGAAGGCTGAAAAGGAGAAGCTGCATCTTACTCAATTCAGACACCCAGACTCTCCCTCAAAACTTGGCCACCTCTCCTCATCCAAGCTGAACACTGCCAATCTTGGGGACATGTGATATCACCCCCATCACGCTCTGCCATTAGGCTCAATCTCCTATTTCTTATCTCAGTCCTGCTTACAGTAACTGCTTCGTTCTCATCAATATCATTATACAACATATTGCTCCCTCCCTGCCGGCAGCCAGAATCCCATCCCCCGTGAACTTTCAGCTCTCATATTCTAGTGTTCCTTTTAATCTCAGCATCATCTCTCAGTTTTCTGTCCCCTTCAAAAATTTGCTAGCTCTTCCACACTGCTTTTAACTTTCCATTGGTTTTCCCACTGCTTTACTCCCCCACTCAGCCTCTAGCCCTAGGCATTTTGATTTATTCTCAACAACTAAATCCCTCTCTTTCCTCTATTTCCTTTCCTGCTTCTACAAGGTCTTTACGATTAGTATGTCATAGCCATGGCTGCTATGCTTTGTGCTGACCTCACAGCTAAACTCACTTTGTGATGGGTGTTTAAGAGATCTGTACAAGGACTCATAAACAGGAATACTTCAGGACCCCAGAAGGACTTGGGCGTAAGATAAGCCATCAGTGCTGTTTGCAGAAGTACAATTTTTGGCAGTCAAATCACATGCTACTGAAAAACACACACACCTGTATATTTAGGTGTCAAGGCAGCCACATGAAGGCTTTGTGGGCTGTAGGTACTTCAGTCTTGAAGTGAGATTAACACTAGATACTTAATTTTCTATTTTTTGGTAAATCATTCTACAAAGAAATCAAGGGAAGTTAGATACAGTCTAAATCTCAATCTAAACTCATTCTACATGTCAGTTAACACCGAGTTACAAGTACTTCTTTAAGTCATTCTTTCTGAAGATAAAACAGTCCCTGATTCAGTAAAATATATTAAATTTCAGGAGGATGAGGGAGAAATGTTTTTTAATTAAGAACAGGGTTTTCTTAACGCTGTTTACTGAGGAAAAGTGGGCTTACCTTTATTCCCTTGTAATAAAGTAGATGATAGTATACCATCCCAGAAAGTATGAACCAGCCTAAGACATCTTCCCATCTCAGCTTCTTGGTATCAATGAAAACTAACAGTGAGCCATAAGATTGTTTCTAACATGGATTTACATAGAAGTATCCTAAAACTGTCGGCTCCCCTACTAATTTGCCCTTTTACCTTTTTCTGCCATATTTTATACATGCTCCTATCTCACACAACTCCTCCTTCTCCTTTCATCTCCTTCTTCCTCTTCTCTATAATATCCTCACTGAAATACAACCCAAATTTCAAATTATGAAGAATGCAGTCACCTTTCTGCCCACTGTAATTAGTTTTTCTGTAGCTTTAATACTGTTCTGGACTGGTATATCAGAGAGGTGAATGTAAAGTAAAATATTAATTTGGTCTAAGTGAAAACTTCAGATTATCTTTCAGACTATCTTTGCCATTAGCTTCCTAAGATTTATAAACTTGTTTGACGTAACTTGTCTGTCGATTTCCCGGCAGACAATAGTTCTGGGGGCGAAAAAAAAATATCTAGAAGGGTCACACTGGATTTAGAACCAGACCTCTTGCAAAGTGTTATCCTGAGTTTATTCTTAGTATAATTCCCTCTTCTTCCAGCACCACCTCATTCAAACACACAATTGCACATTTTCATGGCACACTTCACATGCCATTTGCTTCATGTGCTGATAAACTTCCCTGTGCTTAAGTCTTGCATTTCTTTGCCATTTGCACTATTTCTAAATTTGCACTATCTCTAAACAGTGCAAAAAGTCACATAGCTTTTCTACATTTAATTCATCTGAGCCACTATAGTTCCATTTCTCATGATGATACAACAGTAGTTGGTCGCATCGCTCCTTTTCTCTAACAGAGCAGCATATGTCCATCAAATGCAACCCCATCCCTTCAGAGTGACAAGAGCAGCCTCAGTTCTCTCTTGTTTACCTTTGTGCTCTGCTGCTGTCCAAAATCATACTCCTCCTAAATAACTAATGGAGTCTATTCCTGAATTCTCCAGTATGCTGCAGGCTGAAATACTCAGGAGGCTGACCAGTGCGTGGGTGTGTTTGCAAGCACATGTTGCAGAGCAGGAGTGAGTGCTCACTCGGCAGGAGGAGGGGAGCCAGCCTCTCCTCAGGGCGAAATACTCACATGCAACCTAGGGGTTTAAGCTATAGGATTCTCACATCCTGTAATAAAATCTTTGCAACTGAATCTTCTTGATTTAGAAGTCTCAACCTCTGCTGAAATTATGTAAATTCAGTGAAGAAAGCACATATCCCTCCTATGCTGCTGCTGTATTACTGAGTAGCCATTTAATGACAGCATAACTTACTTAATAAGTACAGATGAATGATTTAGTGCTAGAGGGTATCTGCTAAAGAGGAATTTCTATTACATGTTGATTCTTCCAATATTGACATTGAAAAGGAAAAGTCACTCTCTGATTTATGAAAAATAAAGTCAGTAGACTGAAGTGACTTTCTATTTTTAAACAACAAATGATGGATAATATATATGTACACTACCAGGCAGCCTTTCAACAACCATTTTGTGTCTCCAATATATAAACATTAAATACAAATGCAGTACCATCAATGAACTCAGTATTTAGAAATAAATCACTCATTCCTCTGTTGAGCCACACTGCATTCATCACAGAATCATAGAATGGTTAGGGTTGGAAGGGACCTTAGACATCATCTAGTTCCAAACCCCCTGCACGGGCAGGAATACCTCCCACTAGATCACGTTGCTCCAAGCCCTATCCAACCTGGCCTTCAACACTTCCAGGATGGAGCATCCACAACTTCCCTGGGCAACCTGGTCCAGTGTCTCACCACCCTCACACTAAAGAATTTCCTCCTAATGTCTAACCTAAATCTCCCACTTCCAGTTTTAAGTACACTGTAATGCTGGAAGTTTTATCTAATTATCCTTATTTGACCCCAAATGCAACAGGGGAATAAAAATGTTCAAAATACTTGTATCTCGCTGATAATCACTCAACATTGAAAGGTACCTGTCAGGATAATGCAAGATGGTGTTTATTCTTATTTCTTCTCAAGAGGTCTCAAACAATCTCACAAACATATTTAATGTTGCACTATCCCTCATTCTTCAGTTTTGTACACCTGCTGGTGTTGAAGGTAGATGAGATTCAATCATCCTGGATCCAACCACCAGTATGGCCTGACCCTGGAAATCCACCACTGACACATCCCATGGAGGAAACAGGACTGTCATTATGACTTGTGTCCCTGCAACTAGACTTCAAAACCTAAATAATCCAATGTCTCTGACTCATTCAGAAGCCAATTATCACTACTGATCCTAGACATTTCTCAAAAGTTGGCACTCTGAGCCTATCCTGCTCATCAGCATGTTCGCATTTGTTTGCTAATCTGGATGACAGCAACAAATATCTGTAATGATTAGTAGTAGATTGATGCTGATTTAAAAAAATTAAAACAAACTCACAAAAAAAACAACCAAACAAACAACACCAACCCAAAAAACAACACTGGTAAACTGAGCAAAAAGTCGTAAAATATTTTTTCAGGATTTGCCTCCGCTTACTTTAGGGAACCCCTCCCTTCTCTTCATTTTCTCTTCCTGCTCACAAGCTCCTGGCATCCCTCATACCATGGTGTTTATATTCTAGTTTCCTTCACCAGTGGCATGAAAAAGAAGCGTCATTCACCCACACATACCTCCTTGCCAGAATGGTCAAGAGAATCATTTACAATGGAAGGTCCATCATTTACCCCTACAAATTACCCATATGAAGCCAAGAATTGCCTCATCCTCACCTCATCACATTAACAAGTGCCTGTGCCTCCCCAAAGCCTGCAAGAGTGAAGGAAAATAATTATTCTTATCCTCTAATGGTTTCCTGGCATGGAAAATTTACCAGTATAATGGTGCCAGAATCCTACACTGCACTAGTTTAAATCTTCCATGAAGGAGTCTGGCTTAACAACTTCCATATAAGAGATGACCAGCTCACCTCTGAATGCCTTTCTTACTAGAACAAGAGGATTTTAGCACAATCTCTATAGTAATTACAGTCTGGCTGGTGCTAGTTGTCTTGTTCATATAGACAAGTCCTAGAACTTTTCAGCAAACAAGTGCTCTTGGTTTATACTTTGTGCAGCCTAAAGCCAATACAGTTAACATTTCTTTGATCCTTAAGCTTCACACTTCAGAGAGCTGTGGGAGAGAGGAAGTGCTGGAGGTCTGGTAGTTTCAGCAACCATTAATTATAGAAACTCATCATGAAGGGCATTGCTAGAAGTTTGCTTCAGACCATCAGAAAGTATTAGAGATAAGCCGATAGTTTAAATATAAATGCTGCAGTTGCTATCACACAGTTGTCCATGAAAGCCATGATATCAGGGCTTGTTTTTTTTGCCCCCCAGACCAACAATCTGTGACATGTGGAACGGTAAAGAAATTTACCGCAGTATAAGCCCCTACCATTAAAATGTATTCCCTAGCTTATTTTTGTGTTTAATCTCAAAGTAAATTATAAATCACATCCATTTTCTTTAACTGTTGACTATACTATAAATATTATGTCTAAATTTTTCAGAATAATAATTTTGCTGACTAAATTTAATAGTACATCCTTCTGAACCCAACTCATTTTTGAAACAGAAGTAATCCTAAATGTGAATTACAGTCTTTTTAGGGGAGAAAGCAAAAGTTACATTCAACTGGTCCCAACTATAACATTATTGAGCCAATCAAAATTATTTGTCTGCTTTTCAAATAATACATATAAAACTACCTGGCAAGTTATTGATAGAGGCAGAAACAGTATCTTACTTAACTAGTTCACTTTCTTAGGAGTTCTCAACTGCCTAACAATGTATTTTTTTTTTTTAATATTCAGGTTTACATTAGTGATCCCTGCAATAATCTATTTTTTATTAGGACAAAAGCCACCTAAGGCATAATAGAGTCCTTTCACAGTAAACTAAACGTTTGGTGGCACAATATGGCCTGAGCCTAGAAAACTTAGTAAGTTAGATTTTATTTTTTAATCTGACACTCAAATTAAATGATGAAAAGAAACTTTCTCTTTAAATCCTGTTGAGAATAAAATCTAGAAAGCTGTAGACTATCCTTTACCAGCTGCTTTTTCACTTACTAATTTAAGAACAACACTTCTTCCTGTTGCACACTTACCAGGAAGCAGCTATGCCATGAATGTGTTATAAACACTACACATCTCAGGCTGCTCAGCTCTCTGAAAAACAATACAACCTAATGGAAGCACTGCTCTTCATCATCCTCTACTTCCTGCCCACATTCTGGTTACTTAATACCGAAATTAGAGCCTTTGAACAGATCTCACATTTCATTTTCCTTCTATATTTCCCCTTTCAAGCTGAGGTCTTTGATGATATGCTGATTTCCTTGGAAGTCCACTTTGCCACAGAAATTCTGCAAAATGCAAAGGCAGAGGGATAAACAACCTGCAAGACATTATTTACAGAGAACAATCCTTTTGGGGTACAGGAGAAGGCAAGTACACATATTCTTCAGATGTGAGAGAAAAACTTCTCTGCACCAAACAGCAAGAAGTCTGAGTAGCAGAAAGAATGCAACACCTGCTCTGGATCACCAACACAACATTTCAGTGGGTGTCTCAGCACAACTCAGAGACACAGGATGGTTCCTTCAGGATGGATGTGCAACTGCAGGCAAGCATAGGATGCATGTTCAGTTCTGAAGTTTCCATAGAATATCTGCCCCATGTGTCCTAAAAAACACAAAATGCTTCTCAACACCTTACAAAAGGCAAAATACCTGTAGGAAAACCTATAATTATACAACACCATGGAGGGAGAGATGGAGCTTGAGTCTATATCCTATGTCTTTGCAGTACCTGCATATTTTTTTAACAGTTGCCAAGTAACAATTTCTCCTAAATGATCACAGGAAGTGGACCATGCATCACACAACAAAAAGGGATAAAAATACATATTTAATCATAGGATCATTAAGGTTGGAAGGGACCTTAGAGATCAACAAGTTCCAACCCCCCTGCCATGAGCAGGGAACCCCACCCCTAGGCCAGGCTGCACAAAACCTTGCCCAACCAGGCCTTAAAAACCTCCACGGATGGGGCATAAACAACCTCCCTGGACAACCCATTCCAATTCCTCACCACCCTTAGAGTGAAGAATTTCTTCCTAATATCTAACCTAAATCTCCCCTCCCTCAGTTTAAAACCATTACCCCTTGTCCTATCACTATTTTCTCTGATGAAAAGCCCCTCCCCACCTTTCCTGTAGCTCCTTCAGGCACTAGAAGGTGCTATAAGGTCTCCTCAGAGCCTTCTCTAGGCTGAACAGCCCCAACTCCAACTCTCTCAGCCTGTCTTCATAGCAGAGGTGCTCCAGCTTTGATCACCTTGGTGGCCCTTCTCTGGACCCTCTCCAACAGGTCTATATCTTTCCTGTGCTGAGGGCACCAGAACAGTATTCCAGGGGGGATCTCACCAGAGCAGAGTAGAGGGGCAGCCCCCCCCCAAGTCCTTCTCCTCAGCACTGCTCTCCAGCCATTCTCCCCCCAGCCTGTATTTATGCCTGCGGTTGTGCCAACCCAGGTGCAGGACCCTGCACTTGGCCTTGTTGGACTTCATGAGGTTGGCACTGGGCCATCTCTCCAGCCTGTCAAGGTCCCTCTGGATGGCATCCCTTCCCTCTTGGGTGTCAACCACACCACACAGCTGAAGCACATTGTTAGTGCCAAATAAGCATAATGAAAACAGTTTCAGTCTCCCTTCAGATCCCTTGGAGACCTCAATCCATTAAATCCAAAGACTTCTCTTATAAACTTGACTTTTTAAAGACATTGCAGAAAAAAATCTCCTGTACAGCTTACTAAATTCAGGCCCAAAACGGTTCAGGTTCTTTGCCCCACTGTAGTGTTAAGAGAAATGGGGAGAAACATTCTTGCAATTACTTGTCTAAATTCATTCCGGACTCATTTATAATACCTATACCAGAAAAATTGGTTATACTTTAGCTGAAACAGTTCTTTGTTGCTGATGTTTACCCAGCAATTTATTTACAAATAATAACTTTATCTGTTCTCAGCCCTCATTTGACCAAGCTAAGTGACAAAAGCTTTCTAATTTACTCTTTGAAAGATAATACTCTGTAACTCTGATCAGGCTAGTAGTCTGTCTTTGCACCTGTTCCAATTAAAGGCCATCTTTCCTTTCACTGCAAGGGAAGAGTGTCAGACACAATATTCCAAATGAGGTCTCAGGAAGACTTTGTGAAATGCTATTAGCATTTCTCCCTTTCTCTAAAAAGATATCACATCTAATGCATTGTAGAAGCACATTAGCCTTTTTCACAGCTGCATCATACTGGTGGCTCAGAGCCATCTTAGCATTATCACAGCACTTTACCTACCAGATTGCTAGAACCATTAAATCATCTACACAACATCCTATGATGTTAACAGATGTCCTTCTCACTTTAAATATTTGCATATCAAGATAAAGACTAGCATGACCTGCCTGAGACCATACACAGGGGGCTTGCAGGGCTGAATTAGCAACTGAGACTTTCTGATTCTTAATCCTAAATACACACCTCCAAACATTAGCAGCAAACAGATGAACTAGAGAGTGCACAGTAACAAAGGTACTCCCATCACTCCAAGCCAAATGCCTGTGCCTGCACTCAAAAGCCATTTCTAAATGGATGATAACAGATGGTCACTTCCCTCCTCTATTGCGCAATCCTGTTGAGGAGCCACACAGAAGATACCCAGGAAGGCCCACCCACCTTGACATGGGGGTGGCCTCCCCACTGCTAGCTCTTATCTTCATGTCCTCGGCTAGCACTGAAGGTTCCTTTTTGTGGTGATCCTACCTAGACAAGTCTTTAGTTGTTAGGCCCCCTCCTTCCACATGTACTTGCTCTTAGTTGCCAGAGTGAAAACTGCTCAATTACAACCACTTCTACTAAAGCTGGTGCTTACACTGATACACTCTCCTGAAAATTGTTTCAAGGATTGTGGATTTATAATTTGAATGCTCTTCTTGTTCTAAAATTCAGATCATACTGACAGTGACAGATCACAATAAAAAGACAAGAAACCTGAAAATGCAGGAACACAAATTTGAAGAATAATGCTGGACAAAGGAGTTGACTGGTACCAAGCAAACAGCTTGGCAGTTCCTACAAAAGGTAGAGTGTTGTAGCTACTCGCATCATGGTGTTAATTTCACTACCATGATCAAATACTCCTAATAAAAACCTATCTTTGTGAAAAGTTTGCCTAAAACATGAAGATTACTAGAAATAGACAGAACATTACTGTCCCTTAAAGCTCAGGATCTCTTCACTGCCTCAGAAATGCCATGAACGTTTTGCAGTCACATTCAAAAAAATTAAGAACCAGCACTGTTCTCTGAGCTAAGACATGGGAGTCTTCTGCAAATACAGCAAGCATTCTAGTCAAGCAACCTACTACCACTTCTTATCAGAAAATAAATATCCTAGTTATGCTTGAACTTGGTTTCTTTTTTTCACCCATTATCACATGCATATCTTAACCACTTCCTGTTTAGATCTGTAGTCTGAGCTGTCCTTCACAGATGAACATTACCAGTAAGTGAAAAAGCTCACAAATACCTAAGGCAGAGGGATGACTTCTGCTAGTATCTTGTGATGTAGAAGACAATATTAATAACAGTGTTGCACAAAAACGAAAGACCATAGCTGTGCAAAGCCTTGAGCATTACCTCATTCAAACTGTAGACTGAAAGAATTTACTGCAGCACTTCTACAGAATAAATACATATACCTTCTAGATATCTAAGTTTTTAGAGCACTTTCATGCATCACTGAAGGAAGGTATGGACCAAAAAGAACTGAATTGACATGACCTAGTATGTTACCACTGGTCAGCTGAGTTGACTCAGTGACAACAAGGAGTAGATATTATTCAGTTAGCTAAACTACCCCATGGTGGGGAAAAATTAACTTCAGGGTGGCTTAGGAACATGTTTTTTACTTTACATCTGAAGGGATGAAAAAGTCATAATACGGCCAGTTATGCCAAGCCTGATGATAACACATCTCGTACAAAGCTGCAATAACACCCAGCTATATTAATATATATTAATCTGCAGCAGTGCAATCTGCCCCCAGCTATAAAGATGGGATTCTGTCCTCTATGTCACATGCACTCATTAGCTAGATGTGAACGCATCAATTTGGCCCTTTTGGTTTTGATAATGGATAAACTTATGCTTCACTGAAATTGCAAATAAATATCAGGCACAATTCTGCTTAGGTTCTTGGTATATGATACATGGAAAACACACACTTCTGACTGAGTGCATGACTGACTTATTTTGACAAAAAAAAGCAAGTAGTTTAAAAGCCAGGTAAATAATATTTAGATTTCAGAGTCCATAGATCCCATAAAACAGAAGTGCATTTTTTATTTCTAATATGGATTTTCCATGCAGAAAGCCAGCATGATTTCAAGATGATTTCAAAATTACTTCTATTTTAATACAAATGCACGTACCTCTTGCAAAAGTCCTACCAGCACAGTCCACTCACATTCCTAGCTGGAAAAATACATATGCCAAGACACAGTTGCAAATAAGGCATACAGTTTGTACATATACAAATGCATACAGAAATCTTTTTATGTATAGGTAGTAAAAGAAATGTAATTTGCAAGCAAAAATGAGCTGGCAGTGTTTCAAATTTACAATGTGGTACGTTGTTATCAGGAAGGACAAGAATTAAAGTGATTTACAGTAAATTACCCATAATGGCCAGGGATGGTACATAGTTACAAGACTAAATTAAAGAATTTTGCATTGCTGCCTTGTGCTGTTTGATCTTTCAAATAATGTCTCAAAAATACTGAATTATCAATACCTGAGCACTGTTTATTTTTGATGTTAGCATGAAAGAAACAGGTTTTTTAAAATCACAACACACTTGAACAATTATAATCAATATTTCAATTTCTAGTCACTAAGTCCTACTCATTCCTTCTGACTGATCCCAACACTTCACCTTTTAATCATTAGAATCATGTATCAAAACTATCAGAGTAAGAAAAAAAAAAGAAGAAAAAAAGAAAAAAAAGAGCATAGGCCCAACACAGAGCCCTTGCCTATGTTAAAGACTCCTTCCAAATCCAGGGAGTCAAGAGCTCCTAAATGTTTATCTTCAGCACACCCCTTTCTACTGGTAGTGAAGAAAATCTTGCAAGGAATATATTTTTTGGGTGTGGCATGTATGCATTTGTCTGATGTGAGAGAAAAATGTAGATATGACACAGTGTAAGGACTCAGCATATACACATCAGGTGGGATCATAACCTGCAAACCAGAAACAACACACTGTAGTTAAATGCCATAAAAAGGAAGCAAGCAACTACAGGAGGAGTGCTCAAAAATTTTACAAGTGGAATTTTACCAGGTTTGCTGGGGGCATCACTTCAGTGATATTTTTGGCTTGAGTTTCCTAACTTTGATCAATTTACAGTAAATTTAAATTTGTTCAGAAGATCAAAAGCAAAACACACAAGAACAGAATTACTTCCTTCAGTTTATTGTCTGGCATTTTGCATCAAAGCAACAGCATAGGTAATTAAGATTTCCCACAACTACTCATGCCACACATACCTACTAAAGTTCTCCATGCAGAGTAACCAGCTGGCCACTCTGACATTGAACAGTGGAGTATAAACGAGATCTCCCAACTTTTTAGGACATTTGAGACATCTCAGCAAAAAATATACAGCATTACCAATTAAATTAATACCACAAGTGATGTTTGTCAAGGTTGCCTACATTCAGAGTTTTGAAACCAAACCATGCTGAACCTCTATACCACATAGATCTAGCCTCTTAGGAACTCATTACAGCTAAATATAGGGAAGTATGTTTTAAAGTACCCACAACTTTCCACAGAATAGAGTACCTGATATTTAATAAACAAAGTAGGATGTTGAGATACAAAGTTACAGCTTTATTGAAAGATCAGCAGAAATATTTGCATTGCTCAGAAACTGCAAAAGGGTGAGGTATTTTTTGTTACTGCATGAAAGCAAGAACTATTAAACTAGGCTACTCTAATGACAAAGCAGAAAGCATAAGTGTGGAAGAATAAACTTTTAAAAAATATAATCTTATATTATTCATGTGGGACCTAGTGCTGAAGAAATAAAAATAAAATTTTTAAAAAGGTAATTTCATAGGAATTTCAATATATGTATATTTTAGTTAATATACTCCTGTGGTACATGTCAGACTAACATCCCAGGAAGGACCTCTGAAAATTAGTCTAGACACAAGAAGAGGTATACTCTGCATATTAAGAAAGACTTCTGAAAGGCTTTGAAAAGAAACACTTTGGAGAATTCTCATTGTTTCTGATAAGGCACATAGGAGTGCTTTCTCCTGAAGTAACTCTTTATGTAAAGATAAAACAGATTTTAAAGAATAACTGTCAGGTGCCTTTACACTTCTGAGAGCCAACGATTCTGCTCATGGATTTCTTACTACATGCAAATCAGTCACTATTCACCTCAGCAATCTCTACGTCAGTAAAAACGCTTATCTGAACAAGTTTCATGCATGCTTTGGTGTTTGCAGGATTAGGTTTTTGGTTTGCGGTTACATGACATATGGGTCAAACATCTATTCAAAAAACTGCTGGCCAGAAAAAGTATGTAGTTACAGAAAAAGGATACAAGATATGAGTTATTCAGGGCCTCTATGCCTTTGTGGCAATTAAGCACACTAACGACAGTCTGCATCACAATTATCCTAAATATCAATAAAACTATAAATCAAGCCATGCCATCTGAAAGAGCTACGATTCAATGCAGTTAATACTAAAATATCTCCTACAGGTATTAAATTCACTGAAAACACAGGTAAATAACTGAAGATACTTACACACATAAGAGCTTTAAAAAGGAGAGATTTCCAATCTCCCTGGAGCATCACATACACTAGTGACTACTGGCTAGATGCTGCTCCAAATCAATCCCACCCAATCTCAGATACTAAGTAAATGTTAGAATATTAACATAGTAGCAAAAGATAGTAAAAAAACTAACCAAACAAACAAAAAAACCCACCACCACCAACACAACAAAAACAAACAAACACCAAAACAAAACACAAGTTAATGTTCTGGTTTTGGGTAAATCCTGCTGAGATAGGGAAAATGTGAAAAAGAGAGCAGAAAGACTCCACTCCAAATTACTTCACTGCAGGATACCCCCACTCATTTCAACATGCAGAGAACACTGAATTTTTTCAAGGGAAAATTATTGGCATAAAAGCCATTGCCAATGATACAGGGATTTTTTCCCATTAAAATTACTTCTTTTAAAACCTTTGAACATTTTTAGTGCATTGATTTTAATAGATATGTTCAGCTTTGGATTCTCATCTTCTATGTTTCCTCCTCTCAAAGACACAAAAAGAGGAAGTAAGCAAAATGCTTATGAACAGAGTAAGACAGAATTCTTAATCAAGGGTTTAAGATTTCTATCCTATTAAGTCCCAAGGAAATTAGATATTTTTTTCTAACTTCAGCTATTTTATCCTTTGCAGGAAGTATTTCTGAATGTTGTCAAAACATCAAAATATTTGCAGTCTAACAGCCATGTTGACCCTGTCCAGTTTGAAAGAAGGAACAGCTCAGTTAACCTGTGTGCAATGCACAAGCAGGAACAGTAGCTATAGCTCCAAGAAGGCAAAGAATGAAATCTTATTAACGTGATGGCAGAATCATGTGACATTGCAGTTGCAACTATAATCAGTTTCAAAATAACAACGGGGAATCTTCACCTCAAAGACTTCATGTTTTGTGGTTAAGATATTACTGGGCAAGTAGAAACAGAGAATTCCCTGTGATCTCCGATGCACAACTTTCCACACATTGTCATCAGTACTGCATCAACTCTATGTCAGCTAAATCCCTCGCCAGAGCTGCTGCAGAACTCCACTGATTTCAGGTTTCACCTTTTCCTCCTGTGGTTCCAATTTATAGAGGACATTTTTACAAAGAGCCACAGTTCCTCCAGTGACCTACTCTGACAGTAGGTCATTGAACTCTGCAAGACATTGTCTGCTGTTCATTACTGACTGACTCTCCAAAACAACAGAAGTACAACTGAGGAGGGTATTTTAAGAGAAAATGCAGATTCAGTCAGTGGCCATGAACTAGGAATCAACAGTTCACTAAGAAAGGCAATCTCCCAGAAAAAGGAGTGAGATTTTGAACATAATTTATTAAATGAGCACTTCTTTACATATTTAAGTACCATTGCTTATCAAGACACTGGATGTATTTATATGGGACTACTTTAATTCCAAAAGTGAAGGGAGAAAGGGAAATCTGAGATACTTGTAAACATTATTAATACTAGGGGCTGCAGCATAGCTATTACAGACTAAAAAAGCGATAGGGATTCTGGCCAAAAGAGCTATCCTGACATAAAGACTTTTATTTTCAGATCAGGTGGAGTTAAGAGCACATCTTTGTCCCACAGCAACATAAATATGGCATGTGCACTCCTCTATTTAGCCATCCTGTGCACTATAAATTAAAAGAACCTGCTAGATATTAAATCTGTAAAAGAACAATTTCTTTGACCTCAAAGTAAAAATAAACCAAAACAAGCCACGGTGGAAAATAGGAGTTTTCCTCTTCCAGTCAGTTAATCCTGTGTTTCCTCTTTGCCTAGTACAAACCTTGACAAAGGCAGCATAATACTATTCCATCATTTCTAATGCAGGCTTTCAGTTGTTTTGGTAATTAATCATATGCCAAGAGTTCAGGGAATCTTGGAAATTGAAACATACACAAGGTTTTTCCACTGATATTCTCTGATTAGTAACTCTTGATAGACCAACAGTACATTATTTCAGAATAGGGATATAACACATGGTACTGTGGCATATACACATGATAGCTAATAAAGTGAAGGAAGGATGCCTAAATTGTTAGCCCTCCAGGGCAGAAACTAAAATATGACCTTATCACAACATGGAGTTCAAATAGAAGGCAATGGACAGATTTCTCTGGCAGCTGAAAATTCTTCTGTCTGCAAGACGAGCCTGCTAAAGCCCACAAATGCACACCTCAAACAAAACTGACAAGGCAGCCTTCTCCTACACTGCTCAGTCCTTGGCAGTGGGGATGGGAACACATGGAAACCAGCATAGCCATACCCCAGGCCACTAATCTTTCGCTACAGTGTGCTAAGAAAGATATGCCAGGGCTATAAATTAAACCACTGTGAGTTACAGTTACTGAATAAACTGCCCAAGAAGAGCTTGCTGCCCAGAGTCAAGACTTTCTCTGCATGATACATCTGCTGCTCCAGCTATGCATTCCTCAGTGGCAGGAAAGCACCTTATGCCTATCATACTCATTTTAAAGAGGAAATTAGAGAAAAAAAAACCAAACCTGAATGACGCTCATTACGAACTACTAATAATTTGAACATCTCTATTCAAATTAATGAAATTTACATTAAAAAAATAAAGGTAACAAAGCCGCATTTCTTCCTAGGAAGCTCAACAAGTGAAGAAATAGCATATCTCTCAACGTTCTCCAAATAGTCTTCAGTTTCATGACATGACACCTGCAAGTTCTGATTTAATTGTAAAGTGTCCTGGTTTGAGCCAGGATAAAGCCACTTTTCCAGAATGCTGCTGTTGAATCTGTTCACTAACTGCTGGAAGCTTGCTCATGTACAGAGTATGTATCTTGGATCCCTCAGCAGAAGAAAAATAATTAATTTGCTTCATTTTTTGTATTTCTCCAGTTTTCACTTTGCTAGTGCTGGCCCAGGGTGATGGCATTGTTCCTACATCACAACTGAGTTCCTGTTGGGCAGACAACTCATAGCATCCAACACAGGTAAACAGCAATTGCTGTGCCAAAGTGCCCTACTTAAAGATCTCACTACAGCTCTGAAGGGAGAAGTTACGTTAAGTATTCCCATACCTCTGTCAGTGAGCAGCAGAAAGTAGGTGCTTCTCCATACATGATCAAAGTTGAGGGCCAACCATGCTTCCAAAAGCTTCAGCACTTTCACTGGTTCACTTACTGTGGAAAACAAGGTGAGAGAGCTGGTGTGTTTTAGTTCACTTCTAATAAGAGGTCTGGAGGTAGCTGGCTTATGAACCTGTCTACCACTCTGTGGCTTGGAAATACTCCTGGGTCCAGTATTTTATTGCAGAATCTTCTTGCCTTTACAGTCCATGCTTGCATGCTCTCTTTACTTGTATTTTCACTCCTGTTTCATTCCTAAGTACACGTCTTTTTTTGATGCTTAACTTTTGAATCATTTCTTCCTGGTAGTTGCCAACAGGAATGATCATTCCTGCCCAGTGTTCTTATCTTCCATCACAAGCCTAAATTTCAAGTAAGCATCACTGAAGTCCATGTGACTTGCTGAAGAAATGGTCCTTTTCAGTCACTGAATTCAATCTCTTCTCTCAGAGGCAACCACATCATACAGTTACTTTCCTAAACTGATCAGCTGCACAATTACTGATGTTAGGTCAATGAACTCTCTGCACTGTCTCCATTTCAGTGTCTCATTGTCAGTAGCAAGGACAGAAGGAAAAGGCACACATAGATACTCAAAGCACTTCCTAGTCAGAAAGGCCAATTAAAACTATTTCATAAAAACCATAAACTTCTAGAAGCAAGGAGTACTGGCAGAACTCTAACCCAATTATCAGCAGTAACAAAATAAATATATATGCTACACATTTTTAATGTATCAGACACAAAAGTGAATGCTACAGCTCATCAAACAAAACCAGGTATGAGCCACGTAGTTGAAAACAAAAGATAAACAGAGGCTTAATAGACATGGATTTGAATTGTCTAGAAAAGTATTTCTCTTGCTTTTTCACTATGGTTTGTTTTGAGAGGTGATAAATATTTAAATATTGTTAATAAAAAGCCATTCTTTAACTGACAGTTGTAACATCATGCTCTGAACATAGTATTTGAGACAAAATAATTCAGTCCAAGCATAGCAAATGCTTAGCTACTAGCAAACATAAAGACTAATAGCAGAACACTTCACACTCTGCAAAGTTTAGAACAATACCATTCTGCTTCAGTAAGAATCTAGAAGTAAAAAATGGAATATTTAACAAGCTATGCAGGATTTATTACCTTTGAGATGTTAGTCTAATTTGCAAGATATAATCAGGTTTCCAAGGAACAACATTAAAATCTAATACAGGATCCAGATCTGATTCCTTAGCAAGTCTTTCCATTTAATTGTAAAAATAAGATAAATCCATTTTACCCTTTTTCAAAAATGAAAAGATGGACTAGGCAGATAGGAAACAAATTAGTTAAGCACAGACACCTGAAACTTAAGTATGAGATGGCATACAAATCCTGTGGTTGACAGAGATAAATCTGGCAGATAAATTCAGAAGAATTAGAAATTACACTAAAACTAAGACTTGAGAAGAAACTAGTACCAGTGCACAACAGGAAGACTGAAGGAGAGATGTTTCAGATTTGTCTCCACTTTGAAAATCCCCTAGTTTTACGGATGTGTCACCACTTCACCATAATTTTTAAAATAGTGTATTTCAGAAAATACTATGTTTCTATAAACTTGGATTTTGAGAACTGGTATTATTTGCATTGTCTTACAGTGCATTCTGAAAAATAACAATATTTCAGTGTTCCTGTGAAATATCACAGATATCAAGTTCAAAGGAGACCTTACAAACTTACTTTCTAGCAAGAGATGACAGTATAGTTTCCCTGTGGCTCAAAATAAAGATACTCCTGCCTTACCAAATAAGGGTAATATTTTTTGTAGCAATAGTGCTAAGCTAATCAGGGGTGTTACACAATTAATCGTTAATGAAATTATTTGTGACCCTGTTGCACTTTCTTTCCTCTTGGGAGAGCAATAAGGTCAGAGAGACTTGGACAGCTGCTGCTGGTAGTGGGTGCCAAAGAGGTGTTTTTCCATTGTCTGAAGACCACTGAAATGAACCATCCTCCCAGCCAATCCTCTTTCCACTGAGCCTTCACAGACAGCAGCACACACAGCAGCCAGTCCTTACTCCCTCTCTCACATGAAGAATACCCAACTATTCCTTTAGGACTTTGAGAGCAAGAGGGCAAAAAATAACAAAACAAAGAAGTCACCAACAAATCACACTAATTCAAAAAGTTTTTTCTTGTATGTTTAACCATCAGAAGGAGTACAATACAGTGGCTGCCATATTTATTAACTCACTTTGTCATTCAGTAGCACCCTACAGTGCCTAAGGAGAAAGATGTAGACAATTAAACATCTGAAACAGTTCCTCTTAAACATCTGAAACAGTTCCTCTCAAGAAAGGTGAAGTGAATGGAATTTAAGACAGGCCCATTAAACATTTTTCAGCAAAAGGGGAAAACCATGGAAACAAAAAAAAAGTGAAAACTAGATGTTTATGTTAATACAACTGATACCATTATGAATGAAGAGTATATGTTCAGCATTTTCTACCTCCTCCTAAACACCACAATCTTGTCAGAAGCAACAAGGTATTACAAGCTCAGCATTTCATGCACACCAGAGGGACTAATTAAGACAGCATTATGTAATCTCTACAATTTGCCAGACTAAAACATGTACCTCTATATTGGACAGTTTCTTCAACTATCCTTCAAGTAGAGGACACATTTATGAATTTCTGTGCACACAGCTGTCTGCAGTATAAACAGGTTATGTAAAACACCACTAGATGTACATATTATTTATGAAATATTTAGAAGGCAACAAACTGTGTAAGGGCATTAGTCTATACACTGAAACATGAATGTGTCACATAAAGAGTTAATGCACTCCTCCCCAACTAAGTCTACTTATTATTTGAAGCAATAGGCTTCTGATTATTGCAATACTTAATTTGGTCTCAGAAGAAAAAGAAAAAACACACCAAGACAAAAACAACAACAAAAACTCCCAAACAAACAAAAAAACCCAACATCACCTGTGAAGTTTTTTGGGTACTGAAGTTCTTCTCTGTACAAAAGATAATCTTTAATTCAGTTTGACATACTGCTTTCATTACAACAAGCTACAGATTACTTTCAGGACAACCGTAACAGGTACGGATTACGTTAAAATATTTTCTCAACTGACAGCCTAATCTTTCTTCAAGTGATGTCATCTCTTTCTCCAAATAAATTAAACTGTCCAATATACATATTTTATCAAAAGAGACAAACATACTGCAAATCAAAGCATTATAGAAACACCGGTCAGCAGTGACCTGGTTTAATATTGATGCTAATATTTCTGGTATGAAACACAGAAGAATGCTGTAGGTGTGAAGGACACTTCCGTGGAGAGGATATGGGGCAGGCTGACACCTGAACACTTAGGCAAATGTTGTATCTGTTGAGAATGCAGAAAATGGATACAATGTGGTTCAAATCTTTGACACTACCATCTTTTAAAATGCAAAGCAGGAAGAAAATACAGAAGAAAACCAATTTCTGAGCAAGTTTGGTCTAGGATGCTTATTTATTTTTGTTTCTCTGTGTGTGCGCATGTATGTACCAGTGACTGCATGTATGTACCTGTGTCTGCATGTATGTACCTGTGCCTGCACATGCACACATATGCATTTGTGTGTATAGAAAACACCCCTGCCCAATAATTAATTACCAGAAAAAATAAAGTATCTTTCATTCTATCAGATACATACTTCAAAGAAAAATAAATAAAATCTGCTTAAAAACATTATATATAA
Organism: Chaetura pelagica; assembly: GCF_000747805.2. Classification (NCBI taxonomy): domain Eukaryota; kingdom Metazoa; phylum Chordata; class Aves; order Apodiformes; family Apodidae; genus Chaetura; species Chaetura pelagica. Next base: position 2,510,658 of record NW_009954505.1, on the reverse strand, counting down.
GTATGAGCTTGTGTCTTCCCACTCTCCCTAACACAGCAGAAATACAGAAGGAATAAACAATATTTAAGTATTCCCAGCACATTCAACAAAAATACAGATCTGCCATATTAGACAAAATTCAAGATAACACAGTGTACCAAATACTCACACTAGACTTCACTTAAAAGATCCTAGAAAAAAATAAATAATAGATCTGAAGCATCATTATTAGTGAGAGATGTTAGACACATAGCCTTGTCTCTTGCTTTGGGAGCTCAGAGAGTGTGACTGGACTTTCCCATCACTGCCTTTCGCAGCTTTCCACAAAAGAAAAAGATTCACTGAGAGAGGGGAGGACATGCCAACAAGGTCACTCAGAGTGCTGTGGGCAGACACCTGTGCCACCACCCTACAATTACCAGCGTAAGTCCACAGTGTAGGATGGACATGAGGTCTGAGGTGCAGAAGAGGAAGGCTGCCTGACCTAAAATTACTTATTCACGGTTAAACATTGGGAAATACACTAGAGAGTACATTTCCAGCTAGCAGTCCAAACCCAAACTATTACAAAATCCCAAGACTGAAGCTGGATAAACGCTCTAACATCCAAACTACTCTGGGTAGCTCAAGGCTATTTCAGCTAAGTCAAATGACCATCTCAAGCACAAAGGAAAATACAGATAAAAGACACAGCTATGGGGTTTAAGAATTGAAAAGCAAGAGATTTTCACTTGGTACATAATTCATTTAACTGGAGACTGCTACCACTGGGACAGCCCCAGTTGCTCTCCCAGTGGCTCTGCTCTTCCCCACTTGCCTCAGAGCCTGTGATCTTGTGGCTGCAGTGCAAGGAAATGGGGAAGGAGAGGAAGAGTAAAAGGCAAATTAATTAGTCTAAAAGAAAACTGCTCACTCCCACACACATCCCAAATAACTTTATGTCATAATAACCTTTCTAATCAGACTCTCCATCATTCCGTGTAATCACCAGAGTTTGTGTATTAAAGTTATCAAGATAGCTGTAAGGATGTCCCTTTGGTACCAGCCTACAGTAACAGCAGTTAACATGAAAACACAAACTGAGGAGACACCACCTGTTGTCCCTCTCCTACAGCCAAGCCAAATTGCTAAGGACTGTAGAATTAATCGGAAATTAGCAACTGCAGAACAGATTCCAATTACTCCCCTTCTGACCCAGAAAGGCTTATAATTGCCTCACTGTGTCAGCCAAAGGAGGCATTTGCACACAACTTCCCAAGCTTTAATTGTAACTAGTCATGTTTCTAAAATCTGCTACCACCTCACAAACTATAAGCTTCAAGTGATGCACCAAAAAGGGCAGAGTTAGAGGAAGGAAGGCATAGCGATCACTACCTGCATTTCCCCTATTCACTACTCCAGTCCTAGGTTAGCTGGGGTTAGGCTTCCTTCCCTCCTTAAACGCACAGAAGACCCACAGTGGCATGTGCAATAGCATTAGACTGGATTACAACTCCTCAACCTTCAACCACAAGAAAGCAATCTGGATTATCCAAACTCTAACTACTTAATCTCAGGCATGCCTTCCCCTTCAGTCTATAAATTCTGCCTGTACTTACAAGGTGTGCCTAAACATGCACTGACAGGACCGGGGAGGCTCATGGGCTTCCATCCAATAACAGAGACCAAACCTTCTGTGGTTCAGTGATTCCCTTTGCCTTGTCCTAGGATGCTTCTTCCACAGTTGGTGAACTTTCCACGGATCACTCTTTGGAGACATTTAATGTTCCTCTACACAGTAAAAACAGCCTTGCCATGTACATGTGGTGTGGTGAGCAAATTTGTGACAGACAAGCAATTAAATTTTTAGATGATGCAACACCAACTATACTATCTGGATAGAAGGAAATGCTCTAATTAACTTTTAATTGAAATAAAACAGTACAAGTGACTTAAATTATACACAGAACTTTGTATCTGAAGAAAAAAAAGGGGGGGGGGAGGCTACTGATTTTATTTTAAAAAGTCACTTGCACATCTTTCATCACTAATTTATTATCCCTTGACAATATAATTACATCAAAATATAATTAATTCTTTACACTGGCTGTAGCTCAATTAATTGCTGAGTTTGGTCAGGCAGCTTCTGTTATAGAAGGTCTCCTCTGGGGTTTATTTATCATTGGTCAATAGAAGTATTATTCCCAAACTCTTCTAGAACATCAATTATTACTGACTTGAATAAAACACTCTCTTGGATTCACTTCAAAGCAGGGAATTTCAATTGGGTTTATTTCTATTTTATTTTCTGGAAAGCTGACAGAGCATTTTTTTTTCTAGAGAAAATGTTCTTTACTATGGAAGCAAAAGACATTACATTTTAGAGTAGAAAGGGGAAAAAATTATATTGTCTATATATTCTTCCACATCTGCAAATCTGTTCTAGTAACAGTAAGAGGAAAATCCTACAGAACGAGCAGAGCTCTGAAACAAAACTGCATTACCAGCTGAGAAACACTGCCTGGTCTCAGAGCACTTCCTACAGAAGAAGAGTGTAAAAAAAAAAAAAATAATTTAAAAAAATCCTTTCTAGTCTTAGCAACAGTTGAGACCACTGCAACATTTGGGAAGTGTCTTCATCAGTGTTTTCATTGAAAATTTTTTTGTCCCATTTTCATTGAGATATGTTGTTGCTAAATTATCCTTCAAAGAAAAGGAAAATGGAATTAAATGGGTGACATAACTGGCACATAACTAGGTCTTACCACCAGTGAATGGCCTCCTAAGAACGTAGTAGTTTACGTGAATCATCCTGCTGTTGGGGTTTTTTTTTAAAACACAATCCATATCTTTTCTAGAGATTGGAAGAAGGTGTGTGGCCTCTAGTTTTACTGGAGGTGGGAAGCACTGCCTCCCTAGTGAAACACAGCTCCAGACTTTGTAGAGATTGTTGCAAATTTTAGCTGTAGAAAGAAGCTAGAGGTAGTATGAATTTCGAGATCTCCAGTCTTCACAGCAGTAATGCTGTTTCTTTTAGTTTGTTTGGGTTTTTTTGCTTTTTTAAAGAATGCTACTTATCCTTTCACTTAACATGATTCTGTCATTCAGTTGTGGTAATATTCTGCCATATAACTCTGTAGACTTATTTCTGTAGAGGTTTAAATAGGATTTACAAAACACCCTGCAGAATTTGCCTTCAAAGCCTGTAACTTCCAAGGTCACTAACATGGTTCCTGCAGTTCCAAAGATGCTTGTTCGAGTTTCCCAACAGCCACCCCCACTGCCTGTGCAAAAGCCACAGGACGTGTTGTACCAGCCAGGTCTCTGGCAACACACCTCTCCACATACTACTATCTCAGGCAGTACAAAGGCATACACTACAAATCCCCAGGCTGTGGACAGGAGCGTGCTCACAAGGAGGACTGATTAAGTGTGAGTCTTGCTGATTTTACTTGGAAAGAAAAATCTGCAATAATTTTTAGTTTTGTCTTTCATGCTTACATTTGCATAACTGCTAAGATTACAGAACAGCACTAGCAATTGCAAAACTTATTCCCATACAAACATTTTAAAGTGGTTTAATTGTGAACATTACCTTGATATAGATTAAGATGCTACCACTGCTGCACTGTCACTGCTGTGAAAACTTGTGATCTCTCACAAAACAATATTTATCTTTCATATTGAAGTACTCGATGGAAGAAGTTGAGGTCCTTAAATTTTTTTTAAGATCAGGTCAGACTAGAAACCAAGAGATATGTTTTATCAAATTATCTTAGTTTTGGTCCAATGGGTACGAAAAATGAGGAGTTTCTATTATACTTACAGATTTTCTGAATTTCAGCACCTTGTATAAATTTAAATGTATTTGGCTAAAACAGTCAACACGGACCCAAATGTCTAGAAATTTCAGGTTACAGGCTTCTAATTTTAGAAAATGTGTATAACATGTTCAATAAAAATTCTCAGTATTCTGCTTCTGAAAAGCTTTTTCTTTAAAAAAAAAAATGAACAAAAAAACCCCACCCCAACCCACAAAAAATAACTGGAATTTCAAAGGTTTTTTGTTTCTATCTTTATTTGTCTAGAGCTGAAAACCCCATCGTAACTGCAGAGCATATCAAAAAAAGTAACTGACTGATAATTCTAAATGTAGTAGATCATAACAGCATGACATTACCTAAAAGAGATGGAATATCTTTGTATATTTTCTACCCTAACCAAACTGAAATGCAATTCTCACCAGCAGTGAACAAACCAACTGTATGTAAAACAATCAGGTTTGTTAAAACGCTAAGATGTGCTTAACATTAAGCATGTGGACAAGTATCTCTCTTGTGGTGTTAATTCTATTTTAAAAAAACCACAAATATTTGATTTTAAAAATCAGCCTCTTTTTTGTAAGAATACACTTCAGTTTTCTTCAAACCCTCTTGGATTTTTAAACTCTTCCTGCATGTCTAGAACACACACAGCAGTATACAAGGCTGCCATTTTACAGAGTGCAGTAACCTTGCTTCCTGCTGCAGCTGTACTGTCTAGCTACACAGCAGTGGAGCAGAGCTCCTCATTTTCCCCCAGATTTCTCACTAGATATCTGTTTTGCCAACTTTACATCTGCCTGTAGCTCACAGTTAAGTGCACCCACATGCATCTCTTGCCTCTCAAACTGCTTCTGCTGCTCCCACTATGGCAAAGTCTAGCCAAGCCTTTTTTTTTTTTTTAAAAAAAAAGATCAAGGAAAGGTGAAGTAAGGTCAACTTCTCCTTTCTAGATCTGGAAGTAAGGGGGGAGGCACAACACAAGCCCAAGGCTTTTTCATTTATGCCTGGAATCAAGCCTGAGGAGGTAAGGATTGAATAGAGAGAGGAGAATAGAGCATAGAGAAATGAAGAAAATTATTTTTTGTAAGTGAGAAAGAGGAAGAACTCCGTTTTCCCAAGTAGCTTAGACCAGCAGTTCTCCCGCTAGTCAGTGAACTAATGGGACATAATAGCTAAACCAAAAAGGCACCTTCTTCCTTCATCTGTAGGGATGGCTGAAATTCATAGGAAGCCTGGAGCATCTTGTATCATGATAATACTGCTGGTTTCTGCAAAGAAGCAACACAGGATAGTTTGCCAAGAGGGTAAGACTTATTTTCATGCATGATGTTTCAGTGTGCTTAACATTTTGCTCATTTCTGCTTGATATAAGCCTACTTCTTTTTTGGTGTGGTAGTACACCTTCATTCAAAAACTCTTTGATGAAAAGTTTGCAAAAAGATCACCCAGGTAGCTGCACACGACCACATACAGTAGCCTTTTTACAGGTAAATCGAAAGATTATAAAGACCAAGCTCTTCACGAGCACTTCAGCTTGTTCTGCCAGTGGCGTTTCTCTTCAGCACTGTGAGGATGCAGCGGCGCTGAGTGCACAGACCCTCGGTTCAGCCTTCACAACTATTACTGTGTGAGGATGGATGTACACCACAGTACTCTCCATTTGGGGAGGAATGGCTCTAGCATACAGGAAACTCTAGGCTCCTGGAACAGCCAGGCTCTGATGGCCTGTGCTATGTAACATTTAATAATACCTTCAAATTTAAAAATAAGTTTTGCATGTCATAACTATGGAAATTTGACAAGTCACTATGATCATATAGATTCTTATGATTTTAAGTCAAATGCCCTTCTAAGGAAGTAGCTGTACATCACAGACGTATTCTGCAGTAAAATAAATTTGAGACACTTTATTTTGGACTAAGGAGACAGACAAAACTGTTGCAAGCAGAAATTTACAACGCTTTGCCATTGCCACACTGTGTTATTTATTAGTAATTTTTCTTTTTATATTAGCACTCTATGCTTTAACAAGACCACCAGCTAGAAGGAGCTTACAAATTTGTGAACAAGCGGGAATAATTTTCCTAGTGATTTCCTGATGACTGAACTGCACCTATACAAGCAGCAAGGATGAATGGCCTAAAGCCACTTCCAGAATGAATATGGTTCACTATTCAATCCATCAGGCATAGATGATAGTGTGCATGAGACTAGACAAACAAAATTAGAAGACAGATTTTTTTTTTAAGCACTGCCTACAGCAACAACATCCACAGCTGTGTGAAAGCTAAGCAAATAATTTGAAATAACCTATTTTTCTCTGTAATGCATTTTAACATGTGGGAGACATGGAAATCACAGGATGTTTTTAATTTCTTGTAAACACTTAACCTAGAGCACACCAAGAGGCTCTGTGGTATCTCAATCCACAATGGAAGCAGGTAAGTCTGAAGAAAAGATATAAGGATGGATGTTGTGTGGTACCTTTTGCTGCCAGGAATATTTATATTGTTGTTGCTCTTTCTGGTATAATTGCAAAGTATGCATTCTTTAATATAAAATGAAAAATCATTTTGCTGGTAAAACAACAGCAAGTGCATCTGGTTAAATTTTTTTATAAAAGAACATTTTCCATCAATTCACAGGAAAATGTTTTGGTTTTTTTTAACATATCCTGCAGAAATTTGATGGAAATAATGCCAAAAAAATTACGAAGACCTATGATGCAAATAGGATATTGTATTTTTAATAATTACTTCATAATTTACTTTAATATTATACATGCTTAATATTGTAGAAATGGTCCAAACAAAATAATCAGGATGGTAACTGAGGCTGATAACTTGAATGAAACTGAAGCATTCTTGTTGGGTCACTTTTAGCATTGAATTTTAAAATACCAGTTTTATATTTCAATTCAAAACAATAAAAGAAAAAACCAAAACATTACCATTTCCCATGGTCAGTGTCTTATGGAATTTGTAAACTTCCACTTGCGACAGTTTTGTCTGTCTCCTCAATCCAAAATAAAGTATCTCAAACTTATTTTACTCTAGAATACTTCTGTGATGTACAACTGAATATAAAGTCATATCCTGTAATGTACTGACTGCTTCTGTAGAAAGTAATATGACTTGATACCATAATAATCTATATGATCATAGCCACTTGTAAAATCTCCATAGTTAGGGCATGCGTTACTGTCCTGCACCTCCAAAAAAGTAAGGATGGGAAGGAAGTCACTGGATAACTTTCTGTATAATAAATCCTTATTTAATCTCCAAGCACCCTGAAATCCAGGATGGAGGTCTTCAAGAAAGTAAAGTGCTTAAAAATGCGTTTCATTCTATCTATGAGGATAACCAGCTGACAGGGGCAAAATTAAAGTAACACCTAAGTTTTGTCCCTCAAAACACCAAAAGGAAAAATGGAAGAGAAATTAAAGCAAGATGACAGATGACAACAATTATAGATGATGCAGTAGGAGTGGGGCCTGCCATCTGAAACTCTGCTGTGGTCTGCAAACATACAAAGGGGGAGAGAAAAGACAGGTTATTTCAAGGATATTATTTTTTTTAGCCCGCTTCCCTTCAAATAATGATACAGACTATAGAACCTGCCTAGTATCACTCAATTTAAAAATCTGTGGTTTTTTGCTTAAATTGTTCAGGTATAAAAAAATACTTCTGAGTGGAAAAAAAAAGCCATATTAACTCAGAAGTATTATGCAACTGAATATGACATTTTAGAAGAGACTTGTGCAACCACAGCCATAAGTATATTAACACGTTCCACCTCTGTTACTTATAATACTAATGAACACTACTGCGGCAAGCTCACAACACACACATTTACAACAAAATTCATTCAAAACCTGAAGCACTGCTACACACCCACTCATTCACCATATCTGTACATAAGTACATAAGTGAGAAAAATTTCCCTGTTGATCACATCAGAAAACAACATTACTGTACAGTTCATAGCCTGGGTTTGTTTCTTAAAGTAACAGCTAGAAAAGAAAAAGGGAGCCTGGTTTCACCTGGAACAGTGAACAGTGAAACTGCTCAGAAAGGCTCTGAGCAATGACATAATTCTGACACAGTAGCTACATTAGTTCAGGTTTAATCAGCCACAACTTCTATGATAGGCTGCAGGGCTGAACACACAAACCTCAGCACGGGATCATCTGCCAAACCCTTTTTCTAAACATGTGATTTCAACATTCTTGTAATTTGGAAGACTATTACCATTTGTAATTTGCTTGGAATTTTTTTGCTCAGTTGTTAATAGTTCAGAGGAGGCTGAAGGCAGGACTTGGTGTTATTTGTTTGTTGGTATCATAAACAATTCTGGTTTTACAGCTCTCACAACACCGAAGCTCCAAGAGTTCATGTATATGCACACAGCATTGGGATTAGTGGGTTTAATTTATTGTCATGCATCTGTTAGGACAGTGGAAGGCTTGAGGCTTTTGACATTAAAAGACTGACCTAATTACAGTTGATTCACTCTTCCCAGGTATAGAGTAGCCAAGTTTTGAAGCACCACACCCCATCATATCATGAGGGTGGAAGTAGACTGGATCCTTGGAACATGTGCTTGACAAGTTTATACCTGAAAAATAATTCATTTGACATAGGATAGCAAGTACTCAGATATCCTTGAGAAAATTCAAATTGAGAAGGATTAGTCAAACTCTGTTTAGACATATACATATATACACACACACAAATATGAAAATTGCTAAATTGCTTACATAGGAACTTTCAGATCTTATTTCCATGCCTTATTCCTTTGATCCCAGTCATGTTTTTTTCCACATTTCTGGGTTTCACTTATACTTTTCCTGCTTTATGTAATCATAAGCACTTGGCTTAAAAAGACTATATGGTGTACTGCATTAAATATATAGTTCATTATTTGCCTCTTGCTACTTAAATAGGAAAAGACAGTGCATAATGAATATTTATGCAAAATGTACGGTAGTAATTTAGGGGTTCTATTACTTCTTTAATATATATTTTAATGGCAAGAAACAGCAATAAAAGTCTTCTCCAACATCAGCATATGGCACCTCTTACTACAGAAAAAAATAAATTCATTTCCACAGAAATAATATATATATTTCTATATAGATTTATACACAAGACACACATACCGGGTGATTTACTGATTCTGTTATAAATAAGAGGAAGCATTTTTAAGAGTTAAGAGCAGAACTACTTGTTCTTCCTTGAGTATAATTACAATATGTTTCATACTATCACACATTTCCTGACTTTGAAATTTTTCTCTATAATCTGCTGTAGTTCATACCAGCCTCATCCATTTGATTTTCCTAGGTAACCTATATATGTGTATGTATGTGTATCAGTGGATTATTAAATATTTTACTAACTTTTTCACTAAACATGCTATTGTTCACTTTTTGCAATTATTAGATAATTAGCAAACCCTTTAGCTTTCACTTTTATCTTAATTTCCACTGAATTTCAGTTTAGGATCACAGATATTAATACAGTTCCTCAAAATCACAGCTCATATAACAAATGCATACTCACTTAAAACAAAAAAACTTAATTACCCTAAATTTGTAAAGTTCACAGAACCATTTAAAAAGACATCATAATTAGAAAATACCCCTACCCTTACATTTCTGTAAAAGTACTCCTTAAAAAAATCCAGAGCCAGAACTAAAGCATGTGACTTTATCCCAGTTTCCCCATCAATAAAATCAGGTAATTATATTTAACTACTTTGCTGAATACTCAATAGCCCTTATTATATGTAAAATCTGTGAAGTTTTAAAAACTGTCAAGACATGACAGAACTGGAATTAGAACAGAGGTGCTCCATTATTTTCCCAGTTAGAATTCAACATCAGAAGTTCAGAGATTTATATATTATGAAGGCTCAAATATAATACCTTTTAGCTTTTTGTTAAGCTCAACACCTTGAACTCAAAGAACCTTCTTATTTAAGGTCTCTTTCCACACTTCAATTATTCTTGTAACTCTTCTTTGAACCTATTTTCTTCTTCACTTGTGGACATTGGAACTAGAAAAAACAATCCAGCCTTAGTTCACTCAGTGCCAGACAGTATCATCTCCCTTCCCACTCCCACACTTTCTAGCTTATGCACCCAGAGATCATGTCAGGCCTTTGGCCACATATTTTATGCTAGATGGAGTCTATTGCTCTACAAAGAAGTCTTATGCCTTCAGTCTCTTGGCACACAATGTTACATTTGCTATATTAAAGCAACAATCTTGTTTTGCCCAGTTCAACAAGCAGTCTCTCCACTATTTGTTTCACTCATTATTATTTTCTCTATCTTTGAACCACCTATCAACTTTGTCAGTGATTATTTTTACAAGGGCACAGACTAAAAAAAGTACAAGTGTGGACAACTGGCAACCTACTGGTACACACAGATAATCAAGGACTTCAAACAAAACTGCAATGATCTTCCTTTAGGTGTGATTCAGATACTGGGTGTCCTCACCATGGATCATTCTTGTTCCTTAATGAAAAGGCCAAATAGCACCAAGGGAGTGACCTTACAGAAGTCTCAGTGTTTGTTTTCACAGTACTTCTTTATCAACAGCTCAATGAATGAGCACTTAAAAATACAGCAGGAGTAGTAGTGTAACAAGGTTTATTTTTAACAAAGTAATGCTGATATGCATTACTGATATCCCATTATTCTTCTCTGTCCTTTATTAACCAAGTCCTATGCCAGTTATTCTACCATTTTACCTAGATCAGCATGCAGACTTGTACCTACCTCAGTTAACTGATCTATAAGGCTGGTTTCTACTATCTTCCTGGTATGCCAAGACTTCTGTAAATCAACAGTGACAGTCTAACTCCTTTGTCAGCTCACTTACGAATAGCCAACTTTCAAATTTTAAAACAGCCAAGCTGAAAACTGGACTTCCATCTATATACCTGCTGTCCTGGGCTACATGCCTCTGGGAGGCAAAAACATTTTTATTTCCTATCATTTTACATTAGTAACAAAACACACCCTTCCTATCCCAACCATCAAGCTGCTCTCAAGTAGGAAAATCAAATACAACCAACAGTCTGTGCTCTTCCCTCTCATCCAAACATTTTAGTCTATATATAAGCAAAGACACCTCCATAGAAAGTCCTACCAGTGCATGAAAGAAAATAACTGCAACACTGATATTCTTCCCACTGCAGGCTTGGTTTATTCCTTTTACGTGACTGCATGTCATGTGGTTCATTGGAGGAACCATAAAGAACCAGGCAGAAAACTCATCTCCCCTTCTCTGTGATGTTCAGCTTATCCGAGAGATAAAGGATCACATGTATCAGCTTTGGTACCCAAAGTAGCCAATCTTTTGTGCTGGCAAGCACCAAAGTTATAAAAACAAGGAAGAAAAATCTCAGAACAAATACTGATTGATCACTCTGTCAAGCTGATGCTGAGCCAATTATCTACTTGGTCTCAAAAACATGAACATTGAAAAACCCTGTTTCTGAAGGTTCTCTTGGATATTTATTTTGCAGATAATCAGGAGTTTTGTTTATTAGTGAGCGGATTCAGCTGCTGAGGACTGGGATGGAGAGTGAGGGAAGAGAGGGGAGAAGGAGGGATATTTCATGCCTATAAAAGAGCAATTGAAGATCAGACTAAAGCTCATTTAGAGACTTCCAGTAAGAAACTGTGACCAAGGCTTAAAACACACTAAAGAAGCAGCTTCTTCTTGAACTTAAGGAGCAGCTGTGCTCATTGCCCTTCCCCCAACACAGGAAACAGGCCTAGAAACAAAAATAAGACAGGAATGCTCCTGTGCAAGCTAATGTTGTTGGCCTCTTAAACATCCACTACTCTTGTGCCAAAAAAAATGAAACCTCGGAGGATTTAACACTTCAAAGGATAGTGGGAGACTGCTTTAAACATAGAATTTTCTACCAGAGACAGATATTCTTTCATTTTGTAAACAAGCTGGAAAAATGTTATCATGAGTGCATGTTGAGACAGATTTCATTTCTATCACTGTACTACTTACGCACAAATACACTATTGCATATTACACTTTTACCTATTTTAAACTACAATTAATGCTGTAGCAATGTTATCTCCCATCTGGAAAAAAAATGCAGCAGTTGAATTTTCTGATACATTCCAAACACATTCTATTACATTATGCAGTTTACTACAGAGAAATGTTTGACAAAGAAGTTCTCTCCTTATTAAGCAATGATACATAATTATATGTTCAGGGAGAATGTGAATAACATCTTGCCAAAGGAATGTACAGCCACATGTGTTACTCTCAGTACTCCCAACTACAAATTAAAGTTATGCTTTCACTTGTGTTATTAAGAACTTGGCCTTTGTTCAGTGTCTTTCATTTTCTGAACAAAGGTAAAGAGAAGAGAAGGAAAGTGAGTGGTAGGGTAAGTTCTCCGTCTTAACTTTTTAAAAAAACTTTCACCTAATTTTAACAAGTACAAATCATCTCAGCAGCTTGCTCTGCTTCACTCACCAAAAACAAGTCATGTTTTCAACACTTAATTTAATATTTTGCAGGCTAGTGGAAACTTTACATAATGCATTCTCCCTCATAAAGCTAAAATGTCAACTCAGATGGGACTGAGATCTTGATGTGGAGAGAAAGCAAACGTTATTTTCTCAAAATCTTCAGCCTAACAAACGATGTGGAGGATGGGATGAGCACTGATGTGAAGGAAAAAAAAGGATGGGAAAATAATCTAGACTGTCTCTATCTCTTTCTGAGCGCAGCACCCCCAGCCATACCTCTCTCAACAGTGCTTAACGTTTGATTAAAATAGTTTCTTGATCCCTCCTCATTCTGCTAGTGTCCTCCCTGTGGTAGGACATGAAAAACAGACTGAAAAACAACAGTTGATGTTACTGGTAGCAGTTATATTTCACACTCACTTTAAATCTATTTTTTTCAGATTGGTCCTCTGTCACAATGAATCCCAACTCCAGTGGTTTCCTTTTAATTATTTTTTTTAAGTATGTTAGATCTTTTCTCTGTGCATAGACAGTTCAGGGTCATGCAGCACTTGTGCACGCAGCACTTGTGCACTCAGCACCTGTTAATTCCTCAGAGAAATGGATAGAGAGCAAAAGCAGGTGGCTTTCAGGTTTTAACCATTCCATCCATGGACCACATCCCATCCAAAACCACAATGCAGTCACTTATAAGCACCATGTCTTCACTGCTATACAAAACAAGAGGAAACTAACTTGCTGTGGATGTAGCATTTCAAGAAGGGTGCAAAGTAATGTAAATGATCAGTTTTAAGGGATTTCATTCTAAATACAGGTAACTAAATCTAAGCATGGTGAGAAAACAAAAGCAAGCACTGGTCACATGCTGGATGTGTCAGTCCAGGAAAGATCATGATCATAGATGGAGAGCTTAATCCTGAACAACCAAATTTTCTCCTAAGCTCTCTTCCAGCTACCAATATAATCTCTCTCGTCTCACCAATAAAAGTTCGGCAAAATTTTTGCAGGATGATCTGCATGTTTTCCGAATACACTGCTTATTATATTTGAAATGGATCAAAACTAGCTGCTCAGTTGTCCACTATATTGTCATTTCACAAAGTCCTTTTCCCCCTTCTGTGTAAAGTAATATTTATGTCTATTACATTTTCTGTAATCACTGCTAAGAATAAGCACCTCACTACCAGAGAAGTGTTTTATAATCCAATATAACATGTTTCAAGCCACTTGGTGCTTTCTGGCTTAGAGCAAGGGTACAGATAAATGGACCGAGTTTTAAACACATTACAACTGAATTAAAACACCACAAAAAACAGAACAAACAAAAAAACACAAACCAAACAAATGCACACAGCAACACCTCTAGCAGAACAGCACCATGTATAGAGGTGGTACTACCCTATCACACTGTTTTTTACACTGTCATCATTACTGGAGCATAAAGTTTTCTATGCCTGGAAAACAATATTGAGAACACACTGTAACAAACTCTTTGACTTCGCTGCCAAGAGTGGATGTTCCAAAATGCCTGAACTGTCACGTCCCTAAACTCAAAGCAGGCTTTCTATCAAGGCTCAGTCTAAAGGAACACCGCATTTATTTTTTTTCTTCTGCTTTGCATGGTTATAGGATTTATGTTCAGCCTAATCTATGAGATACTAAGCTCTACAGGTCTAGTAACAAAATTAACAGGAGTTCCACAGCTAAAGAATAGAACAAACTATTTCAGTTTGAAGGGACCTACAAGGATTGTCTAGTCCAACTGCCTGACCAGTTCAGGGCTGACCAAAAGTTAAAGGATGTTGTTCAGGGCATTATCCAAAAGTCTCTTAAACACTGACAGATGTGAGGTTCTGACCATTTCTCTAGGAAGCCTGTTCCAGTGTTTTACCACTCTCTCAGTTAAAGAAGTTATTCCTAATGTCCAGTCTAAAGCTCTCCTACCACAGCTTTCATCTGCTCCCACACATTCTATCAATGGATCACAGAATAAATCTGCAGCTCCCTCTCTGCTTCTCCTCCTCAGGAAGCTATAGAAAACCATGAGGTCACCCCTCAGCCTCCTTTTCTCCAAACTAGACAAATCCTGAGTCTTCAGCTGATCCTCACAGGACATGCCTTCCAACTCTCTCACCAGCTTTGTTGCCCTCCTGTGGATGCTCTCAATGACCTTTAGAACCTTCTTAAATAGTGGGGCCCAGAACTGCACACAGCGCTTCAGGTGATGCTGCCCCAACACTGAACACAGTGGGATAATAACCTCTTTTGGTCAGCTAGTTTTGCTTTGTTTGATGAACCCCAGGATGGGATTTCCCCTCTTAGGACCAATCTGGATAAGAGCCATATTACAATTAATTTTTTAAAATGTACATATTGATGCAGGTAGACATTTTGTGATACACAAGTTGTATTTTGAAATGTCAGCTGGACCATAATAGAAAAGAAACTAAGTAAGAGTGTAAAGAATATCCACCTTCCTATTGCAGGTTAGAGTGAAAACGTGGTCTAAAACCTAAGTCTTTATGTATTGCACATCACACATCAATAACTCAGAGGAATTTGTACATGTTTTTGTACACAGCTTTGTAACAAAAAGCCCTCATGCAAGTGTTACAGAAATTAACTACATAGGAAGACTTAATTATCATTATAAATTTTCTTGTTGCTTGGTAAACAATAAATTTATCTGATGATTCTTCACTTCAGCACAGCAATGGATTATTCTGCTGACATTCAGAACTGTGTTACATTTCTGCAATGATATATGAGAAATACTGTACACCATTAGATTTCAAAACATCATATTGTTAACAGAAGGCTTTAAACTTACAACGTATAAAGCTGCTTCATACCTCTAGCATGTGGTATACCCTCATTTAATCCATCTAAAAATATCTCATTCGTAAAAATCTAATCTCTGGAAACATGACTACATGGGCTTAAAATAGTCAGTTCACCGATAGATTTACAGCTTTATCTGTGTTTCACAATTACAGTCAAAAGCATATTTTTAAAAAAGTAAACTCGTACCCCTTCTGCAAACAGGCATTTGCAACAGCCTGTGAATTAAGTTCATACCAGACTGCAGCCCACACAACGAATAAATATGTTGTTCTATAAGCAACAGAACTGAAAGAATCTGCTTTTTATACACTTTCATATCTCATATCTGCTGAAAAGTCTCAAAAACTTCTCCTATAACCCAGACAATTATGCTACATACTGCCTGGTTCAGTTTCTGCCACTGGTTAACTGAGTACTGGTTGTGTGGAAATGGTAGATTCAAACCAATGGGCAAGAAACAAGTTTCAAAGAAATCTGTAAGAGTATTCCACTTTAAACAGCTCTATTTTTAATAGAAAATTGGATTTTTAATTTTAAAGGCAGTAATACTAAGATTTTAATCAATGCTTAAATAGGATTAATCCATAAAAAGACAACTTATTTGAACAGGTGACCCCAATATGCCTCTTCCTCAACCTACTGTAATTCTGAAGTCCCAAAAATGTACTGTAAATGAAGTTTGGGACAATGATGTGTGTCTTGAAATTTCCTTTACATTCTGCCAACTTCAATTCTGATTTGTACTAGAATGGTAACTTGTAAACGATAAACTGGCATGCACTCATTAGCAGAAAACAAAACACTATCCTTTTAAAAGTACGATAAACCAGATCCATTTTCAGCTCACACCAGAGTTTAGCTTCTAGCCCAATGCATTGTCTTTATTCTTTTGTTGCTAATTGCACAAAAAGCAGAAAAATATTTTACTCATATTAGGCTTTTAGCTATAAGGTCTTCGATTTAGCTATTGCTATTTCTTCCCTCTCCCTTTTATGGATTTGAAAATGTATTTCATGTTATTTTTACTGTTTAAAATATATGACCACTATTGGGTGAAACATCCGACAGACTGGATAGGCAAAACAATGACCTTAGAGGACTGCAAGAAACAGACTGTGATAACAGTGTCTCAAGTATGCAAAATAAACAAAAAGGGAAGTAAAAATATAATTACATAAATTTCTTTTTTAATAGTAGCCTCAGCTATCATTTGTCAAAACATTTTAGCTGTTGCACAATTCCAAGACTGAAGGTGTAGTTTTAAATATGTACATGTATTAAAAAACAAAAAAAAGAAAATAAAGTATTGTTTTAAAGCTTATGTTCCTTTCAGCTTCTAATTAATACTATCTTTGTTATTTTAGGAGCCTCCTTGATATTGAGAGGGCTAAACTACATTAAAACCAAAATACATAAATAAAACCTATTAAGGTCATCTTAGTCAATAAAAACTAATTGCATCAAACAAAAGCTACAGCTGAGGGAGAGCCCTTGCCAGAGAGCTGCTGAGGGCAAGGGCACCTCCTGTACAACCAGCCACACAGAGAAGGCTGCTCCCTCACCCCCCAGCATGACTCCTCCCAACCCCACCCGCCCAGAGGGCACACCCCAACCCTCTTCACCCACCAACAGGAAGCAATTTGACAGTCATATTTCAACAGCCATATGACTGTCCCACAAAAATTCGGCCTTGCTGCCTCACATTGTTGCTGTTAACCTCCTCCCTGGCTTCCCAAAACATCTCCTGACAGACGCATTTTGCCACAGCAAACACCTGTGGTACAGTTTTCTTTCTCATGCTCTTTGCGGAAAGGCATAGAGGCTCCATCAAGCATATTACACTGTCCCAAAAGATGCCTTGCCCAAGGCAGAGCAAATTTATGTGTGCCAACATGCATAAGCAGCGAGGAGCCAACCGTGACAGTGAGAGGTGGCATGTGATGCCCAGCAGCTTGTGAAGTTGGCTTCTGTCAGGGCAGAAGTACAAGGGACACAGGAAAGACGGAGCCCAGACTGACCTGAGAGTAACTTTGGAAAATACGGTAAACAATGTATCTTAACAATATGTAAAACATCTACACTGTTTCTCAAAATGGATTAGAGAATGAAGTCTAGTGCCTACCTTAGGCAGAAAGCCTTTTAAAAATCCTTTGTTCAATGCAAGAGAGAAAAGTACCCAAATACTTATAAACCACTTAAACTCTACCTATACACTGTCTGGGGACTACAGGAGTTCCTTTTTTCCTACACCATGAACTAGACTACATCTTTATAACTGTTCCATTAATCTCAGTTAAGTTTCTTCTGTGACAATAACAAACAGGAGGAACCCACTGTGACTAGACAATGTTTGGAATATGCATGTTTTGCTTTTCATTGCAGAATGAGCCTGCATTGCTAGCGGATATAAAATTCAAACTGGAGATAGACAGATTACTTGAAAGAAACTTTCAAAGCACAATTCCACATAGGCATGCCTCTGGAGCAGCTAACAGAGTTGCTAATATTCTCCTTACTAAATGCCATGTTATTTACATAGAAGGCTCACAGACTCATTCTTCCTTAAGAGGATTGTGGGCAGCTGCCAAACATCCCTTCACCCAGTCTTTGCAGAGAGGGGACTAGAGGTTCACCAACACAGATAAAACATGGACTGCAGTGACGAATCAGAAGGCCTGGCAACCAGTCCTTCACTGCTCACTGAAAGCTTTTAGTTACTGGGTATGGTTTTAAAAATGTACAAAGTAGAAGTAAGATGAATTTTAAAACATTTCTACTCCAGACAGAAAATTCTTAGTGATTATAAGCTAGCAATTAAAGCCAAGTCCTAAACATACACACACATAATCTAAACCTTCTGCACGCCAGTACTGCTGTTTACTTTCATGAAAACTACCGTGTATGCAATTAAGCACAGGCACAAATAATGGAATACCTGTGGCCACATCCTATATGAAAGAAACATCTGACCTACAGTAAGGACACATTTCACAAAAATATTATTTCAGTATATAAATACATTTGGAAGGAAAGTCTTTTTTTTTTTTTTTTAAGTCTAACTATTTAAGACTCAAGTAAAAATATACATCTAAATGCACCTAGAAGCATTTTGGGTTTAATGTTTAAGACCTGGAATGATAGATATTAGGAGGGAAATGGCTTTATTAAGTTTACTTCTACACTGAGGTGAGTTCAAGGAGAAAAGAGACATATTTGTAACTGGCAAAAAAGATCCATTCTTGGCTCTTAGCAGAGCACCTGTTTAGATCAGTATTAACCTGTACAGTACTGGCAATCACGTAACACCTAAAATGGTCTACAGGCTATTACAGAAACAACTGGAATAAAGGCATGAATGTCTATGTAAGGGAAGCACGATGGAGAACATGAAACTTTTTACCTAATTTTGATCTTGCATCAGGCATAACCAACTCCTTTATATAAATACACTTCTTATCATCAGCATTTTACTTAAAATGCTTGCAATTATAAGGACAAAAATAAAGTTTTTTAAAGTAAGAAACTGTATTTACTGGAGAATTCAGTATATATTTCCAGCAGTCAAACAATTGATAAAAAGATGCACTGCTTCAAAGAACTGAGACAACTGTTAAATTTGTAAGACTTGAAAACACTAATATGTCCTTTCCCTTCCTCACAAACATACATGTAAGTGCACCAGAAGAACCACAAATAGCAACCGTTCTTATGAGAATGATTCTCATGAAAAGTTCACTTTACCTCCCACACACATCAAGTTGACAATCGAGAATCAATTCTAAATGAAAGCACCTACATCCTACGGCAACCCTCAGTGTTCAGTTAAGAAGTCTATCATCTGCTTAATTTTGGTTTGATGAGGAATGTTGAGGGCTGGGGTTTTTTTTGTTTTGCTCTGTTTTACTTTAATTTGTTTGTTGTTGTTGGGTTTTTTTAAAGATTCATCAATGTGACAATTTGCAGAAATTTCTTAACACCTGCAGAATCTATTTCCTTCTTCAGAAAAATCCGCTTTTCAATTAAAGGCTGAGACAGTGCTGTATAAATGCTGACCTTCTAAGAGATCACAACTACTCTTCAAGCTACTGGTTTGCTATCAGCATCAACCAGACCTATCAATAATAGGAAGGCCCGAGAAGATCAAACCTGGGAGAAAGCTGGCACAAGTGCCTCTCTCTCTCCAACAAAACCACATCACATCAGCACTGCTGTTTGCTTCTCTCTCTTGCTCCCTTCCCCCCACAAAGGAACACAAAATCTAGTAAGTGAAGCATGACCTGCAGGATCAAAACACAATTTATTTCTCACCAGCCTGACGTGGCATACATGGATACCTCACTAAACATCACTCCTCACAGGAAGCAGACTAGCCTAGAATAGACTTTGAAACTACCTGGTTCAAAAGCTGTGAAACCAATTGTGAGAGAAACCTTTTTGAAACAGCAATTCCAAAGACCAGCAAAAACATGTCAAGCTGGGTGAAACGGTCTTCCCGCAAGGACAAAATTATACTCCTTTTCTTTAGCTTATTATTATTTAACAGTGAAAGGTTTATTGAAACAGAAGACTGCTGATATACGACAAACTGTCTTTGTTTTCACACATTCTGGGAAGGCGACGTTCCTCCCTAATTTCAACAAGAGACCCATAAAAGATTGAGAGTTAGATGCTGGTACAACTGTGCAAATGCACCTATTACTCACTGATGTGCTAGGGTTGAAGAAATAAATGAAGTACTAAAATGGCCTCTTTCCATCACAAGCTGAATGCTCCTGTGACAGTGCCTACTATTCACTTCTATTTTTTTTACTGCATCAGCCAGGTTCATAACTAAAATTTCTAAGAAATCTTATGAAATAAAAATAAGTACTAATTAACAATTCTAAAGAAAATAATTAAGTAATGAACAATTAACCCCAGACTGTTTTGCTAGGTCAACAATGCAAAATTGTTACATTGTGAGCAGTTGCCAAAACACCATTGTTACTAGCAAAAACATGATAATAGGAAAATTTAAACATACATCTAAAATTTCATTTCATAGTTTCTGTGGCTTGAAATCAATTGCAGATATCTCAACAGCCTACAGTATGCTTCATACAGGCCCCTTTTCTCAACCTGAACAAAAAGAGCAAGAAACAAGAAGGAAGTCTCAGCTGCTATTTTACAGGTCCTAAACTCCTCTGTTGCCCAGAACACTATCACATTTTTTTCTTCATATTGAATTTACTTTAATAAGTATCTTCCACTGAACTCTCCTCAACCAGCTCAAGAGGCATTTGGGTTTGTTGTTTTTTTATGCATTAGGTCACTATATCCCATACTCATGTTTCTTTAGAGTTGTTTATTTAAAAAAGAATAAGGATCCCAGTTCCTATTACTTCAACCACAAAACATGTTCTTATTTTTTTAAGGTAGGTAATACATGCAATAAATACTAAATCAAAGCACAAGGACCACTACAATAATAATACATCTTCCCACTACATCAAATGTTACACTAAATAAAACTAAGTACACATGGGAAACAAACTTGTTACCAATTTACAACAAAGATCCCCTAACTTCAATACAAACCATACACCACCTTGACAGTCATCTGTATTTTAAATTTGAGGAGCTGCTTCTGAGGATCAGGACCAAATTTTGCCCTTCCAAGAAACATATGAAGACGGGGAAAAAAACCCAAAACATCTATATACAGACTAACAGTAGTCACTTAGAAGGATCTTTTTCTTTAAAATACTACTGTTTTTAACTTAGGGGAACAAGAGGGTGGTTCTATTGTCAGAACATTATGATGCACCACTGTATTAAGACTAATTCCTTATCCAGGCACTAAGCAGCCACTAATCCCTCTGATTTCAATTGGAGCTGTACCTATGCAAAGCTTCTAAAAACAAAGCCACTTATTTAGATACCTGTATTTTAAAATGTTGGCCTTTTAAAGCACATGCTAGAAACACAAATCGGTAACAACATAATAAGCATGAGCCATAGCAAATATACAAACAGTCTTGAGTGTCTGTCATAAAAGCACAGAAATAATGAGGTGCAGGTAGCCTTAATGTTTATTTCCATTTAGGTCAAACTCAACACTCTGATCTTGCTTGACAGCAACCCCAAACAACCTCTGGCTTTAGATCCGGTTGCTACATGACAAGACCAGTATTTGCCTCCTAAAAATGTAGTGAAGAGATACACTACCATGTGTTCCTCTAAGTTGCTGGTGGTCTAGCTGAAGTACTCTGCAACTTTTCCAAAAGCAGTTTAATACCTCTAAATGCCAATTAGATGACAGTCACAGCTACGCAAGAAAGGTTTCAACAACTAACTGCCTTTGGAGAAAAAAGAAATTATAGTCTGAATTACCTTTTGCACTGCATGTGCTAGGATGGTCTTAAGACTGAAGGTAACAGCTGTTATCTCAGTGGGACTGTCCTGTTTTTTGTGTCATAATTACATGGCAATATTTCTGGAAGGCAACATGTTTTGTTTAGAAAGCAGGAACAATAAGAAGTTGAGCCATATCAAGTCCCAGCCAGTTGCTGGAGTGGCATTACTGCACCACTTGGAAAGAACAATAATGGCACACAACATATAGCTTTACAAAACCCAAGAAAGCAAGCTTCAGGGAAGGAAACTGTGTGTATACAAACATTGATAACAAGGTCTGTTCATTACATTATGCAGAACCTGGAAGAAATCATCATTCATTTGCCTGACTACTCACCCTGTATTTTAGTGCAGGCTGCAGGAAATAAATTATTCCAATATTCCACAAACAAAAGACATACAGGTGGATGGTTCTGTGCATCTGATTTTGTCAGAACTCTGAAACATAGGTGCTAGAAACCAGAATAATCAAATGAAAGACTACAAAGCAGACTAAATCCTCCTCAAAATACATGAGAAAAATCTACAAACATCCATGCATTACATGGAAATCAGAAAGGGGGACTCATCGTCAGTTGCTTGAGACAAAAGTTATCATGCTGAAAACAGAAAATCTAGTTAGCAAAAATATTTTTGTTGTGTGATTTCCCCTTTGAAATAAACTAGCAAGAAGGAAGGACTCAAATTAACTTTGTCCTTTCATGGGCAATTCTTGAAAAAAGTACAGCAATAGTTACAATGTTCAGTATTTCTTAAAATGCTATATTCTCATTACATATGAGATGCTGTTAAGCTTTATTATGCACAAGGACAAAAAAGGTAAAATGCAGTTTATTACATTTCAATCTAAGAGATGAACACATGATTATTTATTTTTATTGGCAGTGTGCCCAAATACCCCAGATCTGGAAGACTGAGTGAAAAGAAAAATATTTCAGGCCTCCAAGAGAGCAGATCTATGGTTGCCTGGAATGTGTAAATAGCCAGAGCCTGCTTTACTTCCCATTCCCACTCTCACCATACACACCTCCTCTATTTAACCCTTCATAGCATTAGCAAGGGGTGTTGCTTTCAAGCAGAATAGAGAACAGAAATGTAGCAACGTCAAATAATGAAATTCCTGCATTTTAAGATCCGAGAATTGGATTTACTGAAATGCAGTGGTACCCTATAAATGTCTGGAGTCTAAAACAAGACCAGTACTGCATAAGACCCCCCCCGGAAAAATGAAAAGAAAAATCAGTTGATCAGGCTTGCCTGATAAACACAAACTAAGGGAATCCAAATGCTCCTCCCTAGGTTGTTCTGTGTGCAACTAAAAAACAGCTGGATCTGTGCTCTATCAGAGAATACTGATCACAGCCCTACAAAAAAGAAGGGACATTTTCCTTAAAATCTATACAATTCAACAAAAGTGATGTCAAAATTGAATGTTGGTATATTCCTCTTCTGTGAAAACAAAGATTATTACCTGCATAATGATATATACACCCACAAAGAAGTAAGACATATCATAACATCTTTAAGAAGTTTACAATATAATTAGATCAGTAGGTTTTAATCTCCTTAAATTTGTGAACCTATAAAGATACCTTGTACAGTGAATTTGAACAGAATGACAATAGAATTCCTTTTTTTTTTTTTCTCCTTGTGGCTTTCTAAAAAACCCACCATGTGTTCCTTGGAAGCCTGCAAGCCACAGTTTTCAACTGCAGAATTAGAGAACTGGTAAATATTACTGCTGTTATTTTACCTAGTAGCATTAGTCTCCAAAAACAAAATGAACAGGAATACATTAAAAAAAAAAAAAAAAGGCAATTAAAACATCTGAGTAAATGGCTGTGTACAATGGGAAACTCAGAAAACCTGAGAGAACAGTGAAAATTTGGAAAAAATAGTATAGAGTCAAACACTGAAAGGCAGTTTCATAGTGTTGTTTACAAATAATAGGTCACAAAGCCCTCATACTTTTCCTTTCTCTTAATTTTATCAGTTTTAGGAATCCTTTTGGCTAACATTCAAAAGAACACATCCATACTAATGAGGGCAAAATGCTGGCTCAAAGGAGACCCAAGCATACAGTCTGTCAGTAGAATATTTGCAAACAGCTGAAATCAGTAAGAAATTCAACCTAGCCAAATGTAATGCATACAAACAGAAATTAAAACACTGAGGCAATTGGCAAATAACAGAAATGATGTTTCAGGCCACAGGGCATACTTTCTCACATACGTTAGCACATTAAATAGGCTGGCAAGACATTTGCTCCACTTGAGACAACAGAGAAATAACCATATGTATTTCCAAACACAAACGGCAAGACAATGCTCACAACATAAATAATTACATATTTATGTAAAATAACTATTTGTAGATTGAGTCATCAAATGAGAAACAGTTTTACCCAGGAAATTTATTTTTAAGGCTAGAAAAATAAACGTAATGCTCCTTCTGCATAATTTTCCCTATCCGCTGTTGACAAAAACAGAGCAACCAGCCCAGAGAAGAAGAGTAAATTAAAATAAAACACGCAGACCACATCACCACTAGACAGACATATCCATTCTACAGGATTTTTTTTTTGCACTTAAGAGCAGTGGAAACTTAATATTTATTTCTATGACCAGCATCTAACATTTCTATGACACAGCACTCCACACTGTCAGGCTTCTACCTTTCAACTGAGCCTCGCTGGAGCAACCATGCCTGCTGCAGGACTTGTACCTCCAGAAGGCTTTGCTTAGCTGGCATGGTGCTGCTGCTGACATTCACTGCAGAACACATTCGAGAAGGTAGGGCTCCAGCCTCTGGACAATGCAAAACACACAGGGTGCACATATGGCTGCGTGGGAAGGCTGGCATGTGGTCTCAGAGGGTATGGTATTCGTGACCCTTATGCAAATGACAAGCATCGGGTGCTGGACCTGACCACACTGGGCTTCTTAAATGATAGGTCATGGTTGGCAGAATAGTTTGGAGACAACACACAATCTAGACAGGCAATGATGAGAGCATCCTGTCACTGCTTGCCAGTTGGCTTTATGGGCAGCAGCTTCTAGGGTTTCTTAGACCTTTTGATGTGGGCTGGCCTGAAAAAACAAGGGCACTTGCCTGAAAAAAGCCATAGGTTCCAACCATCCACCTAAGCTGCTCCCCTTTCAATACATGAGTTTGCAACCTCAAATTGCTAAGGCTTTTTCACTTTATACCCCAAAACATTAAGCCTAAGTACATTTCAACATACCCAACACAGCTCCTGAACATTTTAAAACAACTGGCCTCTAAATCTTGATTTCATGTTTGTCAGCTACAGAAACTTCAAAGAACATTGTGAAAATTCTGATAAGAATGGTATGCCAAATAGATCATGGAAGTTATGCCACACAAAAAAGAGTACTTATGTGGGCCAGAGGAAAGGTGGAGGACACCACCACCTCTGTTTCATTACAGTAACACCAACCATCAGGACTAAAGTTTAAATCACACATGTCATCTGTTGCTTTAAAAAAGGTTCAGAAATGTTTACTTAATCAGTCAAGAATCTGTGTTGCCATCATATAAGGCCTGATCCTAGAAGTCTTCTGCACATGCCAAGTATGTTTTTGCAATATCAGGCCATAGCTACAACAGGATGTGCTGAATGTTCAGAACACAAACGTATCATGAACTCCGTCCTTGCCGGCATTACTTGTGTATTGTGGAGCTGACAAAAGAAAAACTATGAAACAAAGAAAATATCCATTAAAATGAATACTCTTAAGCTACACTGGAAACTCAACGTTTTTTTCGAAAAAGTTTAACAGCAATTACAAAAAGACCAGAAAAACCCAACAGAGGCTTGTTCAGAGGCAATTTAATACTGTAAACCCAACACTGTTAGCCAAGAAACTAGCTTACAGATTAACAGAAGATTAACAAATTAAAGCAATCATTACTTCTAACTCTAAACTGACCACTGAAAGGGAAAGAAACCTTTTTTTCATTACTTTATTTTTATACTTTTCTATCCTAATTTATAATGTCATGGAAAATGGGATTGTACTTTAGAATTTTATAGTCATGCTTTTTAACAAAGTAGCAACAAAATAAATTGACAGTGTATTTTCATCTTTAAAATTCTTAATAAACAGTCACTAATAAAATCTTCATAGTAGTTCTCTCGGTTGGTAGGCAGATAAATCATTTACATTCCACTTACAGCTGTGGGAAGGAGTGCCCTATCAATTGCCTTGTAAAGATTTTAAGGAATAGATAATAGATATGTATTCAAATTTACTTAAAAAAAATAAAGGAAAAATGTTGTACTTTAAAATCATTTCATGTCAGTATGAATACAGGAGCAAACAACTCCTGTAATTTGCTATAATTACCCGAACACTTTTAAAATATGTACAGGACACAAGTCACTACATATTTTTAGTAATAGGAAATTAGATTTCTTTCTTTTCACACTGGACTCCATGTACATCAACACCAGCTATACACAACAAACCTTATCTACAAAGCAACTATTCACCAAGTATGATCAAATCAACAATGTATAATTGAATTTAACACATTGCCATTACAAAACATAGGACCTTTCCACATCTCAAGTGGTTTTGTAACCCAAAATATATGCTGTTGGTAATGTAACAGATACCATGAATAATATATTGTTTACCCCAAGCAAAATCTAAAATAGAAAATTTAATCCAACAGTGAGCACATATGCATACAAACACACAGAACATTAGAAAAACCAGACATATACAAAATGCCATTGCTATAACCACAAAAATAACACTAACATTAGAAAATACCTACATACAAAATATACCACCATAACATTGAAGAAATACACAGAAATAACTGTTTTGAAGGCATGCCATTTTAGCCAAGAAAGGAGCATATAGTTCAGAAAATTCCTAAAAAATTAGTGTTGGCTACTTGATGGTAAGCAGGTTAAAGCCAGAGGAGCTTAGCTTTGAGGTAACCTACTCTCACTTTTCCTCCTTCTTGCAAACTGCCCATCAGGGCCTGAGATACATTCTATTTCTTACCTAACCCCTACCCAGCATTACGAGCAAAGGGGTGATGGTGGTCTCGCATGAAAAGTTGATGACATTCATCAGCAGTGAGAGTAATCATTATGTTAATACTTCAGTACATTTGAGCTGTATGTAATAAACAGGTTATTTCCCTCCACTCTCATACTGTATTTAGGGCCACCCTTTCAGTTTGCCAAATGTTCTTTTCCAAGCACAAAATCCTGTGGGAATGAAGCTGGATGAATTTCTACAACACACGGTCATGCACTACTTTTAAATTAACTGTCTCATTTAAATTAACAGGGTATGTCACATACTTATTGACAGAAGCAGAATTATCAGAGTGTGTTTGGGTTTAATACAGGATTCCTACAAATGAAAATGAGCATTGTTAAAGAGTAATAATCAACCATCAACCCAAAAAAATACTAACAGACAAAATGGAAATACCTTTCATAGGATGACACAAAATCTGCATCTTGTGAACACCATGCAATGTTATTAAAATGTACCTGCTTCTGTTTTTACTTTTATTTTTGAGAACTGGGAGAGGAATGAAGATGTGCTCCTCATCAGAATAATCCTCAGGCCTGCCTTTTATATGTACCTTCCAGATTACATTATTTTAGTTTAAAAACCAACAAATTAAAAAGTAAACTACATTAACTATATAAAACTAGAGTAGCTCTTCCATTTAGAAAGGACAAAACTCAATCAAAAAAGTAGAATAAAAACCAGCAAAGTTAAGCTGCAATCAGAGAGAGTTTACTGCATCTAACTGGCAGCATTATCAACACCTTAAAAAATAAGAAAAGATTTGGTGTGTTTCAATTGATCCTGTAATCAAATTGATTCATAAAGGTCTAGTTCATGTGTGCATGAAATGGGCACAAGAGGAGTCAAGTTTGTTTTGTGACTGCAAAACGCATCAGACAGATATCCTTGGAAACTAATCCTCACAATACGAACAAGAACTGTCTGTGCTTGGATTCTCTGTCCTATCTCATCAGCGAAGCTCCACCCTATCTGTGGAGAAGGCCTGGAAAGAGGGCAGTTATTTTGCCTCAATCTCTCTGTTGAGATCAGGGTTTAAATTTTATTTCAAACAAAACAAAAAAGGAAGATAAAAAAATGAAGATACTATAATTTGAAGTTTGAATGCATCCCCCAGCCACATACCCCAGTTGTCGCCTCCCGGTGTTGCCATGCTCAGCCAGATGCACAAGCACGGTATCCACTCCTGACTTTGCCACATTTCAGCAAGCACAAAATTAAATGGTTCTGCACCTTCATCTTGTCCCAAGACCTGACATCCAGCCTGGCTCAGTTGTACACTGAATTCCCTGGCTCTGCCGCACTTCAGGCACTGCTGACTGGAGCCTGGGCGCATCCTAGTTCAGGGTTTGAGACCTATCCATCGCACTTCAGGACTGTTCTCCAGTTCAGGGTGACTCCTTTTTCTCCAAAGCTACTTTTCAGACTGCCTTAAGGCTATATATGCATCTATAGGTCTGTGTGCACACATGGGCACAGCAATTAGTGGAATTAGTTTTAAACAGTTAGTATCTGTGAAACTGATTACTAGTCAACAATCTCAACTGAGACTACATGCTAACAAAATACTAATGGGTGTCTGGACACAGCCAGTAGCAGAAGACTAAACCCACTGGCATAGACAACAAGCAACTTGTAACGGCAAAATGGCACTGGAACTATCGTATTGTCATAACAACTCCTAGTTGTAAGTTAACAACATATATAGATTTGCAAAAAACACGCATTTTTACTTCACTTTATAAAAAGCTCACGTATATATTAACTATACACTATGAAGCTCAATTATTTTGGAAGAACATATTTCCAATGATTTTGCTGGAGGCTACGGAGTTGTGTTCAAACTGGCGCAAACTCATCAGTGGACGTTTCTAAGCATAAAACACAACAACAGCTGAATACATGTTAATCATAACAAAGCAACAGCTTTCTTTCAGCAGTGCTATTATAACATAATTATTCTGTTCAGAAATATAAACCCTAACTACTTGACTTCACCCTTGAACTGTGGAGGATATTCAGCAGAGTCTCCATTCAATGGTAAAGGATTAATGAAGAGCTGATGGTGCTACACAACTACACACAGCAGAGTCAAATTGTACATCCAGTGCAGTTTGCTGCCTTCAACAAGGAGCACAACAAATGCATTATTCTGCAGAATGACAAAAGGAATCTATCAACCAAAAGAAAATCCTCTTTGTTTTCTTGAAGATAATGTCAAAGGATATTTTCCAAGTATTTTTATTGGCTAAGGGAAAAACATTGGTTCTTTGCTGCATCAATAGTTTATTCAGGTATGGGAAAGCTGTGTTTCATTCAGGGGAGGGAGGAAAAAAAAAAAAAATCACATTTGATGTTACATCTTTCCACCTAACAAAATTATGATTTTATGTAAGAAAATGCCTTCTAAACCCACTACATAGTAGTAAAAGGTTAACGCATAACTAAGAATTAGCAGATCAAATGAAATTTAGGTCAGTAAATCCAGTCATGTTTCCAATGACAGTGGAGTAACATACAGAGCAACCGTTACATATTAATGAAGATCACTGCCTTTTAAAAAGCCTTGTTTCACCCTCCAATGGCAAAGAGTCAATAAAACTCGGCACTTAATTAGACAGAAGTATTTTGATGAGTATATATAATTATTAGAAGTTATTATTGCTACTCATCTATTCATAAATATGCCACAAGTTGTGTCATCTGAGCATAGAGGCACTGTTTTGTCCACGAGTTTAGTGTACTGTGCAACACCCAAGCCAAACAGTATTTGTAAAATGCACTTAGCTAAAATATTAAAACAATTGTTTCTTCATACTACAATACTATTTTCATTATTTTATACTGCATGAATACCGTAAGTTCTTGGCACAAATTGATGCTACAACTTCATTTTAAATTATTAATATCTACAGGCAATCCAATTTAAACAGGACAAGAAGACACGTATTAACCATCCATACTACAAATACAGAAGGTTCAAGAAATGGAGTTAATCACTGTGATGCCCCTTTTATTGCATAAACAAAATTATAAAAATGGAAGCCAAATCATCAGATGTGCCTAACCCCCAAGCTTCCTTTCCTACTGCAGTCACACCCGCAACGAAAAGGGACTGTTGGCTGGCACCTTCACAGAGGATTACAGAGGCAATATACAGACTGCATGTACACCCATACACTCTTCTCTTCTCAAGCAACAAATGAAGAAATCCAATACCTGCTGTTAGAGTCCAATATTTTTAAAGCATCAGTATCACTTAAACTGAATACAAACACATGCAAGAAGGGCAATGCAAGATGCATGTGCTCCTTAACCTTCAAAATGAGACACCTATCTATAGTTAAACTTGCTTTCATTTAAGCTTGCAGAAGCAATTTTTTGTACTTCCATGGAATTACTAAACATTAGTAGCTATTATTTCTAAACCTCTGTCTAGGACAAGATCTCTATACAAGAAAAAAACTAGCAAAAACTGATTAACTTGTCTTACAAGATTGAACATCTTAATTTTATTCCATCTAGATTTTACACAGTTTTAACTTCAGGAGGCTTCTTGTGTTTGTAAAACAAAACGCCATCAATCCTTCTTAAAAGAAATTCCATTATGTTAATGACTAGACTGCCACCAAACAAAACAACAACAACAAAAAAAAACACCAAAAAAACCCAAAAAAAATCCCCACGCAAAACCCACACACACCTCAAAATCAAACACGTAAGATATTCTCTTATCTACCAAAGAAAAGAAAAACAACCTAAACCCCATTTTTCACCTTTGGACGCTTGTTTCAGTATCATTAAAATGACAAGATTCTGTATTGACAGAGAGGCTGCTATTCCTACGAAGAGCCACAGTCCCAATGTTTTTATTTCAATTCAACCAACTTGTCCAAGTAGGCCATTTGGTAGAATCCTATAAATGGCACCCAGGGGGTTTGGGTTCTTGCTGTAAAGAGGTCAGCTATTTCCTCCTAACTAAAAATAGGCAAGATGGGGGAGGGGAAGAGAACAATGTTTAATTTAGCAGCTGCAAAAGAGTTTACAAAATTACTTCCATCTTGCCTCATAATGAAGATTATGAGAAAATGGAATCTGCCCTCGAGAGTCAGAAAAACTTGACTATTTTATAGGAAGGCTGGTGTACACAATCCAAAGTAATACCAGAAATTAAAACAGTAATAGTAAAAAGAATGCAGGACACAGACCACACATCAAAAAGGCAAAGGGATGCCCATACCCTCTTCGTGCAGAGCAGACCAAGGTATCAGCAGCAGCACTGCCAGGTGTTAAGAAATCTCCTCTCTTCTCCCAGCTGAGGTCGGTCACACTGTTCTCCCACAGATAAGGCACTACAATGCTGCTGTTCCCCTGAGTCAGTTTTTCCCACCGTTTAGCCTCCTGGCTTCTCATCTCCCTCACTTACATTACAAGCTTTTCAGTGCAAGAACCATCGTCTACGATATTCCCAAAATGGCCCTGATTTGAACGGAGGCCCCTTGGCACTACTAAAATATAAACAACATTGACTGACTTCAGCCTGAATTCTAACACTGGTCTCTAACAGAAAACAACAGAAAACAGCAAGAGCTAATGGCACTGAGGTATTCATCTACGAGCTACCTACAGCCACTGCCAGGCTGAAGCCCCAGGATGGGTTTTCCAGCCTCATCTCTACAATTAAACCAATTCAGCACATCACTAACCCCTAAGCGTATTGCACTACTGACATAACTACTAAGAAATGACATCCCATCCGTGCCCAAGGCTATTCTCCTGTGTTCCTTCCAAGCTCAAGGATGTAGGCCTTTAATGACTGCCATGGCTGAAGGAGTCTCCTCCATTCAGGAAGCTTTACAAAAGGTATAGCACACTAGATGTATCAAATGGACAACAGGCCTACTTCTGGCCTTACTGTCATGGAAATGGGAAAAGCCTATGTGTGAATAAATGGGGGGCCCAAAACAAGCTGGCAGCACTGTAGAAACCTTACAATTCTGAGCACAGACATGTCACCCTTTACCCATCTCTTTTTGCTGTTTCAGTACTCTTACTGTGGGGCATGGAGGACACCTGCAACCCACTGAAGAACCAGTGGCATAACTCAGAGCAGTGGCATGGCAGAGGACATTGGAGCTACCTTACTTCATCAGGTGGGGGAAGGGCAGAGGATGCATTCAGATGAAAACTTATCTGCAGAGGAGGGGTTTGTTTTGCTCTATTAGACTTAAGACAGTTGTGTAGTTGATGGTATTTACATGTGTGTGTAATTTTTAATCCTCTTTGCTTCTGACACACACTTTTTTATCCTGGGGGGTGAAAATACAACCTTGGTTGTTGTTTTGCTCACTGAAGGTGTTAAACCAAGATGAGTACAGCGGCTTTGCACACATCTCCACTTATTGTACCATTACTGTGTGTAGCCCAAGAAAGGTTTAACATATTTTTAACGTGATAGCATTTTCTCCTCACTTTCCTTTTTCCTCCCACCACCTCTGCAAACCTTCTGTGGTAAAGCTTCCCTTTTTCACTATCACTGTTGAAACATTGCAATTATTATCTGTAATTGTTTTAAAAAAATAAATCAACCCTGAAACACACTATGATAACCCTGCTCTCTTGCCAACAACATCTGCTATCACAGAATGAATATATTTGCTTCAAAACCTGCCCAGTATCTCTCTGTATTTGCCAGCACAGTAACTGCAGGATAGGAAGAGGCCTAAATCCTGCATGTGTAGCCACATGGTAAGCAAGGTACATTATGTTAAATCTTGTACAAGCCACACAAGCAGTCTCAGTTAAAGAACTGGTAATAAATGGGCGAAGGAAGAATAACATGACACTATATTTGTTATGAGGAAAGACCTTTTATTTATCATCTACCATCAGGGTTTCCCTCTGGCATAATATATTTGTTTTTATACCATTAGCCTAAAATACCAGTCTCGAAATTTTAATTTTACACTCCATTTTATTCAAATCATCACTTGAGGAGTGCTCTTTTCAATGGAGCATTTCAGTTTTCTGCAACGTTATGCTGCAATATTTTCTTTCTCTGTGAAACACTCACTAAGCTCCACCAGACAGACTGCTTCCCCTCCCCCACCAACACACACACATGCAGACTTTAAGACTTGTGTGCATCGAGAAAGGAAAAACGCCACACAAATCCTCTCGGCGTACAGCAAGAGACATGTCAAGGCAACATACAGGAAAGCCTCTACTCATCCTAAACGCCGACTTTGAGAAATTCATATGAAAGCCCAACTTTTCGGGTGTGGCTTTGTTTTTTTTTCCCCCCCCCCCTCCTTTTTGTGCTGTGCACGATGTCTCCCCGAGAACCCAGCAACATCTCATTAAATAGGTCAAGGGTCATTCACTTTACATCCCACCCCACCACTCCGGAGCCGCGCACCGCACCGAAGCGACAGACCCGGGGCCAACCGCTGCCATGAAACCAGCACCACAAAATGGGGAACAGCTTAGGCCAGATGACAGCAGCTGAGGGGAAAAGGTGCCCCACCGGCCTCTCGCCGCCCTGCAGGGACCCCACGGGCGCTGGGCAGGAGGAACACCCCGCTGTGCAACAGGTCCCGCACCCCCCCCCGCACCCCCGGGGGGGCTCCCCGGCTGCACC
>NW_009954505.1:2472694-2473392 GCF_000747805.2 Chaetura pelagica | reverse complement strand
CCCCCCCTTTTTTTTTTTCGATCTTATTTTGGCATGAAAGGGAATTTCATGCTCGTTATCCATTTAGCCCAAAGACTGTATGTGCTGTCACCGAGGGTGCTGATGGAAAAACATGATGTCATCCAAGGCAGCGCAACAAAGATCTGTGCTACATGCATCCATGTGGGTGCTGAAATGAGAGCACTGAAATGAGAACACTGCTAAACGCTATTGTGGGTTACTGTGAGCCATTGTCATGTTCCAAGCCCAGAGATTGCAGCACAAGGCCGTCAGCTCTTAGCCAGAGAGACCAGCAAATGTCTCCCATTTTAAATAAGCTCCCATCTGATTCGCTTTTTTATTTTATTTTAATTTGTTTTTTTCAAAAGGAAAACCTACATTAGGTTTTTTTTACTTAATGTAAACAAACAAAACCCCCTCCAGATTTACAGTGAGATGGCATTTAATTTTTAGTTCTCGCGATTTCCGAGTCTTTCAGTTTTGTTTTGTGGTGGGTTTGGTTTTTTTAAAAGTCCTATGGGCTTGCAATTGAGGTTTATGTATCAGAAAATTGTCCCGGGTCAAGACTCGGGTAGCTTCCGAGGCTTGGTTGCCCAGCAAGGGGAACTGGGGCCATTCCCACTCCTTCCAGCCTCTGCAGAGCTCCATGAGGCTCTCACACCTCCCCCCCTCAGGCCAGGTCCCCACTGCCCGCCCCG
>NW_009954505.1:2430405-2470594 GCF_000747805.2 Chaetura pelagica | reverse complement strand
ATGTCCTGGGCAGCAGGCTCTGGTGAGGGATAGTGTTCCAGGTCTGTCCTGGCACAGCCTTCCAAGCTGTGTGTTCGATTTTCCACTGCTGAGGAGCTGCACACGCTCATCCTGGTTGCTTGGGCCATATACCCACCAGAGTGTTTGAGCTTGTGGTTCAGAAAGCTGCCAGGTCCCAGCTGAGCACCTGGACACCTTGTCCCAGGCTGGCCAGAGCCTGGCCATGTGCACCCTTCTGCTGAGCAGGCAGGGAGACAGAGAGGTAGGCAGGGAAAGACAGGGTGCCAGGACACCAAAGGTATTGTGACAACAGGAAAATGAACTTGCAACCTTATACAGATACCGTTAAGTGACTTCTACTCTTGCTTTTAATCTGGGCACAACTGCTGCCTGTCACCAATGCAGTGTAAGGCCCATAGGAAGCCGGTCAAGCAGGAGAGGGCAGGTCTGAAGGGCCCTGGCTGCCAACCGCACCTCACTTTCTGACCCAGTTCCTAGGGCCAGTCCGAATCATCTGCACGTAGCGGTGTCTGAGCAGCAGCAGCAGCAGCAGGCATGGCCTTAGCTACACTGGGAAGCCAGGCAGGCTGCAGCTTAGCCCCTCGGGACACGAGGTTAAATATTGATGTAATGCTTGCTGAGAACTTAAAATGAAGTCTATCAAGGAAGATGCTTTTTTCAAGCTCTGCTTGGCTAAGGGGAGCAACAGAGAACCCACGAGAAAGGCTTGGGCTTTTTCAATTGAAAAGAAAAAAAAATCCAACTATAAAATAATAGTAGAGTAAAAATTAGAGGAGTGAATTCCTGCTCTGGCCATTGCAATAATGTTGGCCTTTGTGTAATAGCAGACACCAAAGTGACCACATACCAAAAAATATCCAGGTTTTTAAGAGTTATTTTTTCAGTTTCATAACTCAGGATGCAGTGATGGTGACTGGCAGCAGTGCTGTGGCCCTGCAGCTCCAAAGGAAAGAAGTCAGAGCTGTGGTTTCTTACCCTCATTAAAATGGAAACTCAAACCTAAAACAATCAGAGTCAAGGGCTAGCAGGGTTGGCCTACTGTGGAGATAATGGGATCATAAGACAAAATATTTTGCATTTTAAAAGATGAAAGCCATTGTTATTTTTCTAGTGCTTCATCATTGTGTATTGTGCTGGTAACTGTTTCTAGCTGTTTTCTCCCCCCACCATATTTTTCTGTTCCCTGACTATGCAGACAAAAGGAAGTTCTCTTGAATAAGTTAATAATTCAAAAATAAATAATTGCTTCTGCTTTTACATAGCTGTAGTTAAATAATCCTCCTTACAAAAACAAATCTGAAATACAGATTATTTACTCCTGTTATCAGCTGTAAAAAAAGTGGAGCTACTCATCTGCTAATTAAGTTTGTAAGAAAAACTTTTGATAGGATAGCAAAAAGTGAACTGGTGTTTTGACTCGAATAGATGCCTCAAGACTATTTGGATACAGCTGAAGTATGCTATTCTTATGTCACAATACACAGATATTCTATAAACTGAAATGCTATATGGTAGGCACTGGTTCTGCAGCACTTAGAAATATGTTCAGCATAAATGCCTGGCTTTCTTATTATGAGCTGTTCTGCCAGACAATTCATGGTGGGAAAGTAAAGATTTCTAGATTATTATTGTTGTTGTTATTATTATGATTATTATCATCATCATCATCTAGCACATCTGTGGCAGCAAGGTTTGATTTCTATCTTGTGAGCATCATTACAATATTTGATATTTTTTCAGACAAAATCTTCTCATAGAGAAGTATGAATAATTGCAGCATCCAAATGCTGATTCTCATTTAGACACTTATTAGTATCGAGAGTTTCAGTTTTAAAAGGAAATTCTGATTTACTAAGATATTTTCAGGAATTAAGACCAACACTGTTTTGCTTTTTTCTTCACATATTACTTCATTGTTATCCTTGGACTAGGCTGAAATCTTTTGCTTGCACTTTTGCAAGCAAGACCTCCTGAGTAAAACAACATTATCAAAAAATAAAAAGCAAAGTGGGAGATTTTATCTCAAAGTTTTGGGAAAGCAAAACTGTTGAAAATGTTTTGATTTTGCAAAGCAAGCACAGTCTGATCCTCTCTATCATTTGTTTCTTTATAGTTTGCTCCACATGGCTTGCAATACCTGCAATTTCTAGTGGTTTGTGGTTTTTTTTATCCACCTTTTTGCGATGTGAAGATCATGAGCTCCATCAGGAATTTGATCTAATCTAATATGAATCTAATAGTTTCTTACAAGAATTTTGATGCTATTGCACTGGTGCAGAGATTGCAAAGCAGGGTGTGCTATTAATAGTTTCTTCCCTGTGCCATTATATCATCACCAATGCACATCTTTGCTGCTCAGGGACACGGTATATCAGGTAAGCATGCCAAGTGTATTTTTGCTTCTCTGTATAAGGTGGTAAGAATGTTTTCAGTAATTGTTCCAAAATGCAGTTGCAAAAAATCTAAGTTAGGGAAACACTATTTGCTATATGGAAGATATTGTTTAGTATGTGGGACATGTATAATTGTTATTACTTAAGGTAAAATAAATCAGAAACTTTGAT
Source organism: Chaetura pelagica (assembly GCF_000747805.2). Taxonomy (NCBI): domain Eukaryota; kingdom Metazoa; phylum Chordata; class Aves; order Apodiformes; family Apodidae; genus Chaetura; species Chaetura pelagica. The sequence goes on along the minus strand of NW_009954505.1, from coordinate 2,468,009 downwards.
GTATGTAATCTACACTCCTCTGATCTATTTAGTGGGCTGACACAGAGGGCTGAGCTAGCTATATGGGTCCCCTAGGATCCTCAGATGGAACAGAGAATTTTTTTTATGTTGCTCTAATTTACTCTTAGAGACAGTTTGGCCTCCTGCCAGTCTGGGATAGAAAAAAGAGGGAGATGATCATCTTCTTGTCTTCCCTCGTCCATACAGTGTTCCATGTCCCCAGCTGTGCTGAATTAATGCCTGGGACAGCTTATGATTTCAAGCCTTTTTTCCTCCCATGAAAGATTTTAGAAGATAAAGTGGTCCTACTTAGGAGCTGGCTGCAGAGAGTGAAACACCTAGAGAATTAGTGGAGTCAGATATCCTGCTGAGAAGCCAGACTTACACCAAGGTCATCCTATGGATGTGAGAGATGTTAGCCACGTATAATTTCTCTTAGTTGTTCAGGTGTTCTGGAGGCACTGAGCATTGTGATGGTGCTGTCAGATGTCACTCCTTATCCTGTGAGGATAATCTACCCCTCTGAGGCCAGCAGCAGGGGCAGCCCCTGCTAGCAAGCTTCTCAAAATTGCTAAAATGAGGTGGGAACCAGGAACCTACCTCTAGAGAAGACCTAATCTTCCTGAAAAGTTCTTGTTAATACAGATTATAGAAATAGTCCATAGGGGACTTTGGCGGGAAAACCTTAGGAAGAGCATGAGGAGACTACATACACCCAGAGCAAGCAAACAGGAGCTTCATGCAACAAGACACGGCTACCTTTAGAAAAGCAAGCAGCTCGGCTCAGTGGAGTGAAACTGTGGTGGTAGGGGCCAAACATCTACATCACACCAACATCAGCCTCTAGTTGCTTCTCAGGCTGGTCCGAAGACTACCTGGCAGTGATCAGCTGGAGCACCTTGGACATGCTCCTGAGGTGCACTGGCTGGGTGAGCTTCATCCTAAGGGAAAGCAATTCTCGTGCTCAGAAACTGCTCTGCTCTGCGTACCAAAGCACAGCACGGGGGAAGAGTCAGGGGATTAATTTCAGAGGTGCACTCCTAATTCATTCTAAAACTAGTGTAGATGCAGTCTGCGATAGTGCCCTGTTTCTGTGAACGTTGCATTGTATAATGTTTTACACTTTAAAAGGTTCCTCTTAATTCAATGGGATTACTCAGGATTTAAAGCATGAGTCACTGTTGGAAAATGCAAGACATATGGATTGCTTCCTTTGCCAAATTCAAAATCTGGGGTTCAAGAATTCTAAAATGGCTTTTCTTGACACAATCTCTCTGTCTACTGAAGCACGCGGGATATGCTGAATCATTTCTAGATGCAAGCTGCTGTTTGGGGAACAATTAATAGAGGGCTGAAGGTGTCTAAAGAATCTCATACACACAATGCTACTACTGATAGCAAACTAACCTGACTGGGAATGCCCGATGTGGTGCCACTGGCAAAAGAGCTGCTGTGATTATGGAGTACATAGAAAGGGACACGTAAGGAAGGAGAACAGAGGTTATACCACATCTCTGCTTGGCACTGGTGGTGTGGCTACCATTAGAGTAGTCCCATTCAATCATCTGCGCTTCAAGGATGACAACAAATTGGAGGGACTACAAAGAAGAGTACTGATAGTAACAAAAGGATTGGAAAATGGCTTAAAGATAGCAATGTCCTTAACTTATCAATGAAGTAACTCAACCCTCTAGAAGAACCAATGTGTAGGAAAAGGGCCAGCAGAGGACTCTTCAATCTATTACACAGACTTAGGGAGGTCTGCAGCTTGAAGCTACAGGCAAAGTAGCAGGTTTTTAAGGAGAGAGAAAATTAACCAGTGAAGCAATTAGCATGGATCTGAAATCAAGCCCTATACTGAGTTTCAAAAGGCACCAAGAAGTCCTGTGGCCCTATTATGATGTTGTATGCTCAGAGTAAACTGTCACAATGGTGCTGTGTAGCCTTAAAATCTTCAAATACAGACTTCTGAAAATAGGTATTTTCGAGAATCTAAAAGTCTGGTTGGCTAACTATTTACCTATCAGTCTATCTAACCCAAATTTCCATTAAAACTGTTGTTAATGTCCTGACAACAAAGATGTTTACTTTGCCGTCCCAGTTTGCATACACATTATTTCTACCAGTGTGTGCAAAGTGACTGTCTTTCTATTTTTAACAGGAACAGCTTTGTATAAAATAAACATTTTCCCTGAAATTTTGAGATATTTTTTTTTTCATATTCCAAAAAAATTTCCGTAGAACCTTATCCAAGAAAGAGAGGAGCCAAAGAAAACCGTAGTATCCAAACCCTTCACTCTAGCAGTAAACCACACTATTACAAAGGCAATGAGTCAGATCTGCTTTTCAGTTTTCATAACCATGTGGCTGTAGTTGACTTCATACAGTTTACAGCCTCTGTTCACTCTGTCCAGTGCTCTAAGTGGACATGAATAACAATGCACAAGAGGAATAAACTCAGCTAATTTCCTATGACTAAATTTAAAACACAGTACCAGTAAATGTTTAGAAGACAGCATTGAGGTATTCAAAATGCAGTTAAAAAATAGTTTAAAATTTAAAATATACTTGCTAATTACACATTTTGGTTGACCGTATTTAAAAACTGAGTATTTAAATTAAGACACTCAGGTACCCAGTCTATTTTTAGTCTCTATCTTGTTCCCTTTGAAATCAAAAGTGGTTTTGCCACTACTTCAATAGGAGTATAATAAGGTCCTTCACTTTCAATACCTTCTAACTACCAGAAAAACAGTGAATACAATAGGAATGAATGCATGTCTAATAAGTAATTTATTTTTTCTTTCCTATTGCAGTTCCTAAATAACACAGAAAATCATCTGAAAGACTGAGCAGCAATGGAGAAACAGGTTCAATAAATCAGTACAAATCTCCATTACAACAAAATGATCCCTTGATTCTTTACTGTCCTTACTCTCAAACCAAGTATTCCAACTTCATTTGTCGGGTGCTGCTAAGTGCCTCGTCTCGCCTTCCTCTTCTCTAGGAAGATAGTAAGAATGAAGATGGCAATCAGGCAGTTCCTGTATGCCTCTTAGCCATCTCCCTTTAGTACCTTCTTAATGTGGCTATGTTTAACTCTGCCTTTTGAGCCTTCCAAAGATCAGAGTTGACAGCTTGGACTTCAAACTGGAGCTTCCTCTGCATTGTGTCATGGTAAATTTGTGACTGGCCATATTTTCACAAGCTGCAGTTGCTTATGATTCCTCTGTGTAATTGACTCTGTGTAGGCTGCTGACTTATTTTCTTTTTCTTGATAAAGAGGGCAAATATTAAAAAGGAAAAAACTGATTACATTGTTTTGTATTTTCTGTACCAAGTCCTTTTGTTCTTTTATTTCCAAGACTTTAAAAAATAACTTAAAATAAATTAAAATTTTGGAATGAAGGATAAAAATCTATGAATCAATTGAAATATTTTTAATAATTTACATAAAATTCCTCATTGTAAATGTTTTTCATTACTTACCCTTAAAATATAATTAGCTCATCAGCCCCAAGTTTTTTCCTGTTTTTTTAAGGATGCTGACTGTCTAATGATAACTAACTTACCTAAGTTACATCTCAAACTCTGTCAACCATGAAAGACTGGAGAAAACACAAGTGAGATCTGCAAGGTAAGACTAGAGTTTTCACAAATATGTCAGCAGTGGAACTGAAAGTACCTTTGAGTATATAGTAATTACTCTTACTATGTTTCTTTTTTTTTTTCTTTTAAAGAAAAACTGAGTTGAAAGGAACCATTGTAGATATTATAAGAAATTAAATGCTTTTGAAAGAAAGGTTAGATGGAACAAGTTCTAGAGTAACACTAACTGCAGTATTTTCCATTTCTGTATGTTAACAAATGTAGATCAAGCCCATTTGTGATCAGATTAGAGGCTGTGTGTTTACATACCTATTGTGGCATATTTGTACATTTATTCACTTTCTACCATATTAGGACTTGAAGGGGCCTGATACTGAAATTACCCTGAGGTGAAAATACTTAAACCAATATGCAATATACAAAGGATCTTTGCGGCACAGAGGTACTATCAGGTTAAAAAGATTTCAGCCAAAATGGTGTCTAATTTCAGCACTAAGTGTTTACAGCTTCAGGATTAGGGTGAGACCATGTTATCGTTCAAGCTGATTGCTCTGTAACTTTCCAGATAGAGAAAAGACTGGGTTGTTTTGATTTATTTTTTTTTGTCTTACGAACTCTAAGGTCTACAAATCCAAGTCTCTCCAGATGAATTTGTGTTTAATTTGGAGTAAGAGCAGCTGCGAGATTTTCAGATATCACACAATTTCTGTAACAGCCTACATTTGCACTCATCAGTGTTTATATTTACTATTGTAAGAGTAATGAGGAGCCCAGCTAGAAAGATTTATCTGCAAGCTGGAGCCATCTGATTGTTTGCAACTGGAGTGTGGTCACTAAATAGAATATAATTACTTTTTATCTCTTTCCTTCACCCAGTGCCAGGAGAAACTAACCAGCTTGTCTGCCATGAGGATGAGCTTCTGTGGAAGCTTCCCAATTGCTTGCAGAGGCACAGATTGCCCAGATCTTTCTGGTAGGGCATATGTAACTTTTGCTTGTTATCTTCTTTTACTAAGTCCACAACTTGCTGTAAAACAGCAAAGTAATAGCCAGATTTATCAACCAAAACAAAGTGATTAAATTATTGTTCAGTATGATTTGAGGGCTCACAACCATAAATGAATATTTATATATATATCTGTTTGCACACATCAATAAATACACAGACACAATATACAAACCTGCTTCGTTTCATACCTTGGACCTAACAGCCTTTACCCTCAGGGAGTCCAGCTGAAATCAATGGGACCAATGTGCCAACAGTCCTTTACTACATCCTAAAAGTTCAAAGAGAAAGCTTGTGTTGTTCCAGTTGCATTGCAAGATTTCAGTTGTTTAGTCCTATACTAAAAGTCTTATTAACATCCATCCATTTATCACCATGTACTTTTTACTTTTCAGTAGTAATCAGATCACGAAGCTTGGGATTAATCTGTGTTCAGTCGCTGATCTACCCAAACCCAGGAACAGAGCAACAATCATTTCTTTATGCTTTTCCTTCATTTTGAAGATAGCAAATAAATTTTGTCTCGAGGTTTCTTTTTTTTTCACAGAAGATGCTGTAGTGACAGAATCTAGAGAAGCAATTTCCCCCTTTTATTTCTAAAACTAAATACAAAGTCTTCACATTGTCATCAGCTTACTTTATTATTAAAAAAAAACCCAACAAAACCAAACCAAACTTTTCCTTCATTTTGAAGATAGCAAATAAATTTTGTCTCGAGGTTTCTTTTTTTTTCACAGAAGATGCTGTAGTGACAGAATCTAGAGAAGCAATTTCCCCCTTTTATTTCTAAAACTAAATACAAAGTCTTCACATTGTCATCAGCTTACTTTATTATTAAAAAAAAACCCAACAAAACCAAACCAAACACAACACCCAAAAATCAAACAACTTTGAAATGCATCTGCACACTCCAGTCTGTATTTTGGCATTGCTGATCATGCTATTTTGCTGCCAAACTCAGAGAAGACCATGACAGGGGCAGGTGTGCATGTGTGAGTAGAGATGCACATACACATTTCCCTCAGAGAAATTTCTCCACAAGGATCCTCACACAGATGATCAAATAGTGGAATGAGCCCTCCAGCTTGGTAGAGATGTTAGAGTGAGTAAGACAGGATGAGTTTCCTGAAGACCTGGGTCTCTGGCAGGGAAACCTGTGTCACCACACCCGACCCAAGCCCCGCTCTGTTGGTTAGTGTAAGGTCCTGTGCAGGTGTCCATGAACAGCGATTGCAGAGCTGAGTTCATGCGATGATACAACATCCCTCTCAGCTGAAACACTATCCTACTCATCCCTCATAGGTACACTGAAGCAAAGATGAACAAGGGGCTTGCCTGTACTAGAATGTTTACAGGTTTAATTTAAAGCCAAACTGTGATGGTGCAGCAGTTGGTGCAGCAGCCATTGCAGCAGTAGGCCTTCCCTGCAACAGGACAGCAAAAGAACCATGTTTGGGTAAGGAACAAGAGGTTATGGTGGTTTGAAAAATGCACCAAAGTATCACATTTCTTGCCTGTAATTAAAGCAATTATTTTTCTAATGTTGATCAATCTGAAGTGACTGCTCAGAGTCACCAAAGACAACAGGTATCCAAAGGATGTCCCAGTCCCTCTTCTCCAGCTACTGGAAAATACTTCCTCTCTTTTGCTCTGCATCAGAAATGTTTCAACATGCAGGGGGGATGTCCAGAAGAAGTGCACTGCAGGAGATCTCCATTAAAATCAACGGAGTTATTTCTATTTGCAGCAGACAAGGGACTCATCCCTGATTTCTTTCTGCAGAAGAACATGCAAAGCATATTTTATATATTTATTATGAAGTGGTGGACATGTTGCAGGCCTGATGTACTGCCTAGAGATGGTCCCAGAGTATGAAAGAATGACCAAGAGAGAAAAGGGCATCTTGTAGGTGGTACCTAATGTGTTTTTTTCTCCCCTAAATGGAATTTTGCACTTTTTTTGCAGTGAAGTGAAGCTAAGCATCTCATTGGCACAATTGTATTATTCCTAAAACGGGTTGCCAATACTTGAGAACTGCTATCAACAAAAACTGGAGTCACATAAAATGCTCAGAATTATCTCTAAAATTAGTACCCCCTTAAAGAATGTATTTACATGACCCATCAACAGATCAGTTAAGTACTTTCAGTACATTTTAATTGTATTTGTCAGAACAATTGCCTTGCTGAAGTACATCAATGAGTGGGAGACACTGCAGTTAAAGAAGTAAATTAGAAAGCAGTGTTTCGGGAGTTATTTTTTTTTCCTATACTGTGTGTAGGATTTGGGAGGAAAGAAAAGTCTTCCATTCCAAGTTCAAAAAGACTTCACTTATCTTATGCTAGCTGCCTTTTTGTTTTAAATCACAAGCCTCTACAGCTGTGAAAGATCATGAGCTTGAAAAGAAAAACAAAATCCAGTGGGTTCCAAATTCTCTGTATAGACATTCTCTCACTTTCTGAAAGTTTTAGAGTGGAGTTCTGGCTTTATTAAAATCCATGGTAAAATTATCAAAGGCAAATTTACCATAGGTATAACAAAACACTTAAAGGTTTGTTTATTTTCTTTGTTTGTTTGTTTTAATGAAAGCTGACACATTAGGAAATCCAAGAGATTTCATTCAACCAAAAAAAAGCAATAAATGAAAAAAATAGATAAATGAATGAACTTACCAAAGAAAAACTAGAGTTGTATGAGTATTTGTCATAAGAAATTGGCACTCTTTTCCCTAAAATGGTGGACAAAGTCACTATTAAAGTAAAATATGACATGTGGTCAAACTCTGTCAAGGAGGTATTTAAAAGTATTTTTATTTGTATTTACATTTTTGTGTATGGTTTTAGATTATTTTTTTCCTCTCTAGTTATGAATGTATAAGCTCAGTAGGGCTAAATCCTATGATTTCCTCTGGGAGAAGAACATATAGTTGCTGAATAATTTATATTGTATTAATAAGAAAAATCTAAGTGCTGATGCATCTCACACACACCCACACACACCAAATCTGAATGCTATCCATATTTTAATGCATTTATCCTTCTGATCCTCTGTGAAATAAGGTGAGGATATTATCTTATAGAGAGAGTAGCAAATGCATAAAGCAACAGGGTTTTGACTGTAGTTACAACAATATGGTCTTGGTTAGGACATTTTTATGGCAATTCATGAAGTCTGAAGTAGGGTATATGTGGTGTGAATCTGCAGGCTGTGGATGCAGACAGCATGAGTGACCATTAGGGAACAAGTTATAGAGGTATAGACTCAGGTCACTCATGAGAACTTTTACCCTCAGCAAAGATAATTGGGATTTAATGGAACTTCCTACTTACCTGCATGTGGAACAGGCAAACACATTGAGCTGGTGTGGGATGAAGTGGGTGGGACAGGGGGTGGGGGTTGATACATTGGTGGGCAGGGATGAGGGTTCAGGAGAACCAGGGCAGGCTGGAGAAAAGAGCCAACAGGAGCAATGTGAAGTTCAGTGGAGGCAAAAGCAAAGCCCTGCCTCAGGACTAGATTAAGCCCCTGCAGCAGAAACCAGAGGGGCTTAAAAAAGTTTATGGCAGAAAGGAGTGGGTCTGGCAGGAGCACTGGGGGACAGAAGCCCCACCTAGAGGAGGGGACAGAGGCACAGCGTTAGTTTGGCTGGAGAAGGGGAGACCTCCTGCCTCCTTGGAAATGCCTGGTGGGAGAGGAGGGAAAAAACAGAGTCCCAACTTTGAATTTGCCCCCGTGCTGGGCAGGGGCTGGGACAGACAACCACCATTCCATGCACATTTGTGTGGGTCTGTGATGCCAGGTGCACAGGCTGACTCTGCTGGAGCATGGGGACTGCGGCAAGAGCAGCATCTATGTTACAACAGGGTATCCTCAGGAGCCTAGTTTCTGAGACTCTTATGTGATGGCAAAGTGTTTGTTTTACTTTACCCTGAGAGTCTGCTGAAAGGCAAAACCATCCTACACATGCCATAAGGGAAGGCAGGAGTTCAACACTTCCAACAACAATAAAAAAGGAGAATGTTAGTTTAGAAATCTGAGCATGATTTTAATGGCCTAATATTAATCAGTCAGGTTTGAAAACGATGGTCAAATTATAAATAGAGCTGAGAGGCACGGCATACAAATATACAGTTGTGTTTGCATTATAAATTTTATATAAACAGAGAGGGGAAAAAAAAAGCCCTGAGATTTTTCAGGCTTGAATTCCAGCCACTCTGTTAATGTGAAACCTGTTCTTTCCTTTGTTATTCTTCATTCCTGTGCCTGTGAAACCTGGACTGGGACTCACTACCTCTCTCTCCCAGTGCTGGCTCCTCCTGATGCAGCTTTTACAGCCCTGTAACTGCTAATTTGTTTTGCATAAGAAAGATCAAGAACAGGTTCCATGTTTTCTAATTGCAATCTGCCCCCTCCATGCTAAAACTTGGTGTGAGATCATTAACAGGTGGGCTCCTGCAGAGGTATTTGGGTCTAGTATGGCCACAGCTGTCTGGATGAATATATTATTTGGTTAAACTTTTTAAGCACCCCTTTTCCAGCCTGCTTGCCTGTCTGCAAACTGTGGCCACTCAGTTCCCCTAATAAGGTGACTGGTAGTAAGATCCTGATTGTGTTCTGCAATTGCTGTTCTGTGCAACCCTTTACACCCACTGAATTTGTAGACTGCTCCTTACTAACCAACCTCTGAAGAAACAAGTGTGGAAAATGTTTTTTTGTCTTCTGGAACTTTTTTTCACTGAGGTTTAGATGCTATCTGTTAAGAAAATTTCTTAGGCAGGGTATGACCTATGCTGCCTACTCATCCCTTCCTGTCCATCTTCCAGCTTGCACTTTCATTCTTGTCTCTTTCTTCTGCTGCTAGTGTACTGTTTTCTGGCCCTGTGTTCTTCCTAAGGTGCCTTGACATTTGCATATTTATTCCCTAAACTGTACCAGCATGTCCCCATTAAAAATAAAGTACCACATCATATTGTTCTTAACATCACTTAGTTCACTTAGAGTTTACTTGGATAATGTAGCTGTAAGAGTCACTAATGCTGCCATAGGATCCTACTGGGTGACTCTGGAGGAAGCCCTTGGGGCATCCTGCTGTTGGGCATGCAGGAGTTCAGCTGTGGCCAGCAGCTGGTACTGGGCTTCTTACTTCTGGCTGAAATGTTTGACTGCTGACACCAGCACACGTTACTGCTTTGACTTTGGTAAGAGCCTGTCTGGATCTGCACAGGCTTTGGTGAAAAGGTAATTCAGCTCAGACAAAGTTTTTCTTACTTCTGGGAAGTTTCTGACTCCCAACAGGTTGTGAAGCAAATGGCCTGGATTGTAAATTCATTTGTCAGCCCTAAGTAAGAATATTTTGAAATTCCTGAGCTGGCCAAGAGGGGAATGTGCTGTACAGCAGATCATGATAAAATACAGCATTTTTCACCTAAATTTTGCATCCATTCAGCCACTGTTAAGGGTACAGTTATAGATTGGGTTGCTCCTTGCTCTTCCTATCACTTTCATCATCCTTTCCTGCCTTAATTTGCTCATGGTGGGGGCATCAAATCCATTTTTCCTACACATTCAAACATATGGATTCAAGATGTGGGCTGGTCTTGCAGAAGGATATAACATTTTTTACTCTCTCTGAAACTGAATAAGCAATTGTCAAAAAAAAAAAAAAAAAAGGAAAGTTATAAAATGGTAGACCGTGTATGGGCAAACCTGGGTCCTAGGTAAATGTGCAGAGTAAGAATATGCTTATTAAATAGGCAACAGAGAATTAGAGGAAACTTGCACTTTACATTCAAGTGTATTATGGGACTGTTTATTGAGCCCAAAAGAACTTCCCGAGCATTAACACATGCAGTATGAGATGTGGAGGTGGTAGAATCTATATAAAGGTGAATAGACATGTAAAACCAGAATAACTTGTTAGCATTTACATTGCTGCTGCCTTGAGGCTATGGCAACTGTTTTACCCACCTTTTAGAAATTCATTCAGCTTTTTTTTTTTTTTTTTTTTTTTTTTTTTTTTTTTTTTTCTGTGGGGTGGATTAAAAGACACCTTTTTTTCAGGGTCAGGGAACAATGTCAATGATAAATGAAGCTAATCTTATGCTATGCTTTCAAAATAATGAAGGACACATGTGAGAACCCTATAGAAAAAGGTACTGTTACTAATAATGGATTATGAAAGGGAAAGGTTTGGTTCTTTTTCCCTCTCTTTAATTCTCAAGATCAAAATATATATACGTATATATATATACAAAAATGATCTATACATTTGTGTCATGGTAGAAATTAATCTCTTATCACCCTTTCCTAGGCGACTCCTCTGATTCTCCAGACTTCTGGGCAAAGAAGAAGAGAAAATTATGACAGAAAAATCTATGCAAATAAACCCTGAGTAATGAGAAGGAAGGTAAGTTTTAGGCACACTATTTGGTTTTAACTTTTAACTCAAGTACTGAAAAACACTCAGGAGAAGATTTATCTCTCTGTCTTTCTTCAGGGCAGAAAAAGTTCAAAGCGAACATGTGAGGTCTCCAATGACTCCTCAAGCAGAGTTGTGAGAGAATTAGCTTTCCTCCTGGTAGCTTAAATGTGAAAAAAACCAAGAAGAAAATCCCTTCCCCTTATACATTTTACCGTGCATATAACCTTCTTCATAAATTGTTAAGGAACATGCCAATCAATAGTTTATCTTTTCAAATATCCTTATCTAGATTTTTTGAACAAATGGAGACTTGGATGGGCATTCATCCATCTTTTTATTACTTTTTTTTTTCCCCACATTAGGGCGTGCTATACATTTCCACAAGCCATAACAAATGGTCCCATTTGCTGTGGGATTTGCTCTCAGCTGGGACACAGACTGTGGTATGTCTTCACCACCAGAAAGATGTCTGTTTTGAAGCAGGGGGATCAGTCTGCATTTCTATCCTGCTCTAAAGTCCCAGTAGCGACAAACACAGTTTTTCTACAGTGTACCTCAGCCTGGCCAGCACTGAACTTCACAACAACAGGTGACTTTACTCAAGTATTTAAAGATAAAAGAATTGTTTCCAGGAGGGTTTTATTGAAGGGGGAGGGAAGAAAGAAAAAAGAATAATTAAAATATCTCTTTCAGTTATAACAACAACAACAACATAACCTTTTGTGGGGAGTGGTGGGATCTAAGGTAGATCAGAAACAGAGGGGGGAAAAATGCAGGCCTGTTTACTCATCTTGTACACCACTGCATCCTGAGTCTCATGGTGTAGCTGTTGAATGGATTCTGTAATTTTAAAATAAGGCCAGTTTTTTAACAAGTGAGCATGCCTATGAATCCCCTGCAGTCCAAGGAGCTGTGGTATGGACAGTAGTTGAAACCTTGACCTTTTAAACTGTTGGCTCTGTCTATCTGTATGACTGCTTTTTCCTTTTTGGCTGTCTATGGAAACATAATCAAACTAATTTTTTAAAGCATTCAATAACTGCTTGTATTGACATCCTCCAAGGAAGCCTGAACATTTGGGATTTATTAATGTATAATATTTATTCAACATTTAGGGTTAATCAATTTTATCTTTAAACCTTAATGGCTACTAGAACCTAGTCTATATCTGAAGGGACATGCCTATGCAATTAAAATGGCAAACCCTGTTTCTGGAGGTGTTCCTTGTGCCACAAAATGGGTTCTGTTTCCAGTGTATTTAACTCCAAATCAAGATGTGTTAAAATAAAGCATGCATTTGGCTTGAACAACTAGCATTCAGGTTTTGCTAGCTGTACTAGTTGAAGGTAAAAAAAAAAATGCTTTCACAGATCAACTTCTTGCTTCAATCTTGAAGCAAACACTCTGTGAAACTTTTAAACTTGAAAAAAAAAAAAAAAAGAGAAAGAAGGTATCAGTAATATCTGATTTCTGTCATGTAAGTCAAGTAAAAAGAAATTACACCTACTCTGGGTGGAACGGTGATTCAGATCGTTCACCTTTAAGTTGAAGAGCCTCCAAAAGGGAATTTGGTTCTAAGTGGATGTGTGTGGGAGACTGTCATTAACACCTTGCACTGAAGAAACTATTCTCTCAGTCCCTTTTCACAGCTGACTAAACACAAACAGCAAAGAACTACAGACAGCAGGACTGATTATAGGCCATGCTGAGTGAGGAGCTTGATTCAACAAGGTAAATGAAGGTCAGGCTAATCAGGGATCATATTTCCCTTCTCCACCGAAGCCTTTACATTACATTATACATGTAATTGTTCTACATTTCTAGAACCTCAGCCCAAAGCCTGGATTCTCCACCAGCTTCATTAGCCCTTGGAGTAGACTCTGCTGACTTTGAGGTCCATACCTGTGTCATCTCTACTGCATGAGCCGTCAGTATAAAAATACACTAGAAGTGCAAGATGGCAGCACAATTTTAAAGGTGTCAGTATTTATTTCTTAGCTACATCACTGGGCCATATTAACCACAGCATGAAAAGTTCCTTTATTTCACAGAACAAGTGTGTACTTTAAAAAATCACTTGACAGTTACCTTTGATAGATGTTCTAGTAGTCTAGGTCACCTAATTTGGGATCCAAGTCACAGGTAATGGCTAGGATAAATCTCTAATTTCCCTGCTCTGATACTGCTTTAAGATAACCCTATCTGCTCTGTGATATTTTTTCCCAGTTACTCTATGAGGCTTTACTACATTCAAGGAGATACAGACCTCAGAAAAAGCTCTTGATGTTCAAAATTTCAAGCCAAATATTTATATGAAGATCTTTCTCAAGCTGTGAATATTAAGTATTTATAATCTTACTGGGCCAAGAAGAAGGCATTACTCACATACTTCAGCAGGGTTGCTTCTATAACAATGGCAGAGCTTCTGACCATATAAATGACAGCATAACTCTGTTCACCTAATGTTATTCAGAAAAAAATATTATGAGTGGCCATTTAAATCTATTTCTTTTTTCCCAAATATGTCTGAAAACTCCTGGAAGTGACAGTAAGACACCTGAAAACTGTTAACGGGTGTGTGCCACGATGGGGTGCCCTGCAAAGCCTCTCACTAGGCTACAGACAGCAACTGCTGCAGGGGGGTGACACTGTCTGCCACTACTTTCAGCAGTCAAAATGCCTTTGGTATCTTTCTCTGACTCTGCACCGTTCAGGGTAGATACATCTATATGTGTTCTTGGCAGGTACTTTGTGTACATTGCCCATTTAAAACAGAAATGAAAATTTAACTTCAGGCTAAAAAATGTGGGGAAAGTTTGATGAAAAAGTTTGGAAGACTAATATGACCATTATAAAGAATTTTAAAAGGTTTACTGAAGTTTCTTTGGTTGGCCTAAGATCATTGTAGATTAAGTGTATAAAAAAAAATCTAGGAATGACCACAATGAAGATTTATAATTTATGAACAACAACAAAAAAGAACCAACAACTCCTCCAAATCCCACCCCCCCCGCCCCCCCCAAAGAAACGAACCCCTAAAACAACCCAACCAACAAAAACCACCAAAAAAACAACAAAAAACCAAAACCACACAGATTTCCAACATGCATTTTGGAGCTGGTCTTCTCAAAGTACTTGCCTAGGAGTAGGAAAGGAAGAGAAATTGACCAGAAAAAATGAAACATAAATGGAAGATTGAGCATGGCTAGGTTTCAAATCAGGATGGTTTAAAGTGCATGAAGAGACAGGAGTCAGGTTTGTAGCCAGTGTATGAATAACTTAAAAAAATAAGATGAAGTGCAGAACATACTAGCTCTCTCCAAAAGTGAGCTGACAAAAAAATGCAGGGAAGATAAGTGGGATGTGTGACAGGTAAAAACAATAATTACAAGAAGGCTGGGAAAGTATTACTTGGCAAAATTTTCTAGGACAATTTTGATTTGCAGACATCCTTTCAGTGACTGTAGGCATTTCCTGCTTTGGCTGCAGTTTATTCAGATGTGTAATGGAAACAGGAAAAGATACTCAATGAAGTTAAATGCAGTCTTTTGAAAAGTGTCAATATAAGTATGCATAAACCATGGGCTGCTTTTAAAGTCCAATAGAAAAGGCATACATTCAGGAAATGGTATAAATTGGCATGACTATATTTAATAGGAATATAGCCATTTACCTTAGGTGAGTGTTTGGCTCTTTTTTGCTCATGTTGTGCCAAGACTTTCACACTCTCAGGGTGATTTTATTAATCTACTGTTAGCTATTTATTGAACCTCACCTGGCAGGGTTCAAGTACTTCTTTGGAGATGCTAAAACAATGCACCTCAGAGGCTTTTAGAATTGGCTAGAGCATTTTTTGCACTGTAGAAGACCAGACCCTTTGTGCTCATCTTAAATAAAGTTAATATCTTGCATTTTGTTTGATAGTTTCACATGTAATGGCCTTGATGCCTTAAAGCGCAAGATGAATAATGAGAAATATTATGAGGGGCTGAGAGTACTAGAGAGCGTGTGTGGATCAAAAGGTCACATACTTGGGCTTTGGGGCTAGGTAAGTCCCTTTGGATAAGGACTTCTCCTGTTTTTATTTGATTGGCAGCTAGCATGCTTAGGCCTGGCTCTGTGGCTGCAGTACTTAGCAGTTTTCACCCCTCAAATAATATAACACAACATGTGTGCACACAGGAAACTTTACCCACATCTTAAACCAGTATCTCATTTAAAGCATAAAAGTAAATCCTAGTACATGAATGGAACTATCTATCTGTTTCTGAACACTTCCAGAACAGAATGATTGAGGAAGGAAGAATTGACAGCCTTCCAACCTCATTACTTCTCAGGTTGGTCCCTACAGACAGGGCACATACTGTGGCACGAAGGGATGAATATGGCAAACTCTTGACCCCCTGTTGAACCAGGATGCTCCTCCTGGCCCTCATTAGCATGGAGTGAAGGAGGAAGCTGAATAAAGTGATATCAATCCCCATCAGGTGCCACCTACACAGGGTTTATAGGAAAGCTTTTTTTTTTTTCCCCAGAAGACAGGGTCTTATCTGAGAGTGCAACTTTGAATTACATAATGATTTAATTAAAAAACGCTTTTTTTTTTTTCCCCAGAAGACAGGGTCTCTTATCTGAGAGTGCAACTTTGAATTACATAATGATTTAATTAAAAAACTTGTGCTACATGGCATGAATATGGAAAGGATTAAAACCTGTGTCACTTATAGATACAAAATGGAGTTACTGTTGGGAACATATAAAAACCCTGTCCTTTTTAGTTGGCTCACTAGAGAGTGGCTCCATCTGTTGAAAGATCATTCTAGATACTGGCATCACATCTATGCTGATCATGTGTACAGATGACATAGAAATTGGCAGGATAGTAAATAAGGGAAAAAAGTTACCTGTGCTAAACAAGCTGAATGGCTTTATTAGGTTGTCACAATAAGCACAATATATTTTAACAAAACTAAACAGAAAATAAAGCATATGGAGTAAAATGGAAAGTTCTGGTTTGAGGATGGAAGACCACCTTGGCAAGCAGTCACACAGGAATGTATTTAGTAATCTGTGGTAACTGCCTTGAGGTGAACGCTCAGAGGAACTCAGAGGACAAGAAAGCAAATACCCCCCAGGCATCTGCAGATGCCATCTGGATCTTGGGAGGCACAAAACAAGGCAGAGAAGTGGCTGAGCCCATAGGTGTAATGCTGAGTGTAAAATGTTATGTCCGAACAAGATACTTGCATTTAATGAGAAATTTGGATATTTGTGAAGATTAAAATATAATAAAATGGAGAAAAACTAAAAGGCAAGTCTCATTATATGCAAGGAATTGAACTTACAAGTTTAGAAGAGAAGAATACTATGGATAGACATTTAAATACTGAACAGCTACTTGGTGGTGTGAGCTTTTTGACCTTTTCATTAAGGCATGATAAAATCTAATCACTGGGAGGTGGGGTATGAGACATGGAACTTCAGAATAGGATGTAATTAAGATTATTAACTCTTGGTATCATCCTTCTACTGGACGCTCCATTCTGCCATCATGGTTTTGTGCCTTAATAAGTTATGAGAAATTCATGTCCAGTAACAATTTCAATTTTGACTTTAATTTATGGAAGAAAATCTGCATGTTCTGATTAAACAAAGACAAAGAAGGCAACGAAACTAGCTAAGAACTACCTCTGTATTATTTAGACTGCATTGGCCCTCATCTTACAGATTTTGTGTTAATGGTCACACCAAGCAGTTAATGCAAAGGATCACACAATTGCAAGAATCAAAGCATTACTCTTTAAATCATAAAAGCCCTTGAAAGTAAATACAAATCCATTACTTGTCCAAAGTAAAATGCTCATTTAATGAACTGAAATTTCTAACCACATTAACTGTTTGGATGTATTTTGGCTTTCTTTGTGTTAGAGCATATTTCACACCTCAAATGGATCCATCAACTGTTTACTTGAGAATGCCAAGCTTATTATGTCCAGTGGTTTTTTTTTTTACCAGCCTATAAAATCTGTTTGTCTTTTACATTTTAAGGAAACAGAGAGAGTTTCATAAACACCATATGCACTACCGGAGACAAAACTTTCCACATTGTTAGGAGTCTTTGTCTCGTGCTGTTGAAATAGATCTTGGGTTTAGATGGGTCAAAATTCCTAAGAAACCACCAAAACCCAAACAGCTCCAAACCACTCTCTTGAAATATATGAAGGATAGATTAACCTTTGTAATATAACTTTTTTTTGGAGGTGTATGAGAATTTCTTTAGTAGGTATGGCTCAGCTAGTCAGACATTTGCCCTTTTCACAGAGCAACCCTTGCAAAAAAAGGTTAAGCTTATAGGGTAGATACTAGTTAATATGTTGATAACATGTATGTCACAGTTTTCAACTTATTCTTTAGCATCTGCATGCACCTAAACAAAACATATGAAGCCAATGTGATATTTCATTCACTGTTGGGAGCTAAGCTGTTGAAGAAAGTAGATTTAGCAACAGTAACATAGAGAACAGGCTGTACTGGTGATGCCAGCAGATGGGTTACCTCCCCATTCATCACCAGCTCCTCTGTGTCCCTACATTTGCTTTTGATGGGAGATGTAAGATGCACATAGACCTAAAATTCCTGGTTTTGAAATGAACACTTCCACTGAGCACTGTCGGTGAGAGCTGGACAAGTTGGTTGACTCTTCCTCTAGGAAAATACTAATTAAAATGATTTGAGTACTAACCTGACTTCGAAAATGAATATTACTGGAGTCAGCACCATGATGACTGTTCTATAATTGTGCATGGGGACAATAAAGACAAAAAATATTTTTTTCAGATAAAATGATTCCTGTGTGGTTGCTGTGTGTGCTGTTATTGTGGTTTGATGGTCTGTCTTTTTGTGAAAAATAAAATATTTGACACAGTAAAATACGTAAAAATCTGCCCTTGAAAATTATAAATTGTTAATTTAGCTTGGTAAGAGAATGAAAAAGAAACTAAATACCTGTGTGTATGTGAGTGTGTGCATGTGCTTGTAGGGGACTTGTGTGGTAACATTTCTGATAGAAGGAGTATTTATCTAACAAACCACAATTAGACAAATCTCTGCCTTAAATAGGACTGTGACCATAAGATAAGGCACGTAAAAAGCTATCTTGCTATCTGGTGGTATCAGGGCAGAAACATGACATTCTTATGGTGAATTGCTCCTGCAAAAAAATTCTTAGCAAAACATAGTGTTGGAGAGCTAGAGCCAGAAGAATTTAGAATAAAAATAAGATGCATAGCTTGTATAGGGAGGTTAATTAACTACTGAAAATACTTAATCAACTGTAGTTGATTCTTCAGAACTTGAAATTTCTTATCAGGATGTACAGTGTTCTCTACACTATATCCTAGTTTATTTTAGGATTATGAGTTTATGCTAAGAATCTATAGAGAGACACTGATGTTTCAATGGCATGATCTTTTGGCCTTAAACATGTCCAAAAGGATTCTTTTAAATAATACTGACAAATGTATGGACTGTGGCTGCACTGCAATCAGTGTTTTCCCTCAGTCTAGCTTGGTGAAACCTTATTTCATGACCTGGTTTGTGATGCCTTGCTGAACTCACACCAAGGGACTGATCTCATCCCATGATGTGGAGAAGCAACCCAACCAAAACTTCATTTTTCAGTTTCTGTCTTTTTTGAGAGGAAGTGTTGCAATATTTTCATCAAACATAGGCACTAATAAGGAAGCAACTTGCTGCCTCTGAGTGGGAGGGAGGACTTGATGACCTCCAGAAGTCCCTTCCAACCAAGATTTTTATGCCTCTGTGAGTTTGCTTGCTTAGTATTACTTAAAATATATGTACATTCTCAGGCCAGTCACTAAATATGAGTGCAGTCACTGAAGTGTTTTTTTGGTTGCTTCTAATCTCGACAAGTAGAAGTTAGTTTTACATTAATAGTACTTTACGTAACAGTCCCAAGTAAGATAATTCAGACTTTGGTGACAAAAAAGATTGGCAGTTTTCTCCACATTTCTGTGGAGCTTCCTCATACAGTCTTGGAAATTTCCAGACATACCCAAAATAAATGGTGGATACAAGTGTTTATAAACTCTGGAAATGGAGATTTAAAAAGAAAAAAAATTATTGTGTCTAATTCTGGACATTAAAATAATGAAAAAATGTACTTTGAAGAGCCATACTTGACACTGTTTCAAGTTTTTCTTACTAAAGTTATTTTTAATGTTTTGTTGAAAACAAGAACTAACTTTTCCTGCCTAGCCTATAAATAGTCATGAAAATATTTTAAATGAAATTTTACAGTCCAAATAACTGACATAGCATAATCTTTCAGCATCTGTATTTCCATTTTTGCTTTGTGTTTCCTTATACTCACAGAGCAGAACAGCAATTCAATGTAGTCATTCTTTCAAGAAGCACAATGAAATTCACATTTTTTGTATCACCCTTGTTTAAAAAAACACTAGTTTAAAATGGATTAAGTAGGAAATCAAAGGCAAAACAGGACACATTCTTGCATGAGGAAACACACAGGATATTATGTTAACTCCCTACTAAAATAAAGGCTGAGAATCATATGTAAGAATTAAATACAAATAGTAGGACTTTTCTGTAATTGCCAATAATATTTTCTTTTATATATATACGTGTTTTTAAAACTCTTACTCTTATACTATCCATAAGAGAACTAAAGGTGCCTGGGAAAATAAATCATGTGAGAATTTCAGTACTGGCTGCAGCAGAGCCCAGTGGAGGTTTGGACAGTGCTTTGGAAAAGTGAAGTGTTGTGGAAAATATTACAGTGTTGTGGAAGAAGTAATAGTTTATTAAACATAAGGGCTGCAAAAATGAAATGATGTGTGGTCTGGCAAATGTTTTCTTTTTAAAGTTATGCATCCTGCTCATCCAAAAATATGCTAGAAGAACCCAGAGCTAGTTGAGGACCAGCAGCTGTACATGCCTGCTGAGCACAGCAGTCAGAGGGAGTTAATGCAGATTTATCTGCCCTTAGCACTTTTCCAATGCAAATTACAGCATTTTTTTTTTTTTTAATGCAAGTAGAATAATAATGATAAAGTATTTTCAGAGGAATTCTGTGTAACTTCTAGGATTTATTTTAGAAAGAATTACCAGTATTTAATACCCTGTTAAAAAAAAAATAAAATTAAAAATTGTGTTTTTAAATTACATGTAGTCACAACACCAACACTTCGTGCCTTGCTTCAGGATGATAATCTCTGCCCCAAAGTACATATGCTGACCTCAGGCATGTATCACCGGGGCTAGGATTGAAAACCCACTGTAGTAAAGAAAGCTGTCTGTAGGAAAAGGAGTTGGGGGTGCTGATTGACAGCCAGCTGAACATGAGCCAGCAGTGTGCCCAGGTGGCCAAAAAGGCCAACAGCATCCTGGCCTGCATGAGGAATAGTGTGTCCAGCAGGAGCAGGGAAATGATTGTCCCCCTGTACTCGGCACTGGCGAGGCTGCACCTTGAATCCCGTGTTCAGTTTTGGGGCCCTCAAGAAGGACATTGAGGTGTTGGAGCAAGTCCAAAGAAGGGCAACGAAGCTGGTGAAGGATCTAGAACACAAGTCTTATGAGAGGCAGCTGAGGAAACTGGGGTCATTCAGCTTGGAGAAAAGGAGGCTGAAGTGAGACCTCACTCTCCACAACTACTTGAGAGGAGGTTGTAGTGAGGTGGGGGTTGGCCTCTTCTCCCTAGCAACAAGCAATAGGATGAGAGGAAAAGGCCTCAAGATGTGCCAGGGGAGGTTTAGATTGGATATTAGAAGAAACTTCTTCACTGAAAGGGCTGTTGAACATTGGATTAGGCTGCCCAGGGAGGTGACTGAATCACCATCCCTGGAGGTGTTTAAGAGATGTATAAATGTCATGTGTAGAAGCATGGTTTAAGCATTGGACTTGGTAGAATTAGGTTAATGGTTAGTAGAGTCAGGTTATGATTGGATTCAATGATCTTAAAGGTCCCTGCTCATCCAAAAATATGCTAGAAGAACCCAGAGCTAGTTGAGGACCAGCAGCTGTACATGCCTGCTGAGCACAGCAGTCAGAGGGAGTTAATGCAGATTTATCTGCCCTTAGCACTTTTCCAATGCAAATTACAGCATTTTTTTTTTTAATGCAAGTAGAATTTATTTTAGAAAGAATTACCAGTATTTAATACCCTGTTAAAAAAAAAAAAAATAAAATTAAAAATTGTGTTTTTAAATTACATGTAGTCACAACACCAACACTTCGTGCCTTGCTTCAGGATGATAATCTCTGCCCCAAAGTACATATGCTGACCTCAGGCATGTATCACCGGGGCTAGGATTGAAAACCCACTGTAGTAAAGAAAGCTGTCTGTAGGAAAAGGAGTTGGGGGTGCTGATTGACAGCCAGCTGAACATGAGCCAGCAGTGTGCCCAGGTGGCCAAAAAGGCCAACAGCATCCTGGCCTGCATGAGGAATAGTGTGTCCAGCAGGAGCAGGGAAATGATTGTCCCCCTGTACTCGGCACTGGCGAGGCTGCACCTTGAATCCCGTGTTCAGTTTTGGGGCCCTCAAGAAGGACATTGAGGTGTTGGAGCAAGTCCAAAGAAGGGCAACGAAGCTGGTGAAGGATCTAGAACACAAGTCTTATGAGAGGCAGCTGAGGAAACTGGGGTCATTCAGCTTGGAGAAAAGGAGGCTGAAGGGAGACCTCACTCTCCACAACTACTTGAGAGGAGGTTGTAGTGAGGTGGGGGTTGGCCTCTTCTCCCTAGCAACAAGCAATAGGATGAGAGGAAAAGGCCTCAAGATGTGCCAGGGGAGGTTTAGATTGGATATTAGAAGAAACTTCTTCACTGAAAGGGCTGTTGAACATTGGATTAGGCTGCCCAGGGAGGTGACTGAATCACCATCCCTGGAGGTGTTTAAGAGATGTATAAATGTCATGTGTAGAAGCATGGTTTAAGCATTGGACTTGGTAGAATTAGGTTAATGGTTAGTAGAGTCAGGTTATGATTGGATTCAATGATCTTAAAGGTCTTTTCCAACCAGAATGATTCTATGATTCTGTAAAACCAGAAACTGGGCTGCTATGATCACTTGTCCCCTGCATTACAAGTCTGAAGTCTGAGCCCATGGGAAGAGTACATGAAACAAATCCACCCAGCTAGTTGGTGGGGCTAGGAGCTGATAGCATCATGGCAGAAGAGTAGGAGTAATTCTCAATTCCTGTATTTCTTAATGAATCAACTGGTGTCACCAGAGTTCTTTCAAGAGCTACTCTTATTTAAATACTAGTTGCTTTGAATATGTGTTGATCCATTAAGTAGAAACCTTTAGTGTAATTTAATTTTCTATTTATAATTGGAAGAACTTCCACCTAAAATACCAGAAAAAGAAAAAATATGGTCCTTGTTTTAAACAAACTTTTCAAAAATAGATTGAGATTATTTCAGAAATCTGTGTTGCAAATTTATGTAGATCTTAACCATGATTATAGTAAGAGAGTTGGTGTGATGGTGCAAATAAATTCTGAACACTACAATAAACAAATAGTAACATGTAACAAAATTAAAGGAATTATGCATTTCCATAGCCTGAATTCCAGGGCTATAGCTCCTTGGAGTATCTCACCAACACAGAAAGTAGTCAGTTCCTTACTTCTTTACCTCTCCAGCATAACCAGCTGCTATAGGAGTTTAAGATGACAATGTGACAAAAAATAAATGAGGGCAGAAGGGGATTCTGAAGTGGAAGAACTATTCTTCAGAGCCTAAAGGGGGACCCTAAATAATTTACATAAATGGCTGGTATGTCTAAAGACAGCAGGTGCTGAGTGGGCTAGATAGATATCATTCCCTAAATAAAATGCATGTCAAGAAATAAAATTAGACTGTCATCCTGAAAGTATATTCTTTTAATGTTGGTAATAAAAAGTCAGCTATATCTTTTATGTCATCCAGTGTTAATAAAAAATTATTGCCTTCATGAACAAAATAATAAAAAAAACCCCAAACTTTTAGACAAGCATCAGCTTCTTTGCTTTGCAAAAGCCAATTGTTTAAAAGCTGCAATTGTAAATGCAGCACTTCTGACTTCAGCTAAGTCACTCTAGTCTGATACAGTAACATATTAGCTGAATTGCAAAGCTTCATCTTTTTCCAGAAGTGAAGACTTTGTGAAGGAAATACAAGAGGTTTTGGGGATGGTTGTTACCATCTGCTGTTGACACCAGCTAAGGCCTAGCATTGGAAAACAAACTCAATTGGCACAGCAGTCCTTTATGTATTGCACTGGAACAGCATTTTCCTCAGTAGGAAAACAAAGAAAGAATTCAGTATTTCCCTTCTAGACTTTTTGCCCTCTGTATCACTGAATAATTGATGACCATATTTGAACAAACTGATGTTCAAATAATGTCCAACTGAAGTTTCAAGAGTGAAGAAAAAATAAGAATAAAAAATTCTTTAAACTAAGGAATGGCTTCTTTTTGATTAAGCAGTGCTTAAACAACATCAATGGGATTCTAGAGGATGCATTGGTCCTCATTATGAACCACAGTGCTTTGGTGTCTTTGCAGGCAGCTCTGGCTGCAGGCATTGGCTGCTGGCACTTTGCTTGCTCAAGGGGGATAGAAAAAACTCATGCTGCACCCCCAAGTGCCATTGGAAATTTATGGCAGTGGCTGCAGTCATGATGTAACCCACTCCTGTGTATGAAATTATGAGACCACTTGGTCCTAATGCAATCACAGATGTCTATATGGAAATGGCATTACTTCAGACTTTTTGGTGACAGTCTCATTGGCAAAGGCCTCATGCTTTTGATGGCCTGGATGCACTCTGACATGTGGGATTGCCACTCCAGTGTGTCCTGTCTCCTTCAGCATCCTTCAGCATTCTTCATGTTCATTTCTGTAAGAGTTTTGGATCATACAATGCCAGGTTGGAAGGGACCTCAAGGATCCTCTTTGATGATGGTCCAACCTCTGGACCAGCCTTTGGACCAATATGTCAAAGGTCCAACCTTTGACAATTTGGGACTGTCTAACCACATATCTAAGGCTTGAGTGCATGAGAAGACAGAAAACTATTTCACCCTCTAGTTCAGAGACATTTAAAATTAAACATAACAAAACATTCAAGATGTTGCAATCAACAATTTTGTAATCATCAAACATTACAGCGGTAGGTTTCAAGACAGTGCAAGGCCTTTTTTCAACATCAAATTATTGCAATTTAAGCAAGGAAAAAGAGTGGCTGCACCATGTTTTCCTAAAATCCCAGTCACAGTGGTTTGCGTTATGGTCAGTCAATTAATTTGAATCTGAACAGAGTTGCAGGCCCATCCTTAGGAAGAAATTTTTTCTTTAGGTAAAATTTTTGCTTCAGTTCATTAGAAAGACATATTGTGGCAAATTGTTACTGTCCTAGTGTCCATTTGTCTGTTTTTAAGATAGTTACAGTTCTTCACACAGGGTATTACATCTAGTTTTCCACCCCTTTGTGATTCCCTATTTCCTGCACTACTTTCTTCTTGCTAACTTATGTGTTTTACAGATAGTAATTAGATAAATTTCATGGAATTTCTTTATATTCAAGTCTTTCTTTCTGTTTTCTGAATGATGAAACTTTAAACATCTTTCATTTAACAGCGGTATAGAGCTCATAAAAACATGGAGCAATAAGGCTGTTATAAAATTAATGAAAATAGATCCTCCTGTAGATAGCAATGAAATGGAATAAATTCACATGAAATTCTCCTGTATTATTTTATTGTATAAAACATATATTTTGCAGCACCGACAACTGTAAGAGCATTTCAAAGTATAAGCCCAAAGAGTTTACTATTTCTTTTCAGGTGCATTTCAATTTAGATCTTGCCTCCACAAGGAGAAGGGTTTTGAGGGATGCAGTTAGGTGATATGCTGCCCACTGATGCCAGGGGCTGAGGTTGCACACTGGAGTCCAGCAGTTTCTCAGCTTGCTGCAGATAAGCTCTGTTGGAACTACTGAAATTCAGGTTGCCAATCTGTGCATCACTTTGCCACAGCAGCAGTGAGGTAGCAGAGCTGTGCAACATTTGGAGAGAGGAAGAGTAATGGAGTAACGGAGAAGCAGAAATGAAAGGTGAATTTTTCTGAGGTGGGGACAGATCTGATATAGAACAGAAACATTTCCAGGTCTTTATGGGAGGTGTGGGATGGTAACATAGCAAACAGTGGTCTATCAAGTGCCTCTGCTCTTTTGGTGGAAACACAGCTTGAAAATTACTTTAATAATCTCCAGAGTCTACGTCCTCAGTCCTTGTTGTCACGGTTTCCAAAAAGAGTGACTGGCTGATACAAGGACTTGTTAGGAGTGTATGGCTAAGCTACAAAAATAAGAAGAGATTAAAGGGCAACCTAAGATTGTTTGCTCACTCAGAATTTCTGATGACAAACAGGAGCTTTTGCCTATGTGAGGCCATCAGGATTCAGCCTAGCAATTTACAGAAAGAATGAAGTGGATGAGATCAGAATCCACTCCCAATTACACAGCAGTAAATTCAGAATAACTTTATTCACTGACATCATTGGAGCTGCTCTGGATTTACACCAACTTGAGTGGAAGCTTATAATGGTCTATTGAGAATTTAAACTTCATGACTGAATGTCCAAGAGTGAGAACTGGCTGACTTTTGCAGAGCTCAGCACAGACAATTGTGTCCAAAGATAACACTAAAGAGAAGCTTTTTGCCACCAATTTTATTGTGCTTCTTGCACCATTAAATTCTTCTCCTGCTCCAAATGTACCTTTAAGAATGAAGAGCTTGCAACTACAAATGGACTATAAATTATTTATTGTTCCTGAGTTTATTCTCAGGATAATATCCAAGAGCCCATAGTTATTAATTCTGCATAATCCACAGACGGGTTAGATGACCCACTAGGCTCTTCAAATGTCTATTGTTCATTCCTAGAATCCATTATAGCAAAGATGTTCAGGATAGTCCTTAATATATTACCATAATGCTTTGTATTGGTGTGTTAAATACTTCTTTCATAATCAGTGGATACATGACCTCTGCTTCACATGCTGGAAGATAAACCCTCCATCAGTTTTTGAAAATCAAGCTCTCCAAAGAAAAGAAGCAATGAGCAATGTATTTGGAAGTGCCTGTATTCTTCAGCTCAATGCCAGCTGAGGATGGTAGGAATTAAAAATCAAGTCCGTTATGGCTGGATGTTCACATGCATGTGTGTCATATGAGATGTGAGCCAAGAAAGGATCATCTAGTGAGGTAGCTTTATGAAATAAGATAGCTCGGACTCTACAAAGCATGTCTGATTTCCATATATCTATTTTTTCCTACTATTATCTCTAATATGTAGGGCAGCTGTAATGTGTCAAACTAGGAATATGAATAGCAAAACCTTTTTTTAGACAATGCTATTTGTGCCTTAGGAATCATTATCCTGAATTTAAAACCTGTTTTATATGATTCTTTTGTTAGCTGATGACCATCAGAATATTACTGCAAACATATGTATGATAGATAATACAGTTAAAATAAGTTAGGCACAGCACCCATCTGGATTTCTTCTTGAGTTTCTGTATGTACACCTTAGATAACACTGTAAAGCTTTTTCCTGATCTGTTCTTAACCATTAAGAGCAAGTATGGTTCCCCTAAGGAAAGTCTGTATTAAAGTGCATTCCTGAAAAGGTAGGAAACTGTTGAGATTTATTCCTACAAAGTAATTAAAACTAAGGATGGGTAGTGGGGTAAGGGAGGAAACTCAAAGGAGCACCTTCATTTTCTACTTCCAGTGTGGCTAAGCAGTTGACTTGGTTTCCTTAACCAGCTCTGCTTCAATTTTCAGATTGCAAGTTTGCCTTTATTTTAATAAATATTTTCTTTGAGAAAAATTACTCTTGGCTCAAGTTCCAGTCCTTTGCATTCTGAAGCAGCAATTAAGCAATTAAATTAAAGCCTGTAAATAGCAAATGTTTCCATTATAAAACCACTAGCAGCTCCACCTCTTTAAAAAGCAATGTGATAAAAATGCCTCAGATATTCTTTGAAATCTGATCTCTGGTGAGTATCTAATCGTCATCTTTAAGATAGTGGGAAGAACAGAGGCTATGTAAAATCCACGTATTCCTTCCAAACCAGAAAGTGCTCTGATTTCCCAGCTACCTAAATTACCTTTGCAAAGTTTTATTTAGCACGACGGTAATTAAGTTAGTACCAATATTCAGGTGCTTCAGTGCCATTGCCTTTGGGTTGGATCACTTGAAGGAGATACATGTAAAATTTTCTTGTTTCATCCCATCTACTTTGTGGTCTTTGCCATCTCTTTCATTACACTCCAGATGTAAACAGATTCTAGCCACACAGCTTCTCTGCTTTTGGTTCTGCTTTTTTAGAACAGCGGCATTTTTGGCTTTGGCATCGACGTGAAGATAATTACCATGTGGCCTCCATTTGCTTGTAGGTTGAAGACCCCCACCCTAGATCAAAAACAAGTTCAGTTGACTGAAACAGCATTTCCCAGCAAATGGAAGCAATGCATATCTGGCAACATTTCAGTGTAAAATGAGTCATCAAAACACACCACGTATAAGCATCTTCACCCTTCCTTCCCCCAGCTCTTAATCCAATAATGGCCAGGCATGGAATAAAGCTTCACATTCAGCATGTGTACAAAATACACAGGGGTACACAGATAAACACTGATTGCAAGGCAGTCATGTATCAAAAAAAGTGGATAATTCAAATCAGATTAGGCTGAAATTCAAATTTCAGCAAACTATTTGCCAGAGATTCAAATTTTTGAGAGAAAATTCACTCTTTTCCTAAATTCTTTTCCATCCTCTCTCTCTGTTCCTCCCTCCTCTCAGTGTGGGAGTTCTGAATTCCTGCTTGTTTATTTGGCTTCTGATTAAAAGAAAAAAAAAAAAAAAAAAAAAAAAAAAGATTGAAGGCATTCATTGCCACTCATGTTACAAATGAAAAGCAAAATTTAAAAAAGAAAATGCTGTCAACAGTTCTTTAAAAACCTCAATGATTAAATATAATCTGCTCTAGAAATTGAAGTCTGAAGAGGTTCTGTAACTGTAAAGTAATATTCTGGGCAATACCTGGAATCATTAGAGGGAAGGCAAGGCAAGGCAAGGCAAGGCAAGGCAAGGCAGGGGAAGGGAAAAGAGCTAAAACTTTGAGGCTCAGAAAGAAAAATCAAGAATGTACATGTGCCACTTAAAAAACCTAAATTTTTTTTTAAAAGAGAATTATTGGCACAGGTGTCTTAGTATCTGGGCAAGCACATGACTACTGCTACTATTTCAGACTCAAACAGGGGTTCGCTAGTAAAAGCCAGAAAAGCAGTACCATCCCTGTAGATGACTCTCAGTTCCTAAGGACTGAGTGGGTGTCAACTAGTGGCAAAAAAGTGATCATTAGAGCCACGTGCAACAAACAAGACATGGTAATGGATGATGTTTCCAGCTAATCCCTGTTTCTAACTCCCAGCTTTAAATGAGTTCATTATCAAGTTTGTGATGAAACAGCTCCATAACTCTGCAGATTCCTGAAAGCGCTGTAGTAACTCAGCAGAGAGGAGTTAGAAGCAGCAGTTGTGGTCTGCTCCTGTTAAGGGAGGAGAAGTGAGTGTCCTGGCTGATCCTCAGCCCTGTGAGCTGTACTTATACCTTTGATCTATCTGACATGCCAACTGACTTTAGACTTTTTTAAAGAAACCTGCAATGCACTTACTTTCTTTGCATGAGAAGCCCTGTTGCCTTAATGAGTCAGTGCATGAACCTGCAGCAGTGTTTAAAATGAAGGCTCAGCTGTGGAGTCCCTGGCATGCAATTATATATATATATGTATATATATATATGTTATTTTTGTATATTTGGCTTTTTACACTTGGTCAACATAGCAGTAGAAATTATTAAAACTTAGTAGTGACTAGGAAAGCAGGAGGCATTGCTGTATAATTTGGTCTCTCCTTTAGAGCACATTGGCAAGAGTGGGGAAACTATTCTGTAAGAGATAAATAGACCTTGGTATGCCACATATCTATCCATCCAACCATCCATACTCTAGTATTATCCAGCATGCACAACTGTGTGCATCCAAGAACTTGTGGCAGTGGAAAAAAGGCAGTAAGACAGCTCAGACTACTGCTTCCTCACTTCTGACTAACATCCTTTTTTGCAGGCCAAGCTGCCTTTCTTGGCCCTGGTTCTGAGGGGAAGGGATGCTGTGTAGCTGCATTAGTGTGGTGCCAACCTCAGGCTGATGCACTTACACACTGCTTCTCAGCTAGATCTTCAGATGGTGTTGTTGGCCTGGTGCCACTGCAGCCAATTGAGCAGTAACAGTGAGCAGAACATGGGATTTGGCCTTGCATTTTTAATGTGTGTAAGTGGTTTAGATGATGAGATAGGAGCCGATGATCACCTGAATCAAGCTGAACATCTTAAAAGGAGCTGGATTCCTGAAAGTGTATCTGTACAATTTTTAAAATAGAAAGAGGATTGTTTTATTTTTTAATCTCCTCTTATCTTCCCTCTTTCCCAGTCTGTAAACCTCTTTTGCTTTAGCTGGCATATGTGAGTTTGATTGTTTTATTTAAATCTCTGTGCTTTGCTTTTACATTACATATATATTTGTAAAAAAGATTTTGCTTCAATGTGCATTGGTATTTCACATTTTCTCTTGTTACGGCTCAGAGTGTCAGAGCTATAAAAGCTGCTACTTAATTCACATTTGAGGAAGGCACAAAGGGAGCTTCCTGCAGCCTGGGCACCTGGAATGTCAGGCGAGTATGGGGACCTCTGCAGCCTGCTTCTGCCAGGTGGCAGTCCCTTGCTACATCACAAATCCAAGAAAAAACTTGTGAAACTATTAAGGAGTTTGCTACATAGTATTTTAAAGGCACTAACCTTGGTTAATTTTGATTCCTTGTTTCATTTTTAGATTTACCCTTGCAGCTTTGAATTACTTAGCCATGCGTCAAAACAAAGCAACAGCTCCTGCAGGACATTGCAGCAACACTAAGCTAACATTAATTTTAAAGTTTCTGTAGAATTTGCATTCTCATGATGCAAAATGCAGACTGTACTTTTAACAGACAGAAAAGGAAAAGCTCCCTTTAATGGGTTTAGATGAAACAAAAAGATATTAAAAATGTATTTGTGTTTCTGCCAAAGCTAAATACAACAGTTACTTGTTTCCTCTAACAATACTTAACATTCATCTTTTTTTTTTTTCCAAGGACTTCACAATACTATGTAGCTATCACTTGGAAAGTACTTAGAGCAGATTAGGTAAAAGAAATACCAGAGGTCAGTTGTCTTGCTTACCGGCCAAGAAGCAGTGCTACACTAATATCTGAGGCTACAGTATTTTCCAATGAGTTTAAATTTCCTCATGTTTTATATTCTCTTACAAAAATGTTGTACACTGAGCTTGTTAGTTTTGTATTACAATACTGGAAATAGCATCTATCTCATGTTTCTGCTGAATTGGTAGTGAGAAGAGTTTGCATGCCAAAAAAGGCCAGAAAAACCTGCTATGTGGTTTTAGAAAGCACAGTTGAGATCTGGCAGATACAAAGATCTAAGTACAGTCCTGGAAGATTTAGTAAAACTTTTACTGGAAGATTTAGTAGAACTTTTGCTTCAGTTCTGAGGAGATTGATGACTACACAAAAAATAGAAAATAAAAAAATTGGATAAATGCAATTTGGGGGGATTGGTTCCAAGGCAAGGCAAGGCAAGGCAAGGCAAGGCAAGGCAAGGCAAGGCAAGGCAAGGCAAGGCAAGGCAGGGGAAGGGAAAAGAGCTAAAACTTTGAGGCTCAGAAAGAAAAATCAAGAATGTACATGTGCCACTTAAAAAACCTATTTTTTTTTTTAAAAGAGAATTATTGGCACAGGTGTCTTAGTATCTGGGCAAGCACATGACTACTGCTACTATTTCAGACTCAAACAGGGGTTCGCTAGTAAAAGCCAGAAAAGCAGTACCATCCCTGTAGATGACTCTCAGTTCCTAAGGACTGAGTGGGTGTCAACTAGTGGCAAAAAAGTGATCATTAGAGCCACGTGCAACAAACAAGACATGGTAATGGATGATGTTTCCAGCTAATCCCTGTTTCTAACTCCCAGCTTTAAATGAGTTCATTATCAAGTTTGTGATGAAACAGCTCCATAACTCTGCAGATTCCTGAAAGCGCTGTAGTAACTCAGCAGAGAGGAGTTAGAAGCAGCAGTTGTGGTCTGCTCCTGTTAAGGGAGGAGAAGTGAGTGTCCTGGCTGATCCTCAGCCCTGTGAGCTGTACTTATACCTTTGATCTATCTGACATGCCAACTGACTTTAGACTTTTTTAAAGAAACCTGCAATGCACTTACTTTCTTTGCATGAGAAGCCCTGTTGCCTTAATGAGTCAGTGCATGAACCTGCAGCAGTGTTTAAAATGAAGGCTCAGCTGTGGAGTCCCTGGCATGCAATTATATATATATATGTATATATATATATGTTATTTTTGTATATTTGGCTTTTTACACTTGGTCAACATAGCAGTAGAAATTATTAAAACTTAGTAGTGACTAGGAAAGCAGGAGGCATTGCTGTATAATTTGGTCTCTCCTTTAGAGCACATTGGCAAGAGTGGGGAAACTATTCTGTAAGAGATAAATAGACCTTGGTATGCCACATATCTATCCATCCAACCATCCATACTCTAGTATTATCCAGCATGCACAACTGTGTGCATCCAAGAACTTGTGGCAGTGGAAAAAAGGCAGTAAGACAGCTCAGACTACTGCTTCCTCACTTCTGACTAACATCCTTTTTTGCAGGCCAAGCTGCCTTTCTTGGCCCTGGTTCTGAGGGGAAGGGATGCTGTGTAGCTGCATTAGTGTGGTGCCAACCTCAGGCTGATGCACTTACACACTGCTTCTCAGCTAGATCTTCAGATGGTGTTGTTGGCCTGGTGCCACTGCAGCCAATTGAGCAGTAACAGTGAGCAGAACATGGGATTTGGCCTTGCATTTTTAATGTGTGTAAGTGGTTTAGATGATGAGATAGGAGCCGATGATCACCTGAATCAAGCTGAACATCTTAAAAGGAGCTGGATTCCTGAAAGTGTATCTGTACAATTTTTAAAATAGAAAGAGGATTGTTTTATTTTTTAATCTCCTCTTATCTTCCCTCTTTCCCAGTCTGTAAACCTCTTTTGCTTTAGCTGGCATATGTGAGTTTGATTGTTTTATTTAAATCTCTGTGCTTTGCTTTTACATTACATATATATTTGTAAAAAAGATTTTGCTTCAGTGTGCATTGGTATTTCACATTTTCTCTTGTTACGGCTCAGAGTGTCAGAGCTATAAAAGCTGCTACTTAATTCACATTTGAGGAAGGCACAAAGGGAGCTTCCTGCAGCCTGGGCACCTGGAATGTCAGGCGAGTATGGGGACCTCTGCAGCCTGCTTCTGCCAGGTGGCAGTCCCTTGCTACATCACAAATCCAAGAAAAAACTTGTGAAACTATTAAGGAGTTTGCTACATAGTATTTTAAAGGCACTAACCTTGGTTAATTTTGATTCCTTGTTTCATTTTTAGATTTACCCTTGCAGCTTTGAATTACTTAGCCATGCGTCAAAACAAAGCAACAGCTCCTGCAGGACATTGCAGCAACACTAAGCTAACATTAATTTTAAAGTTTCTGTAGAATTTGCATTCTCATGATGCAAAATGCAGACTGTACTTTTAACAGACAGAAAAGGAAAAGCTCCCTTTAATGGGTTTAGATGAAACAAAAAGATATTAAAAATGTATTTGTGTTTCTGCCAAAGCTAAATACAACAGTTACTTGTTTCCTCTAACAATACTTAACATTCATCTTTTTTTTTTTTTTTCCAAGGACTTCACAATACTATGTAGCTATCACTTGGAAAGTACTTAGAGCAGATTAGGTAAAAGAAATACCAGAGGTCAGTTGTCCTTGCTTACCGCCAAGAAGCAGTGCTACACTAATATCTGAGGCTACAGTATTTTCCAATGAGTTTAAATTTCCTCATGTTTTATATTCTCTTACAAAAATGTTGTACACTGAGCTTGTTAGTTTTGTATTACAATACTGGAAATAGCATCTATCTCATGTTTCTGCTGAATTGGTAGTGAGAAGAGTTTGCATGCCAAAAAAGGCCAGAAAAACCTGCTATGTGGTTTTAGAAAGCACAGTTGAGATCTGGCAGATACAAAGATCTAAGTACAGTCCTGGAAGATTTAGTAAAACTTTTACTGGAAGATTTAGTAGAACTTTTGCTTCAGTTCTGAGGAGATTGATGACTACACAAAAAATAGAAAATAAAAAAATTGGATAAATGCAATTTGGGGGGATTGGTTCCCCAACATCATTTTGGATGGAAGTCAGAGAAACCACTCCTGAATTCCCAGCATTAGCATTTCATGTTATATTTCAATAGTTATGCCAGTGACTTTTATATCTTCATAATCTGTTGAGTTTTAATATTCTAAATCCCCTTTCAGGCAATAAGATTCTCCCAGTAATTCAAGTGGAAGTAAAATTTGCCTGAAACTGAATACATCTCATCAGTATCTTGAATTTTATTTCCTCCAAATAATCAGGTAGATATAATATTTCTGTTTACTATACTTGAATATCTGGGGCTGCTTAGATCTTCCACCCAGGCTTGATTCTGATTGCCTTTGAAAGACTGATTAAGGCTTTCCTCATTGTCTTCTACTTGACAGAAACACAGATGTGTTATTTTAACAGCCTTTTTTAGCCTTCTGGACACAGAAAGCCCACCTGCTCTTCTGAGGCTCTCCTGTTTTTCAGATGCTCTAATTTGCACCTGGGTTTAAATAGGGGGATAATCCTATACCTGGGGGATAATCAGAGGGCTGAGGGTAGATCAAGTACCGTGTGCTTTGGCTCTACCTATTCATGAGCATTTAGTCACCAATAGGCTAGTGAATACGGGATAACTAGTTTTGAGTAAATACAGTGTCCTCATTAAGATGGGGCATCTTTTGTTAGGAAGATCTGTCTGTCTTACCCTTTTATATAGCAAGGACAATGTAAAGGGTGTGAAATCCCATATGTAGCTGGTTATTATGTTTTAAAACAGTCTGAGCAACGTACAGTTTGTACCATGGTTATTAACAAAATTCCCTTTACAAGCAAGTTAATTTCTCCCTCCCTCTTTTGCTTCTCTCCCTCCCCTTACACTTTGCTGGGTTAAAAACTGCTTGGACGGTCAGACCCAAAAAGCTTTGTTGAATGGAGTTAAATCCAGCTGGCGGCTGGTCACAAGTGGTGTTCCCCAGGGCTCACTGCTAGGGTTGCTCCTGCTTCACATCTTTATCAATGATCTAGATGACTCTTAGTCCATTTACAGATGACAGTAAGCTGTGTGGGAGTGTTGACCTGCTTGAGGATAGGGAGTCTCTACAGAGGGATCTAGACAGGCTCAACTGATGGGCCATGGCCAATGGCATGAGTTTCACTAAGGCCAAATGTTGGGTCCTGCCCTTCAGCCACAACAACTCCCAACAGCCCTACAGGCTTGGGGAGGAGTGGCTGGAGAGCTGCCCAGCAGAGAGGGACCTGGGGGTGCTGATTGACAGCTGGCTGAACATGAGCCAGCAGTCTGCCCAGGTGGCCAAGAGGGCCAATGGCATCTTGGCCTGCATCAGGTCAGCATCTAGTTAAGGACTTGTCAGTGTTAGGTTGATGGTTGGACTTGGTGATCTTTAAGGTCTTTTCCAACCAATGGGATTCTGTGATTCCTTTCCATCTACTTCTCTCTCTTTGAAAGTGTGAGTCTTCACATTTAGCTGCTAAGTTTTGTGTCTTCAGTATGATTTGGCTAAGTTTGATCAGATGTGATGTGATGGTCTGATCCTCTCTGGATTCTCATTTTTATTTCTCCTGTTTTCTTTGTTCCACTGTATGCATTTATAGCACATATAAAAATCACTCCAGTGAACTCATGACTTGCAAATCATTTAAACCTTCTCCCACATACTTCCCTTTTGACCATACACTGCCTGTTTCACCACTTAAAATACTTTCTTCCTTTTAGCAACTTCTTCTTTCCTGCCTTTTGTTCACATGTCTACAACATGCCTCATACTCCTTAGTCACTATGTTCTCTGTTGTCTTAAAAATAAGTAAAGCTCCATGAATTGGCTCAGTCACTCTGTCCACCTAGAGTCTGTCAGTTCTTTAATTTAGTGTAGCCTACTTCTCCCACATAGCTAAGAGATGTGGGAAAAGACGTTATCCCCAATGTGGAAAAGGTCATCTGCCAGATGGTCCACCCCAGCACCACTCTTTGATTGTCACTGGGTTGGTTACAATTTTTTCTCTTTGTCAGTTTGGATTTTACCACAATTTGTTGAATACATTTGCATGTAATTCCAGTTGCCTGTCTTCTCATTGTGACCATTTTTACTATCTATGCCCTGGATGTTTTTGTTCATTCCTTACTTCTGCCCTGCTTCCTCTTTTACATGCTTTTGCCTCTTCAACATCTCTATTTCATTCACTGTCCCTGAAAAGATTTTGCCTCAAGCAAAAAGCTTGAGCCATGGTCATAGGAAGTCTAAGTATGATCAAGGTCTTGCTGTTATTATTTTTACTTCACCACCCCTGCACTGCAAATCTTATTGGTTCTGCAGTGAGTATATATATTTTGTATACTCTTTCTGGAAAGTGTTTACAGAGTACTCAGCATACCTTCAGGCACTGTGTAATTTACAGATCAGCATAAATGAGAGCAAGCTATATATATAATACCATGTTGGCTTCTACTCCTACTTAGTGATTATATCATCTTGCTTTTCTTCTCACCAGTGGCAATTTTTTGTTTGCTAATCTTTCCTCTCCACTACACATAGCAAAGGCTCTCTCACTGTGAAGCTACTTTTCTAACTACTACTGATGACAAAACATCTCAGGGATGAGAATGCTATCCTCTGTGTTCTGCTCTTACAATTTACAATGCTGCTTGCCAAGCTCTACACAAATTCAGTGTACACAGTGTATATGTATGTAAAGACAGAAGCTGGAGCACCTGGAGGAGAGGCTGAGAGTTGGAGCTGTTCAGCCTGGGGAAGAGGAGACTCTGGGGAGACCTTCGAGTGCCTTCCAGTGCCTGAAGGGGCCTACAGGAAAGCTGGGGAGGAACTTCTCACAAAGGCATGTAGCAATAGAACAAGGGGTTTTAAGATGAAAGAGATCTAGATTTGATATTAGGAACAAATTATTTCCCATGAGGGTGGTGAGACACTGGAACAGGTTGCCCAGGGAAGTTGCAGAAGCCCCATCCCTGGAAGTGTTCAAGGCCAGGTTGAACAGGGCTCTGAGCAACCTCATCTAGTGGGAGGTGTCCCTGTTCATGCAGGGTGTTTGGAAGTAGATGATCTCCAAGGTCCGTTTCAACATAACCCATTCTGTGATTCTATGAATCCATGTGTGTGCACACATACACCCACACACAAAAGAAGGATGGAAAGTGCAAAATAAAAAGGTTGTAAGCCAGACCTGTCAGGCACCTGTCACAAAGAAAGAAAGACATCTACTCTGTTTCATCTACCCAGCACAGCAAAGCATTGACTGGGATAAAAGAAGGGAGCCATAACACACAAAGAGAAGGCGAGACAACGTTCACCAGATACTTCTCACCACATTCTTATCCAGCTGTTTTCCAACAAAACAGGCAACAAAAGCAGACTAAAAACCAGCACATATTATCTACCTCTGTTAATCCAGTCCTTTTACTAGAAGTCCAAGAAGCTTTAGCACAGAAACCTATTTCTTTGACTGTCAAACATATTAAATCACACATTTTCACTCAAGTGATCACATTTACAACCATCACATCATTTAATAATGAAAAAATAGTTATTTAGTCTTTAATAAATTTTGAAACCTGCTTGTAGAGAAAATTGATTTAATTTTTGAGACTTTGTTTTAAAGCCAACAGACACCAGTGTCTTAATTGTAGGTCTAGTCAGAATGGTGGAAACCAGCATCAGAAAATACTGATATTTGTATTAACAGCTTTCTTAGCAAATAATGCACTTTAATTTAGAAGTATTTTACCCTTTGGACTAGAAATATATTATGTAGATCTGCAGAAAAGCCAGTTGGCAGGCTATGATAGACTAGCTCAAAATTAGAGTATGAGACAGAAAGGAATAATTGCTTGACCTGTAGGTTAGAGAATAAAGAATAAGAGATCAGCTCCAAAAGCTGTAGAGATTCAAAAGCTTCCAATTGAATCTTAAGATTCAGAGGTTATTTTAAAAAATCAAATTTAGTTCATAAGACTTATTAGCTTGGAAACAGAGAGGTAATAAATAAAGACATGCGGTAGACCAGAGGTGAACCGGGA
Organism: Chaetura pelagica; assembly: GCF_000747805.2. Classification (NCBI taxonomy): domain Eukaryota; kingdom Metazoa; phylum Chordata; class Aves; order Apodiformes; family Apodidae; genus Chaetura; species Chaetura pelagica. The sequence goes on along the minus strand of NW_009954505.1, from coordinate 2,430,541 downwards.
CTGGATACATTTCCCTTAATATTTATCAGTGAAAGGTGGTAGCAGGTCTTTTTCACCTCTGTGGTTATTAAGATATTGGAAACAATTTCAAGGGAAGCAGAGGAAGCTGTAAGCTTCGAGAGTTTTAAGCAGGAAT
>NW_009954505.1:2421811-2430391 GCF_000747805.2 Chaetura pelagica | reverse complement strand
TATACATTGGTTTTCTTGGCCCATCTGCTGAAAGAAAGGTCATCTCTAAGACTTGCTGAAGGTCAGAAGCCAGGTTAAAAAGCTGCAGGCTTCCTACATCCACCTCTTCAGCCCTTTTAAACTTTCCTCAAAAATTCAGTTGTTTTATTTAATACTCCTGTACATGAAAAATATTTTACTCCTGAAAGTGAGAACATTCAGATTAAAGTAGACATGCTTTCATTTTTACTACTGAACATCAGTTTGCCTCATTTACAAATACTGGTGATAGAAATTTTAGTTAGAGATTTATCCCATGAATAACATGGAAAACTTGTGGTGTTTATCTCCTTCACCTTGGCAACCTGAGAAGGATCATCACTGAACTATACACTAGTGCAGTAAGTTTCTCCTAAAAAGTAAAGAGCTCAAATGATTGAGGAGTAAATGGGAAAAAAGGAAAACCAATACTGAACATTTTGGAAATCAAGAGCTTCTTCCCCCTCTCTGACCCTCCTCCTCACCTGAACTTAATGGATATTTCCTCTTCCTGGGCAGCCTCCACTGGCTGACACTTATTCCAATATTTTCAAGGGAGCCAGGACGCAGCGCACTTATCACCGACATGTGGCAGCTGGTGGGCTTGGTGGGCAGGTGAGTGGGTGGGTGGGTGGTCAGCAGGTGCCATCTGCACTGGTGGCACCCCCCAGCCCCAAATCCCATTTCAAGCAGGCTGTGCCACATCCCCACTCAAGAACATCTCTCAGCACCATGTAGAAGCACACCAAAGGCCCTGTCCCACACTGGGCATGTGATCTATAGCTCTGCCATTAGCTTGTGTCGTGGTAAGGTCATTTCCACACTAGGCATTTTCAAGAGAAAAGGCACTAATTTGAAGGTATGGTATTCTTAACTCTGAAATCTGTACACAATTCACTGTCCCTGCATGTCATCTCAAAGAAGAACTGGACTGAAGATTTAACTTAAGTGGAAGAAGGGCTTACTAAATTATACTTCTGGCATCTCTCTAGCAACAGATTTCAAAACACTATTCAGATACTAGAGTGGACTGCTCAGCATCAACTGAGTTAGCAGAGCTGTACAATCATGTGGCTACTCTTAAATTAGGAAAGACTAGTCTGGATCCAGACTATAAACAGGTTCTCTAGACCTTGCCAAAGTTCCAGATATGTCTTGTCTTCTGCTCTTCTGCATGATATGTCCTGCACAGTTTCAGCCCCTTAGGAGTGTCTTCAGGCTGTACTCATGAAGGTGGTGTGCAAGCCATGATAAAAAATGAAAATGAAAAATTGAGTAGTTCTATAGCAGTTGTTCTAGCAATAGGAAACTCTCCAGACAATCACTACAGTGGTGCTTCATTAAGAAAGGTAATCTGTTCTTCCTAGGAAGCCTTCAGGTTAGAAAAAACAGGTGACTGAGCTCATGCACCTGGAGCTCATTTACAGCTCAGCTGCAAGGTGTGTAAAGGAAGAAGGCAAGAGAGATGTCTTTTATGGTGGGAGAAGGAAATGGAAATAAAGGTGTTAAAGTAGGTGGCTAAGCTTTCATCTGGATAAGAGGAGTGTTTTTTTTTGAATACTGGAAACAGGGAAAAGTGCAGGTGGCCTTTTAAAAAAATATTTTTTAGATTTTATTTGAGTAAACAGAAGAAAGACACTGTACTAAAAGAAGAGAACGTTCAGACTAATATTAAACCAGAGAAGAAAGAAAATGCTATTTTCTATTTGTGAGTACAGAGCTCAACCAGTGCTATTATACATTTTTTTGGATCAGAGCTATATGTTTTGTCTGGAGTAATGCAGTGTATTAATATGAGTTTGGCTCTGTTGGGAGTGTACTCTAGGATGGAAAGACTGAGATGTAGCTGGATGAAGTAAAGTTGAATTTGCTTTGACTTAAATGAAATAGTTGAGTGAGACTTGTGAAGGGCTGCACTGGAACCTTACAAAAAGAATGAAAGATAAATCTAGTGTGCCACCTCTTTCTTAAAAAATAATGCATAGGTTTACATTTTTAGTGTAATCTCAGCTTCCATCTGCATGTTTTGGCACCTCTTTTCCATCTAGTGTATGGGAACTTGTCTTATTTCTATTTTTTTATGTGCACAGACAAAATCCATTTGCTCTTGTTCGGTACATTGACAACAATTTTGTTCTCTGCATTGTGCTGCATCAAATAGCACACCAGGAAAAGGAGACCTGAGGGACCAGAATTATATATGAAGTGCATATTCAGAAGTAACTTGAGATTGAAGCGTTACCCTCAGATAACCAAGTTTCAATAAATGGTATTTATTGATGTGGTCTTACTACAGACCTGAATCATCCCTTAGAAAAAATTTAGGGTTGTACTTATGTTCGGTGGCCAGAGACATGCTCAGGCTCTGTGACACATTAGAAATCTGAGGTGCTTTTCTCTCTCCTCCTTAGCTCCCGACCTCCCTGCTTTCTTTTCTGCCTCCTGTCTTAGTCTAATACATATACTTTCCCTTCATTTTTATGGGTGGTGTGGATTTTTTTGTTTGTTTTCGGGGTTTTTTTCCCCCATTTTGACCTGGTTTGTGCATCCAGCTACCTATCTTTTTGCTAAATCTCCACTTGCTATGTGCCTGTTTCTGTTCTTGATGCCCAGCATCTTTCTTTGTTCTCAAATATTGTTGTCTCACTCTCTGCATTTAATCAAGTTACCACCTTCCTCCACTGAGTTAGTTGCTGGAAGCACCAGAGGTAAGATAAGCACAAGAGGCAACTCTTACTCCTAATTTCAACATTAAGGATCAAAGTAGTGGTAGTAGCTGCTGACAGCTAAAAAAAGTATAGTTGCCGGGAAGGTACAAATGCTGCACCACTCTAACACATTTTCTACGGTGAAGGTCTGTGAGTTTTCACATAGCCAAGCTGGATTAGCATCTTTGTTGGAATAATCAGAGATACCTCAGGCCCATCTTCATGACACATTTTTAAGTCATTTCTTAAAAGCATTGAAGTGCAATGGATTCCAACAAAGCTGAGATAAGAACATATCCAATATGTAAAAAAAAAAAAATAAAAATAATAAAAAATTTTGCTTCATATTTCAAACTTGGGAAAGAAGAGTTTGTTAGGTGAAACTTCAAGAAAATTCAACTGCAGTGAAGGTCAACTAACATTTTTGGCAAAAGTTGTAACAAGTGAAAATAAAATCTTAACACATGAAAAGATGCATTACCTCTATGCCTGCTCTGCAATAAAAGGCACACTGGTACTGCACAGTGCAGTACTATAAGGTACAAGATAGCTCAGACTAGCTTTGGGTAGCAAAAGCAGGACAACTAGAGATGCATGTATCTCTGTCTGGACTTATGCTTCTTGCTTCCTAATGTCATGAGTCCTGAAGAACAAAAAGCTTTTACTCAACAGTAAGTTGTTTCTGTGTGAACATTATGCAGTATAGACACAGGACACTGTGGGTGAAATTATTTGACCAAAGGCAGGTATTTATGACTGAGCTACTGTACGGATTTCCTTTATGGTTAGTGAGAAAGATTCTAAGTGTGAATGTGACTCACCTCATCCTATTGTAGATAACAACATCACTGCCTAGAACTGCCTCTATTTTATCATCACTGTCTTTAAAGGAAGCTTATGGTGACTAGCTCAGTTGTAGACACCTGAAGTGAAAACAGACCCCACATTCCATCCACAATATAGCCACTGAAACTGGGAGATGATTTTTACTCTCTTCAAACACACAGGAATCATGAAACCATGCTGAGACACCGTTGTGTAATAGAAGTTAGCTACAACCTTTTGAACATTCAAATATCCTGGATACACTTCATAAGAGATCCAAAAATGCTGAAGAATGTAGAGTTATCTCCTGAAATCAAACAACACATGTGCAAGGCCAATGTGTCCGCCCCCCCCCCCCCCCCCCCCCTTTTTTTTTTTTCTTTTCTTTTCTTTCCTTTTCTTTTCTTTTTTTAAATCAACAATACTTCTTAACAGAGAGAAAAAACAGATTATCCCTTAATGCCTGGTCATACACGACCTGACACCAGGGGAACCAGCTTTCAAGACCAGTTCACAAAGAGCAACAGCAGAATTTTAACCTTTGTTTCTGCACAGCTCTCAACTCCAACCTGAGATGTCTGAGCAAACACAGTGGGAGGAGCTTGTGATAACTCGTGCTATGGATACTTCTGCTTTGGCTTGCTGCACTTTGTGTTTGGTGTTTTTTTTTTTTTTTTTTTTTTTTTTTTTTTCTCTTTTTCTTTATGCAAGAGCATTTTTACTGGCTCTACTGAAAAGGTTCTGAATAGTGTTGTAGGCAGAAGCTGGAAATTTGCTTTCCTCACGGATCAACTAAAGTCAGCACAGAAGAGGAAAAAAAAAACAAAAAACAACAAAAACGAGAAAGAAATGTTTCACTTGGAGAAGAGTGAAAACACTTTGAAGAATTGCTGCAGCATAGCCCCACACAGGAGATGCTCCATAGCCAGACTCAGCATAAAGTTTCTCTGTTTCATCTTCAGGTCAGGTTTTGGCACTCTGCTATGACTGACAATATAAAAGAATAAAAGCCCCCAAAAGAGTAAAGGCAAAAAAAACCCTTAGGAAAGTGTGTGTGAGACTAAGTAAATCAAACCATCTAGGAAACAGTGCAACCTAGGTTCCTTAGGGACAGATGTAAAGTTGTGCCTTAGACCAGAAGACCAGTATCTACTGACCAAATGTCACGGACTAACTGGGAGCCAGGGAGTTATCTTCTTAACTATGAATTGCAGGGCCTGGGCAATGTGGGAAAACAGCACATTCCATAAAAATTAGAGACTAGAGCTAGAACGCTGAAAGTCACACAGTCAGTGTAAACTATCATTCTGAAAGTTTATTACCACAATATTAATTTAATTAATGTTGCTGTGTCACTGCAAATGCCTCTGTCTCAAATGTGACTCTCTGGGGAGGAGAGATGGCCCCTTTATGACCATTTTGGATAGTGCATAGTCTGACAACTTATGGACAAGTTCTAGGGAAAACTTGGACTAAATAAAGAGTTCGTCCCTACACAAGCACAGGTGTACATTATCACTGGAGCCCAAGACCACAGTCTGAGGTGAACTATCCACCTCCTGTGAGCTCAAGGGAGGAGCACCCCAGAAGGGCTCTATCTCCCTGCAGAGGCACCACAGTGCTCACTCTAAGGTGAATGGCCAGGTACTCCCTCTTGTTTAAAAGCAGAGGGTGTGAGAGAAGATAGGAATGGGCAGACCTGATTGGATGGAAGCTTCACTGTGTCCTGTGACAGCAGCCTACAGCAGGTGCCTAGGGAAGAATATACAAAGGGCCAGAATATGTTAATATTTTGCCATAATGCAGATTGGCTCAAGGCTGTGTCTTCTGAACCTACTGTAGACATCACAGCAGGGCAGTTCAGGAAAGTGTAAAGCACAGAAGACAAAATTTAAATAACTATCAACAGACTGAATAATGATATGTGACTAATGGCCTATCATAGCCTAAGTTGGAAATCAATATCAAATATTAGCATTATCAAAGAGAAGAGTAAACCTCCCATTGTCTTTAGGGTAAGCCTTGAGCAAATAATAATAATAAAAAGTAAGATTGCGTCATTTACAACATTTAATATATTTTGTTTCACCAGTGCAAAGAATTCCAGCTTTAGCTAAAGGCCATCCTCTGTTATCCTCAAAAATGCAAACAGTCTCACTCCATAAAACTATTGATTGCATACCATAGCTCTAAAGTGTCAGAAGTAATGAAGAAAAAACCTACTAGCATCAACACATATCTGTAAATTAATTTTGGGCACCAGTCTGCTACTGTAGGAAATGCAGTTATCTGAACTGCAAAATAAAATGCCAGTGATCACTATTAAGAAGTCTGGCTCTATGTTGAGGAATATTTATATTCTACTAGTGCATTACTCACTAAATTTAGTTAGTGCATTTGTAAACTATATTAAAAAGGAGCTGCAATAGATAAAATACCAAGAGATGGAACCTCTTAACCATATGCAATTTTGCAAGGAAACACTTTGGATTCATTAGTATTAGGGTTTTTCACTGCATGAAGAATGTTAAATTCATAATGGAAAAGGAAAGTGAGGCTCAGCTCTGTTACTTTATTGACTTTTTTTTTTGGGGGGGGGGGGTGTTTTGTTTTGGGTTTTGTTTTTAAATGGGAGTAACTTAGTTTCTGTTGTATCTAGTAAATTATATTCAGAAGTTAGATAAAACACAGTTTACGTTTTATTTAAATCATTTGTATGCTATTTCACTCTCACCATATACTTCTGACCTTGTCAGAGCAGAAATATTTTTAAAAATAAAAATATCACTACAGAATCCAGAAGCTATAATAAAGCCGCTGAACTCTGTAGTCACTACTGACAAAGAGATTTACTATGAATTTACATCAGTGTGACACTGGGACTTTGCCCAAAGTGTACGTATGGGCAGCTTTATTCCATAATGCAATCATTCAAAGACTTGATAAGCTGTAAAAACCCAGATTCCAATTTCCAAACTGAAGAGAAAGGAATGAATTATAAGTGTATTAGGACACAAAAAACCTTATTAGCATGGTTTCAGGCAGTAGCAGGTTCTTCTTTCAGCCAAGTCACAGAACAGCCCTCACCTTTTATGGCTCAGTTGCGATTCATCTGAGGATTTGCACACAATGAGGCTGTTTTCACCAACAGGGTGATGGCTTTCTACATCCCTGTCATATCAGCCTTGAGGTGATGACTAGTGGTGAGGAAATCATTATCTTAAGGTGGGGTAGCTTTGATGGATTTCCTTTCAGCAAAACAAAACCATATGGAGATGCAGCTTTTGCTTAGGAGGACGTATGCCAGGAAACAAGTGGAATGCCAGGAAATGGTGGTGAAGAAACATCCCCCAACGCCTGGCTTACCTGCTTGCACCGCCCTAACCAACCGCTGCAACAACCTCACAGGGACCCATTTACTCTTCAGGAGGACAAAGTAAGGAAGAATTATTTATTGCTCTGATGATCCTTGGTGAAGAACTGCTGTGTCACAGCTGAGCAACTCCCTCTTAGTCCAAGAAATGTCAAATCAAACCTTTTGAGCTCTTGGTGACACAGAAAAAAAGCCAAATTTTCAGCTAGAATAATTTTGTGAAACCGTGTGTTTTGAAGGACAGGGCAGTCCCTTTTTCCACATGATCTCACACATACCCTTTGAATTAGTTTGCCAACACTACCACCAACAGAGAAAACATGTGGCAATGGCAAGAACTGGAATAATTTCTGTTAACTGAGAAAGCAATTGAAAGTAGAGGCTATAACATTGTACATCATAAAACACTATGCTGTATAAATTAAATAAACCACCTTGTTAAAGTTATAGAGACAGTCAATGTCACACACTAGTCAGAAGTTTTCATACATCATTCAAATCCTAAATCTGCTAGTTTTCAACTGATGATTGCATGTACCCAAACTACAGAAAAATCTCTTTTGATATTTTCCCTTCACATTATAGCTGCTTATGTCCATTCGTATTCAAATTTACACAACCACTTTAATTTTGACAGAAGTCAATGGACAATACATTCCTGGCTCTATTTTGGATTCTACTAAAAGTTCTACTATAGTGACTACCTGATAGGATGATCATGGAAGGTATGTGTCTTATACATCTGCTTGAAAGCCTGAATGAACATGATCTACCGTGAAGCTGATCCTCAGCCATAATTCTTTTGAATAAATTCTACTGAATAAACAGATTGCAGTTTAAATGTATGCTTGCAGAGGATTTTTATTCTGCATTGCCTTCCAATTTCTGCTTAAAATGATCATATGCAAGTTTTCTTTAACTTGTTTTTTAAGGTAGGAATGAAGAAGACAAAGAGGATTGGTGTTTGTATGATTAGAGTTTCTAATTTAGGCTCTAAAACAGATTATGAGGTCTAGAGAAATGCATAAAATGCAGTCAGGGATGTATTAAAGGGGGAAGACTGTAATAAGAGGTAAGAGATAGAGGAGGAGCAATTTAATCACATCATCTACTGCAGTTGGGTTACTACAAAACTGGCAAAAGAGGTGGTAAAAAATATAATAGAATATGAATTTATGGTTCCTTACCTCACAGCTTAAAGTACAGCCCCACAGCTACTGCTTCAGGGGACTGAAGAATGAGAAATAGCTGTGGCACCTATACAACACTGCTTGCCTTTTTGGAGCAGCCAGCTGGAATTGGCTAAATTGCAGAATGTCACATCAGATCTCATACAGATGAGAGGTTTGCTTGCTTTCCAGTAGAGATAACAATCGTGATGAGCCAGCAGAACCTAGACTGCAGCAAAATGAAAGATTTGGCATATGAACATTTACTAACTCTGAATAACAGGATGAGCCAACCTCTAAGTGCACCACACCTTTGTAGGGCAATGAATGTACTCCTTCACATATTTTTTCTTTTTAAAACAACACTAAGACCATGGCCTCTTTCTTCTCATCTTTTGTGCATCCAGTCCCTAGTCTGGGTCCTAACAACCACAGTTTCCAGATAATATGGTGAACTGGCACCCTGACAGTTTGTTGGTTTTTTTTC
>NW_009954505.1:2408537-2421778 GCF_000747805.2 Chaetura pelagica | reverse complement strand
CAGCTGGATTGCAAGCAAAATCCTCCACAGATGGGGGACAAGCTTGAGAAACAGCAATATGAGAGGTAATATTTTACAAGGAAAAAAGATGAATAATTCTAAGAAAGAAATTAGGAATCAGAAATAATCTCAGGCATATGTGGAACAACATCATGATGTAATGGAAAATGGACTGTATTATGGTTGGTGGTTTGATAATGAAGGGAATGCTGTGAAGCTCATTTGTGATGATGTAAAAAAATAAAAAGACAGAGTGTGTTGATAATGAGCTTTGAATATTCTTTCTTTTCTTTTCCCCTCTATTTTTTCACCTTTGGTCTGCTTGGCATTCACCCAAATTAGAAGACTGACAGTCATTTCTCTTTAATAATCACTCTTGGAAACTCAAGAAGCACTCCCTTTTCAGCTCTGTCAACAGGGAATCATTAACACCAAAAAAAATAATATATATGCTTAATTGTTTTTACTGAAATAAACACTCTGGGTACCCCCCGCTGTTTAATGAACATGCACTGGGTTAACTACAAGGGCTGCTACCACTGCCATCTTTGATTACTTGCTGGTGGCAGATGAAAGCTTAAAACGCACATATTTTTTTGACATTAAATATGATTTCACTGTTTTGGCTTCAACATCAACCCACCCTTTTCAAAGTAGGGCAGACTAGTAAAGGCTGTCAAAATAAGGCTAGCAAGTAAATGGAGTAGCAGCTCTCTACAGAGTTTTATTCTTCTTCTGTGAAAGAGTCTGTAAACAAAACCTTTAGGCTTTTGTCTACTAAACAGTACTTAGAAATTCTTCCAGCCTAGCATTTTTAATATGTGGGAACATGACTGCAGTAGGATTCAAGAGCGCTCAACATATTTGAAAGGAAGGCAACTTCTTTTTGTAACTAAATGTGGTCTCAGAAGGCAAATGCAGGCAAAAGACCATTTTAAAAGAAACGCTCTATGTGCATGGATCCTCTGAGCTGTCTGAAAGATGTCTTTCCTTTGTCTTGATTATACATGCCAAGATAAAAATGGAGCAAATTTTTTTTCAAGTATCAAAGGGTTTTAATATAAATGTTAAGTTTGGAACTGTAATGTAATCGAAAACATATATTCAGGTTTTACTTTTTACTTCCAAACTTTGATAATAAGCCTGAGGCTCAGTGTCCCTTCAACTAACAATCAGTTCCTTCAAATGGGCAGAACCTTTGGAATTAGCTGTGTGTATTATGAGGCATGAAGACACAAGTCTTTTCCCTTCCTGGGAAAATATTTGATCTAGGGTTGGGGGACGCTTCTCTTCACCAGATCAATCCACCAGTTCCTGAACATGGCCAGGAACTGGTGAAAGTTTATGCACACCTCAAAGCAGAAACTGATGGGATAAATCCATTGGAATTTCCCTCCTATATACCTATAAAGGGATGTTAAAAGTTCCCTGAACCATCCTTTGACACTGCAGCTATACCCAAATCCATAGCATTAAGCTCTTTTAGCCTTCAGCAGGGTATCCACACCAATGCTGTCACATGGAGATACTCCCCGCTTTGTGCAAAGTCCCAAAGTACGCTAGAGAAATGTTTGGGATGACAATGGTAGATCCAGACCCATAACAAGCCAAAGACCATTCTGACCATGGAAGACAATAGATTTGAATTCCAGTCCTTGGCAACTTTCCTTGGCTCAGTTGAAGTTATAGCCATATGTGTCAAGGCGATTTAGACAGCAGCTGAGCCTGGAGTTTTTAACTGCTAGCTTTGCCTGAGTATCTGCCTTAGATGTCTAAAACGGAAACCAGTTGTTTAACAGCACTGCTCAAATTTAGCTCCCAGTGCCTGAGTAGTGGGTATTTTTGGATAGTTTTTTGGATAGTTGTTTGCTTGAGTTTGTAAAAGTTACAGCCAGAGTGATTTTGATTTGCCTCCTACTATGAGATCTGCTGATCACTTTTATCCCTAACCTTAATGCCTATCTTGAAATAATATTTTTAATACATCTTTGTCCTTATTTATTTGACAATTAAGTGCTAGATTTGCAGAAAGTAAGGCATAATGAAATATTTGAAAAATACATATATTTGGATTCTTAGAAGTGACAGGATTTTATAATCAGGTTAGTTTTTCTTCAATTCAGAGGCTTGCTGAAAATTAGGTGTTACTGCATCCTCGTAGTGTTAGTCATCAATCCTTATACACATCAGTAGTGTTATACCCACATAGAAAGGACAGTTTAAAGTGTCTCTCATAAAAATACAAATACCAGCCAAACAGTTTTTGCAGACTACAAATGCTGGTGACAGTAAGCCCCCTCCCCACCTCAGCTTTTGCTCCCAACCTTTTCAATGCTCCCAGACTGCTTCTGGCTCTGTGTAAGAGTAATTCTAAAGAGATACATCAGTATGATCAAAGAAACTCGCATAATGCAGGAAGGACTAGAGCAATGCATTTGTGTTTGCTTATGGCCATGCCAACATCTCAGTTTTAGTTGTCTTGCCACCTACACATTACTTCAACTAGTGTGATTGGGCACTGGACGACTACAGTTCACACCCACATACATCCACATCCCCCCATCTGCTCCCCATCATTGGAAAAGAGTGAATTCTAGGGTGAAACACAACTAACAATGCACTAAGAAAACTGTTGGAAAGTAAAGATTTTTATCATGGATATCTTCTGGGGTAAATCATAAAAAAAGTAAAGTATACAGCTTTTAAAATAATCTTTAGTCATAATATAGTTTTGAAAACATCCTATATATTTTCCTTTTAAATATGTAGTGATTAAATCTCTTTGATTTTATTGAAAAGACTAGGATTTTACTTCGAGATTTTCCATGTAAATGTGGAAGCAGAATGATTCTGTGTGATCTGAAGAAAAGCTCATGCTGATGATTTCTGGTGTTTATGTTACTATTAGAGCTGCTTGGAAATAGCTTTTTGATATAAAGTGGCATTTTACATTTTGGTGAATTTTAATTTGATTTCTCATTGGAAAATCAAAGATATGCAAATTTTCCTGTTTGTTTCCTTGTGTTTTTTTTTTCCCCAGATATTCCAGTTTCAATTTCTTTTCAGAGCACTACAAGAAAATAAAGACTGTACTTTACTCATATAGTTAAAACACTGAAATAGATAACACTTAAGAGATCTCATGCTTTAAAATAACAATTAGAAAAGATTATGATTAGATTTTTGGGAGAGTATCAGGAGCTACCAGTTGGAAAAACAATATCAAAATGGAGGCTGAAGCCAAAAGTCTCCCTTGACAAAAGGAAAATGAACTGCAGTATACTCTACTGGTATTCAGAGGAGCAGGAAAGTGCTCCTTGAAGCAGTGCAAAATTCTGCAGTCTCCCTTCTGGATGAGAAGATCTCTGGGGTGACAGGAACATTTTCAAGACTATCCTGTGGATAAATGAGACAACTATTTCACCACCACCAAAAAAAAAAAGAAAATTGGAAGAGGAGAGATTTAGATTAGACATTAGGAGGAAGTTTTTTAGTGTGGGGGTGGTGAGACATTAAAACAGGTTGCCCAGGGAAGTTGTGGAAGCCCCATTCCTGGAAGTGTTCAAGGCCAGGTTGGATGGGGCTCTGAGCAATCTGGTCTAGTGGGAGGTGCTCCTCCCCATGCAGGGGCTTTGGAACTAGATGATCCTTAATGTCCCTTCTAAACCAAACCATTCTATGATTCTATGACTCAATCTATGAACAATTTTGCAAAAGCTGCATCATGTTACTTGAATATTCTTGATGACCTTATTCAACTCAGAACAAAAACATGTTATTGGAACAAGCACAGAAGAGTTACACAAATACTAAGCTGTTTCTTCCTTTCTTTCTGTCTTCTAGTTATGATATGCATCACAGGTACATTTTGTATACAGTAGTTCTCATGTTTATTATGGCAGAAAGTGTATTTATTTTGAAGATCCATTTATTTGGCATATTAATGGAGATCTAAACTCTCATCTGAAATGTTCTTTTTCTTAATTTATTGCAACAGAACATGCCATGGACTTGAATCCTATTGCTAGCTGAGCATCCCTTGCATCTTGCAGATGTTTTAACCAGGTGTTTTGAAAAGGATTCCTTACACTCTTATTCTGTATCTGCTTTGTGTTAGTTAGACACAGCACAATTAAGAGTTACAAAGAAAGATGTTTTACATTTCTAGTTTCCAGCTGCAAGGCTTAGTATGTAGGGATACTTAGTAACTGTAAGATCATGCAACCTTTGTTTTAATTGGGTAAACAGGGTGTTTGGAATATCACACAGCAGGACCAGGCTAATTAAATATTGTTCAGATTTCTCACTGGGGAGTTCATGCAATCACTGAGCTACATGCTGTAGTGTTGCAGCTCAGAAACCATGTAATTAAGGTAGGTATTTTGGAGAATGACTGCCCTTCCTTTCCTGAAGAAATGTAATCAACCTGCGGCATTTTTGTTGAGATGGGGAAAAGGCAATCTGACTGACTGAGCTGTTTGAAGAAAACTGCTGCAAATACAGCCATTTTTTAAGAAGCATGTGAACTTTTACCTTATTAGGTCTTCAAGTGACAGCCTTTTGAAAAGCAATTTAAAAATTGTCATTTTGGGCTAAATTGCTATAGGTGAGTGAATTTCATCACTTCAGGTGTATTTCTCTATGCCTGTGCTAGGAATCCTCAGTGCCACGCTTAGGCTGGGGAACCAGAGAAGATTCACAACAGTATTATCATGCAGGGGCAGACATGTCTGTGCTAAATGTTCATGCAGGAGAACAGAGGCAATGACAAGAGCTGCTCCCTCCTATGAGAACAGGAACAGGAAACAAGGCCACCAAAGGCCAAGAGTGAGAAAATGAGCACTTCTAGTGATGTGTGGTTCTTCATTGCCCCACACTGCCCCAAGAAAACGCTACAGGTTTTTCCTGGTCTTTGTTACTTCAGATAAGATAACACATAGAAGGACCAACAATATCAGACTGAAGACCTTGACAAGAAAACCTCATATGGTGAGACACTTAGGCTACAACTGAATTATGGAACTCAAAATATCCCAGCTGCTCAGGTATGTGAGATGTTGGAATGTCTCCTCAGAAGGCAATCATATGGAACGGGGATAAATTACTGAAAATACGGTAGTGGGAGCCTTGATGAACCATGCCTAATGCACTCATGCAGACTTCAGATGACCACATTTTGAGATGGGAATTTACACAACTTCCATACATATTTTTCACACAGCAGCAAAACACTTATAGAAACCCAGATATCTTGAGATTAGTGGTCCTAGGAAGTGTTGTATGTCAGAGATATTTGCAGAGGAGTCATTCGAAGCCTCCCAAACATTAGAATTATATAGGTATACCTGCACTTAATGCTACATGTGGGTAGCAGAAATAGCTTTATTCTAGACCAAGCAGGTAGGAAAAAAGCAGGAAAAGAGGCCAGCCACTTCATGTTTTAGCTGTCAAAGCTTGATAGGGCACTCAAGGTTAAGTCACAGAGACCAAGATCATAGCACCTGAATCCTTGCAGTATTCATTGGAATTATTCTCATGTCATAAATATGTTAATTTCTGTTTGAATGTAGTGAAATTTGCTATTTTCTTCATTTCAGTAAGAGAATAGAGATAGGTTGTATGTAGAAATAGCTAGACTAGCTTCTCTGTTTTCACATTCAGATGCGTCCTGAAGCCATATTGCCAGCAGACTTGACACATTATTCTCCCTTCCTCATTGGAAAAGAATCCTGAATGCTTGTCTGGAGAGACTGCCATAGACTACTCCAACAGATCCACTGGTCTGGATGATTTGCAGGGCAGGGCTGTGGGTTATATAAAATGGCATATGCCTCCTCTAGAGTTTAGATGCATCTGAGAGATTCTTCAACTCTGTTCTCAAAAGGACTTAATAATTATGATTCTCATGTGACGCTTAAAATATAAATAAAATGTCAAAATATTTATGCCAAAGCTTCACAGAATGGCTAAGAACCTGGGAGTGAGAGTCAGCCAGATATGGTAGGTGTGAGAATGCTTAGGCTGTCCAACTGGCCATACTGAAGTCCTCCCTCTCTCCAAGTATCTCTGGCATCTCTGTATAGGTCTGAGTCAGGTGTCAGCGCAGCAGTAGTGTTCACAGACTCCGCTTTGGTATCTGAACGACCCTTTGGAAAGGAATTTACATGTTGTTCTTCTATTTTAATACATGCCCTGAAATAAATGAAAAGTAGATGCCTAATGAGTTCTGGAAGCTGAGCTTAAATCCTTTTACAGGTCTCACAGGGAATGAGTGGCAAAGGAATTCCTTGAATGTGTCTTCTCTGAATGCATGGGTGCATCATAACTAACTTGTAGACACTTTACCTGCACTCACTGAGGATGATGACCTAATGGGATAGCCATAGCTTTTTATTACTGTTATTGTTGATTATGTTTTTGTTCTCCTTAACAATATCTCAGTTCTTATTCAAAGCAAACCTCAAGGTTAGTCTAATCAGGAGACCACAAGATAAATTATGATCTCAGTCCAGTGTAAGTCTGCTTAATTTGCCTCTGATAGACAGACTTAATGTTAATTTTGAGATAACTATATGACTGAATCTGAGCCAAGGCTACCATTTAAACTTTCTGTGAGATCTACAGTACCTTCTAACTCCCAAGTCCAGATTCAACTGGAAAAGCTTTGCCTGATCATCTCTCGTGCATTTTCAAATCATTATAAAAACCCGCCCTTTGCTAACATAAGTCTCACTAATGCCTAGTCTGGTACTTGAGGAACATTTTTCTCTGTGTATTTTACTTCCAGAACACATCAGTCTGTCCTTGAATCAGTTTGTTCTTGGAACCATAATCTCTCTCTTATCAGGAGAATACCTGAGATGTCATTCAGTTTTAGTAGGGTATCTTGAATCCAGCAGTAATTTCTTAATACACAGAACAGATGAGAATTTGTTTCTACTCATTTATTATACCTGGAGCTTACCTCAATGATCTCTTGACATTTCTTGTTTTGCTGACTCAAAAGTACTAACAGAGAGCAAAAGAAAGACAATTTGAGCTATTCTGAGACTCCAGAGCCTTAAAGCAAGACGTTCCTCCAGCTTGGAA
Source organism: Chaetura pelagica (assembly GCF_000747805.2). NCBI lineage: Eukaryota > Metazoa > Chordata > Aves > Apodiformes > Apodidae > Chaetura > Chaetura pelagica. Next base: position 2,414,689 of record NW_009954505.1, on the reverse strand, counting down.
AATTATGTGAGTTTTGAATTTGCTGTCCACTACTGCTGGACATAGAGCTACAGTATGAAAATAAATGGCCTGTAGGGATGTTAGGTATGTGTTCAACAACTGAAGATCACAATGTGGTTGGTGTGAAATTCATGGAAAATCCATATTTTTTAATTTTCTCAGAATTTATAAAAACATTTTTGTAAGCTACTGCATTTTTAAATGTCATTTTGAGAGTGTGCCTACACTTCCCAGCATGTTTCCCAGTTGAATTTTGAATGCACTTCAAAATTGTATTTTAGCAGAGATGAAAAAAAAAATCCGGTAACAATAAATATAGAAGAACTCTGAAAAATGTGCTGAGCTTGTATAAGTAGAATCCATTGCTATGAAATTTATAAAGGGCAAGGAACAGGATTAGATGTGGTAGGGAACTCTCACTGCTGGTAAAAAAAAAAAAAAAAAAAAAAGAAAAAGAAAAAAAAAAGAAGCAGTATGCAAAGAGACCAAAGGATGATTTTGCAATAAAAAAATAAATACAAAATTAACTGCTATCAGCACTGATCGAAATTAAATGCCAGCCTGAGTGGGATTTTCAAAGGCACTCAGCACTGGCTTAATTTACTTTCTGCTGCAGTGGATGAGAGTTTTGCTGGTGAGGTTTGCTGAAAGCATGCTTCTGAAAACACTGCCCTGAAATCACCCCTACCTCTCCTGCTCCTTGATCCTGGAAAATATCTGTATCATCTTTACAATAAAAACTTCAGGGTGGAAAATACTCCTTTGCCGTGTGACCTTGCTGCAGCCACTGTGATGACACAAGAGTGGGGTTTTTTTAGATCTTGTCCTCATGGGTCAGTCTCTCTCTGCCCCTTCAGCAGATGCACTTAACTTTGTTTCAGCTAAATCCTGTAATCAGCCCTGTTGGGCTGAGTCTCTGGGCTGGAAGAGAATTGTTAATCTTTGACAGAACCAAATGTGTGTGCAATTGAGCTGAAACTGAATTAAGTTTCCTTTTCTCTTTGCTCTGTCCCTCTAAGCTAGTTTTGACCTGACTCTGTCCCCTCAGGGTGCCAGACAGCCTCTGTCTTCTCCTCCCTTTGGTGATGTGGTGGTCCAGCAGAGGTGCCACTCAGCTGCTTGAGACACCCACTGTCCCAGCGGAAGGAAGAAAAGGTAGGCTGGTGAAGGAGGCATACTAGCAGAGATGTGGGCAGGTTTACAACCACATAACTTCTTGTTTGTTCGTTTGTTTTGGTATCAATGGAGCAGTATTAGGATTCTGACTTTCCCACCAAGCCTTCCTCTTCCAAAACAAGCACAACCAGGCTGCTCATCTCATCCCATCCCCATGTACTGGTGTGTGTAGTTACCACTCAGTACACCTTCAGTGCAGGAAAAAGCACTGGGGAGTGCCAGAGACAAGGACTTGAGAGGAGCAGAAGCACTGAGTGAAATCCTTGAAGAAGTTACTGTATACTGTTGAAGGGCCTGACTGAAGTGTGCATCAGCTGCATGGGATGGTGGGGGAGTCAATTTATCACCTTGAACAGTCAGAGCAATAGACCAGAGCTCTCTGAAGCTCAATACCATCTGGCCTTGCTCTCCACACATCAGCAGCCCTTGGTCCATCCACCTCTAGCAGATCTCCTTGTGAACTTCAGTTTCATTTCCCCCCAAGCAGGATTATGCCTCCATGACACAGCAGGCATTCAGCTCCCCATTCTGGAGCAGACAGATGCAGCAAGGGTTAGGACTCCTCCTCTGAAGCAATGGGAGGGAAGAGTCTTGTGTTTTGCATTCCCTGCCTGAATGTAAGAATGGCAAAAAGCCAAGGAATAGCACGGTGTGCACACATATACGAACTGCAGCTGAGGGATGCAGTTCTCTAATCTTCAGAAGGACCTGTCACATGAGCCTGGTAGACTGTAGCCCGGCAGCTGGTAACAGTATTTTGTCAAATAGTTACTGCCATAAAACCACACACTTAAATGTTAAGCTCAAGCTCACAGAAATACAGAGTTTTCCTTTTTTACTCAGTCTCTAAAGAAGAATCACACACACTTTGATTCTGGTAACGTGAATTCTTTTTTCACACCCTCACCTCTGAAAGTGTGGTTAGCAACAGCGTGATTTTACATCCAATATTTCTCTTGTATGGTTTCCTTTTACCATCTATATAATGAATTACTCCTTTTTCCTCCATTTTCTAAGAAAAGAAACCGTCCTTAAGGAGACCTTAAAATTAAAACCAAAAAACTCCCTTCCTCTTTCCTGCTCCCAAAATCTAATACTGAAAACTTACTTTGTTTTAGTGCAATGGGCCAGTACTGTGATGATGGCATTCTCAGGATGTTGTATAAAATTCTAACTTTAAGAAGAAAGAGTTATAAAATTGTCACAGACTTATTATACAGGATGGATCCTGGAAAAATAATTTAAAAGAATTTCAATTTCCCATTGAGTGAAAACCAAAAAATACCTTGATTTAAACCTGTAACTGAATCATATTTGCAAAACAAGAAACTTTTGTCCACTGTTGCAGTAGCTTTGTGAATGTAGGCTGTTGACAATGTGGCCCTTCTAGCGTAAAGAATTAAGGGGAAGGAATAACTGCATCAAGAAATCAATTGCGCTACTATAGAATGCATGTCTATGCTTAAAGTGCAAGTTTCTTTAAGTTAATGCATTAAAGATCAGAGTTGGCCACAAAAGCAAATCAGTTGAGGTATCAAATGCAATAAGTTACCAGTGCTGAAAGTAACAAATTGACTCTGACTTGTGCGAGTTAGTCCACACCATATGCCTTTCTATTCTAATGTTTCATCGACTCGCTTGAGTAAATAAATTAATTGCACCATCATGAGGAAACACACATGGAATTTGCTTTACCGCAAGGCAGAATGTAACTCGGTAGGTGACCCAAATGGATGAGCAACAGAGCTGTGGGGAGCTTCAGCAGAGTTCTTGGAAAGCCACCATATTTGCTGCAACAGTAATTAGACAAGAGCTGGCAAGAGCTGATGGTGGTGCAGTTTTAAATAAAACTTGGATAACGGTTGATACTCTTTGCTCAATATTCTTCATTGTTCCAACAGCCCTGAAAGAAGAGTTGCAAGAACTCTGAAAAAGTTCCCATAGCAACAGCAAGGAGAAAGGACTATTTTTCTCCAAACCCTGGGTGAACAGCAATGACACGCAATTGTGGTAGATGGGCCCTTCCTGTGCCAAGCAGTTCTACTCCGTTTTGCAGAGTCACAGAGAGAGGCGATTTTCAGTGCCTCCCCCAAAGAGATGATTGCATTTGCTGTCAGAATTATTATATCATTTTTCTCTCTAAAGAGGACAAAGAACCTGTTTTTATCCTCAGGAACAAGAAAGATAAAACAACACCCTGCATGCATGCACAACCTAGCCTGCAAATAAAACACCTACTCATGGAAACTCCCTCAAATCTGTGCCTCAGCAGCTGGGGCACCTGCCTGGAAGCCCCAGTTTTGTTCCCAGTCACTGGAGCATTCTTAAGGGGCTCTGAATCTCTGCAGGGACTCTGGGGTGCCCTACAGCCCTCTCATTGCTTCTGCCATCAGCAGCAGGCAACTCCCTCAGAGGATTCCCAGTGTGTGGACTTACTGTTTTATACAGAAACAGAGGTGATGGGCTAGGCTATAAGATGAAGTGAAATGGCCTACCTGGACTTCCCTAGTTTAAGATGAGCCTATGCGATCTTTTGTAGTTGCCTTCAAGAATGTAATGGCCAATCACAAAACCTGCAAAAATTTTCAGAACAGTCCTGAGGTTAGCATGCAGCTCTGAGTATCGTGAAAGTTTTATTTACAACAGGCTTTGGTGCGTGAGTGTAGAAATGCTTTCTAACACAGACATGTCATAACAACAAAAAACAGAGAAGCAGCATTTTGTGTATCTGTGCTTCAGGAAACTGTTTCAGAATACTGGCCTCTATTATTTCAGGATCCCCTGGTACATGTAAACAGATTTCTCACTTCGTAAGAGGAAAATTTACTAAAAAAAGGTATTACAGTTTACATTATCTCTATGCACTGTGTCCACACTCAGGCATTAGAGGTGTCTTCAGTGCTCTAAAACAAGGAAATATTTTCTATTTAATTTTAACTGTTGTCCAAAAAAATAATTGATTTGATCAGCTTTTTAATAAACTAAGGACAGTTTTTGCTTACTTGATAGGTCAGTTTTTGCAGCTCTTCCCTCATCCAGTATTTCCAACCAATTCCCTACATCAGAAGGACTTTTGCTGGGGTTACCAGCACTTCAGAACAGTGTTCACGATCTCAGTACGAATTCTTACACATGAAAATGTAGGAAATCATTGGTCTCAGTATACATGTGTATTACATTTGGTGTGCCAGACTGATGTATATTTGCGAGCCTGTTTTGATTAGGGGCTCTAACTATGTCTACACAAAGTCTCTTGCCCACATAGGTTAGGCTTTCTCCAATCATGCCAACGGGTATGACTTGTAGATCAGGCCCTGCCCCAAGTGCCAAGGAGATGGCAAAGCAGCAAGAATCCTGTGCTCTGGGAGTTTCCCCTTCACCAGCATTCTGCCCCACCTCCTGCACCCCCCACTGTGCTGGCCAGTCCATCCCTGGTGGGAGAGGCTGACATCAAAGGCCAGTGCCTGTTAGAACTGCCTGTCAAAGCTCAGTTACCTTAGTGTAGTTTTTGCAAGCATTTGGGGGTTTGTCCAGAATGTCTTACTAGCAATGGAAAAAAGAACAAAGGCTTACATGAAAAGCTGGCTGCAAAAAATGATGCCTTTCTGCCTACAGAATCAGAAGTTTTTGAAAAAATGCCCTTCGTTTTAAAATTCTAAAAAAAAGTAAACAGGAGATATTTTGTGGAATTATTTTTTTAAAAAAAACACTTTTTTTCTTTAAAAACCTCTAAGGAACTTTCAGCTGTGTGAAAGAGCTAATTCCATGAGATTCATTCCTCTACAAAGGTGCCTGTTTGCCAGTTTACACTGAACAGACCAACAAAAAGTACTTACTGGGAGGCCTTGCAAATAAATCTCTCACACCTACAACTACCAGTTAGCTATGAGTACTGAAATATTGTTCTATACAGAGTTAGGGAGACATTTGCTTTCGTATACAGCAGTAGCTTAATTAGTAAATGGAGTCACAGAGGTTCACTTTGTGTCAAAAGCAAGACAGACCCATATTCTTTCTCCCTGATTTTAAACACCAAGATGAGAAATGATTAAAAAATTAAGAAGGCAACGTATTAGCTGCCTAATTTCAGATAAGCTCAGAAGCAGGCTGCAGAGCCCTCTTCCTCCCTTGTACTTCTGTGTCCTCAAACAAGGGTGTGAAGAAGAGCTCAAGCACTGATTTCCCCTCCCCCCAAAATAATTGAGCATGCCCTCAGCTCCCATAAAGTCAGCCTGCACAATCCCGAGGGAGGTAGTAATTCCCATAAAAGGATCATTCCAAATCCCCGGGATAAGTTTATTTGGCATGCTGTTCAAGCAAAAGGAGCCTTGCAATTGTTTTCCTTGACCTTTTAACCTGCTTTTCATAACCCAACGGAGGTCAAAGGACAAGATCCAGGCTCTCCTCCCCCAGCCCCTCCCAGCCCTGGCCCTGGAGCAAGCTGAGCCTCAAAGGGAAGAGTTTAACCCAGGCAGCCAGAAACAGATGCCTGCAATGGGAGGGCTGGGGGAGGGACGGCAGAGGAAGTGTAGGGGAGGGGACTCGACGCTGGTATTTATTTAATTGATGATTAAGCTTGGAAAGGAGAGAAAAATCGAAGAAGGTTCTCCTGCAGGCAAAGAAAGTAATGGAGATCAGGGTACTTTTTGTATCGATGCTCATATAATGGTGTTTTTTTCTCTGCTAGTTTCAGTGGGTCAAATCTTAGCAATGCTTCAGATTACATCTGACTCGGAGCTGCTCTCCAGGAGGCAAAGGAGAGGGAAATGCCTGCACGGGGATTTCATCATGTTTCCATTCTCCTACAGAAGCCATAAATAACCCCGTGCTCTGTTTACGTTTCGAAGCACCCTCAGCCTCGGCTCTCAGAGGAGCTGCAGGCCCCTGACACCGAGGAGGAAGGCTGCTGTGAGACGGGGGCAGCCCCCACAGGGGCCAGAAGCAGCTGTCCCTGCCCACCCCCAGCAAAGGGGGCT
>NW_009954505.1:2402839-2407011 GCF_000747805.2 Chaetura pelagica | reverse complement strand
GAGAGATGAAATGGGCACCGCCAGGAAGGGGAGGGGCCGCCATTTGCCCTCCCGCCCCACGCGGGGCTTTCCCCCCGGCCCGCCGCGCGTCGCCGAGGCCGAGAAGCGGGTTTGTGGGTGGCAGGGGAGGCTTTATAAACATCCAGGAAGAAAAAGGGGCGAGGGAGGTGTCTGCGGTGCTCCTTAATGACTGTGAGGTCGGGTTGAGCGGGCATCTGGGGAATCCCCCGCAGCCTGAGCCTGAGCACGGGCCTGCTTGTCGTGCGTCAGGCCCGTGCTTGAGTTTTCCTGCTAAATGTTGGGCAGTTCGAGCAGAGGGGTGGTTAGTGTGCTGAGCTGCCACTCGCTTTCCCGGCTTTGATTCAAAACCAAACCCGAAGGGAAGTAACGCCACCCTCTCTAGCCAGCGACTCCTCTTGCGTCCCAGTGACCTACAGCTCACGCTGTGGATGCTGCAAAACCTGCCTAAAGTTGTGCATTCTGAGGCCGAGACTGCTATGTATTGTTAGAGAATTTGCTTCTAATATTTTGAGCAGAATAAGGTGGTGGGGAAGAGGGAAGCTTGTCTAGAAACCTTGGTTTAAGTCATGGGAGGCAGCCCAGGAAGGTCCATCCAGTCTGGGTGCTGACAGGGCCTAGGTACTGCACCGCTCTGTGCACCAAGAGCAGGGAGATCCCCTGTGGGACAGCTTCACCTGAATTATTTGGGGGTTGTAGGCAATGGGAGCTTAAAAGTGTTTGGGCCAGGTTAGGCCCCATCCTTCTTCTACTGGATTACGGCAGATTTAAGGCCATCATCATCTGGGGTGCCTCCCCTGGCTGTGAAACAGTGACCTCACCCTCCTTTCTCTGGTTGCCCTGTGAAGTATCAAGGTCTGTGAACCCCACTCCAGCTTCTCTGCACCGTGATCTTCCAAGTCAGCCCAGAAGGAGCTGGCAGAATAAACAGTGTTCTGACCTGCCTGTCATCACAGGACCTTATGGGAGTGATACAGCTGCAGTGCTCTCTGCGACCTCAGTAGAAACAAAACAAAACAAAAAAGGGTATAAATTTTATATATTTTCTTTTGTGATAGCCTCTTGTCTTTCCTGAAGTTTTTGCTGAATATTCAGTAAACTAGGAAGAATCCAAAGCAAACAACAACCAACAACCAACCAACCAAAGAAGCAAAAAAGCCGAAGTCTGTCAAATGCTGCCTGGAGTGAACAGATTCAAGGAGGTCTCTCTGGAGGCCCTGAGACACATTATACAGTGAAGTCTGTGATGGTGTAAATCTGTTCTGCAAGAGTGCACTATGAAACTCGTTCCAAGGGTAAAAGTTGGACTGATGTGAGTGATGTGGTATTTCATGGGGATGTAAAATTAGGATACACACAGAAAGCCAGCTTCTCTGCTGACCTAATCTAATTCTATTCCAGTAATCTCAGAAAATTGCACTGATTAATACAAGAAGTGACTCTTAATCTTGGAATGGTCAGAGCAGTATTTCAGCAAAAGCAAGTAAAGGAGGCTGTAAAGTTCAGGCTTGGTATGAAATGATGGTTACTTAAAAAAACAATCATGTCTATAATTAACATAGGATCAGTTGAGCCTGTGAGAAGTTATCAGTATGGTTTAAAAGCTTTTGGAATGAGCTTTGAGTGTTAGAGTGGCACTCATGGAAAAACATTAACATCTAACCGTTTTCTTACTAAGTTCAACTTACTATGCAGTTTAAACCCCAATTCACATCACAGCTGAATTTGGCAAGTCAATTTTTGCTGGGCTGTTTTAATACATTTCAAGAGTCATAAATATAATTCTAATGTATCAATTGTTTTTAAGAAGAAAATAAGGAAAAGCTTTGCATTTTTGTGTGCATGAGAAGACGGAAATGGCTATAATAAATTTAGCATTCGTATTATACATTATGATAAACCATCTTTTGTGGAAATAATTATTAAAACATATTTTTATTTTTATAGATTGTTTGATTTCTTTTGCTGCTGGAGGTATGTTGCCCAGTCTGTTGTCTGAAAGAAACTCATGACAAAATGGGCAAACTGACAGGAAAATAAGACCTAATGATGGAGAGAATCCAAATGGAAAGCGTGCTGCAATTTGACAAGGATCCACCAGAGTCACTGGCTGCATTACAAACACTACTAAGGCTTGCAATCTCAACCAAAATCACAAAATCCTTTTTTTTTTAAAGGGCAACTGAAATTCATTGTGTAGCTGAACAAAATAAAATTATTCTATCCTGCCTTGTTTGGAATTTTATTGTTTGGTTTGCCTCACTTCCAAATATGCAGTCTCATTTGTCTAAGATTGAATATCAGCCATATTAAAAACAAATATTCAGGTTTTGCCCAGGATATTTTCTGAGCAGTTACCATTTCATGGAATTAAGTTGGGAGACCAGAAACACGGGGTCCAAGGTGTTCTTTCCCTGCTTTAGTAAAATAAAAAGTACTCTCGGTAGACTATCAGGAAAACTAAAAAGAGAAGTATGCAACTGTGTCAGTCATGGTTGTAGGTCAAATTGTGTTTGCATGCATGTGTATTCAAGTGTGTAGGGGTGTTTTAATATGTTCAGTTGTGTAAAGAACCTTTCTGCTACACTGTAACTGGCAAGAGCTTCGCATTTGGTACTGGAAGTTGCCTGATAGAAAAGAGAAGCCTTCTCAGCAGCTGATCACTGCTTTTAAAAATGTATCAATTGCTATGCCTTTTAAATGAAAAATGTTTTTTTGTCACAGGGGAAATACAGGTTCTCTTGAGATTTCCTGGGCTTGGTTACGTGAAGTCCACAGTGCCCTTGGTGGACTTTTATTCCAAGAGAAGGTAAAATAAATGTAATTATTATTTTCCCTTTGGGTTTTGTTGTGTCCATGTGAGCATCCATAAATAGTTTAAGAGCCGATTTTCTCTGTAATATTCTGGGTAGTTGGGGTGAAATATGCTGAATCATCAGATCCTTTGGTCACCTTGCCATCTTCTCAATGGCTCCTTGGCTACTAGGCTGTCCTAGCCATCTCCCTTTTTTCCCCCTTCCTCTGCATGAGAGAGGTTTTGATTTTATTTTGCTGCAGGCTGTATTTTGCAACTCATCTGCTTGCATTGACACTGAGGCAGAGTATTGAAAACCTGGGGTGCAAGCTGGCTGCTGGTGTGAGCATCACACAACGTGCAGCAGTGCCTGACTTCTAACTATATACTGAAATCTCACATGGAAAAGGTAGAGCTGATAATTCTTCCTATTCATGACAGAAGTTAAACCCTGATTGTTCTCAACAAGCATTCCACGTTTCTTCTTTTCAAAGCCGTAAGGATTGTTGACCTACTTTTCATGTGGAGAAGAGAGACATGGAAGCAGCAAGCTGTTTTGTAATATACTGTAAAATTATTTCCTTTCACAATCACAGAAACAGTTATTTACATTCAAATATGACTTGCCTTCCAAATCTGAGCATCTCATTTGATTCCTCAGATGTTGCTTTTTAAGGTGAGTGGTCACAGATTTAGAGAGATGCAGCATTTGCTCCTTTGAAACAAATCTTCAGCATGTCTGCTTTTTCCTGCTTATTTGAAAGCAGATTGTTACTGGTTTTTTGGGCTCATCTTTTTGGGCTTCAGATGAGGGCCCAGATATATATATGTGATCCTTCATCCTTGAAGCCAAGATGAATTTCACTGTAGTGCATTTATGAGACTTATGGGTGTGATCAAGAAGCAGGTTTTCAGAATCAATTAAATGACTGCATGATGTGCTAGAGAGGGAGACAGAGGATCTGAATGGAGTACTTTGCATGGCTGATATGGTTTGGAAAGGGTCTTTGCTGCAGAGGATCAACAGCCTGTCATTCGCTGCCTCCCACTTCAGTTTCACCCCATCAGTAGTCAGAGTCTGGAATGCAAAAGCTTCTTTCTCAAATGTCCCTCTGACATGCAGTACTGAGCGTACCTTCTGTGTCTGAACTGAAAATTTCATCACCTTTTTTATTCTTCTGATTTTGCTCTCTCCATTTCGTTCTTTACATAAAGCAGAAAACACAGGCAAAAGGTCCCTCACTGTAGAGGGGGGCTGGGATGTTGTTCAAGACAATTACTCTGGGAGACTGTAGCTATGCAATAGCAAAGCCAAAGAAGGAGCCCTAGGGAATTACATCAGCTGCTTTTTTTTTTTTTT
>NW_009954505.1:2367560-2402704 GCF_000747805.2 Chaetura pelagica | reverse complement strand
TTTTTTTTTTTTTTTTTTTTTCCCTTTCCTAAGGGAAAAAATCCGGAACAGGGTTGTGAGCTGTCTGACTCTAATCACCACTGTCCTAGTTCTCGGCAACGCATACAGAGTGAACCTAGAGCAGAGCACACAGAGCTGCTGCAACACGCTGTTTTCAAGAACCAAGGCATATAATTTCCTGTGAAGCTCTAAAGAATGGAAGGGATAATATGAAATGCAGGCTTTTTCCTGGTAATCCTCTCTGTGTATACTCTGTTTCACCTTCAATCTCCCTTTGTCTCCTTGCTGTCATTCATGACTCAGCACTGCTTTCATGAAAACCCTGTGCCTCACTCTAACATGCTGGCAGCCTCACACTCCTCGCAGGACTGCAGATCTGCTTCCTTTGTCTGCCCACATAACCTGACTCATTTCTCCTTGGGCACTGGCCTTTGCCGCTCACCCCCTGACAGTACAAAATGTCACATTGGGTCAAAAAAACGAAAAACAAAACATTTCCACTCAAGCACATTAATGTTGTAGGATCACTCAGCTAATCGTGACGCCAAATGGGTGGGAGGTTTCAGCCACACCAGGAGCTAGTTTCTCCTGGTCATGCCTCACAGGGCCCTGCAAAAGAGCTGCTTGCTGGACCATGCTTCAGCCCATGCTAAAAGCTCAGTACTGCCTGCCTGCAGCATTGTACAACACCCCAGTCGGATGTAAAAGCCAAAACCCCTCACGTCTCCTGCTCCGCAGTCACAGCACCCACTGCCAGGACTTTCCTTTGCTTCCAGTGTGTGCAGGTTAGACATTTTTGCTTCCCTTTGTGATTATCCAGCACCAACCTCCCCTCCCCCCACCTATGACAATATGGAAAGATTTAAACAGTTGCCAGCGTAATGGTTCTGACATGCAGACAAAATGAAATAACTCGGAGTAGAGCTGGCAACAAAGGAAACTTTAGAAACAAATTGATCTGGCAAGGAGTTTTTATTATGCTTCAGGGAACAGGTTGATCTGACAAAAATAGAAGTTGGCAAATAGATTACCTCTTGGAAAATGGCACATCAAGGTGGTGCAGTGAGATGAGGGGTGGTGTTTGATCTGGCTCCAGGAGGTGGGGTTGGCTGGCTCGGTGGAAATGAAGAGATCGAGCCCTCTTTAGAACAGAGATTTTGTCATTTGTGTGTTTCATAAGGTGCTGTGCAGGCTTGCTGCTTTCTCCTGTGGTTCCTGTTGCAGTCAGGAGGCTTTGTCCATGCACATCAATCCTGACTTTCTGCAACATATTCTGCTCTCTCTCAACACCATCATGATGTCTTTGGCTTCTGACCTTTCCTCACTCTGTCTCCTGGGCCTCTGGTCCACCTCAGCTTCCCTCCTGGACATGGTCAGGGAGAGTGGGGAGCCCTGCAGGAGGTCTTGCCCAAGTTGCCCAATTGTGGTAGCTGCTGTCACATATACTGTATGTTTTTATACCTGAAAAGCATCCAGATGTTTAATGCTGGAAGAGAAGAAGCTGTTTATAGCATATGTCTCTTGTACTGCTGATTGGAGCACCAGATCTCCAAAGTGGTTAAAAGATTTTTACTGTGCACAGTTTCGCCATCAGTAGCAAACATGCAAAACATTCATTCTCTTATATAAAAAAATCCCCTTACATTTCCAGTAATTATAAATAATTTTTCTGTCTCCACCTGTGAATATAATCTACAAAGTAGCCAGTTATTTCTGTAAATTCTTCCTGTCAGCTGCTCTCATGCTTTGTGTTTTTTGTTTGTTTGGGGTTTTTTTGTTTTATTTTTTTAAGAATTCATCTTTCAGGTACTCACTCTTACTGTATATGGTCTCCCTATATGTCCTAATGAATGTTTTTCTCTGTACCCTATTACGATACTTGGTAAGAACAATAACTTCCTACTATTTTATAACAGTATAGGTAGGAAGGTGTTTTTTTTTAAAAAATAGCCATTATCTTGTTTTTCACAGAGTAACTACTTTCAACTAAATTACTTAGTTAAGTTCTATAAAAAGAATAAATTTAGGTCTCAAAAGTTGATTAGGAACCCTTGGGCATACTTTGGGAAAAATGCTAAATGCCTATGTCATGGCACATGCAGACATTTTCCTCCATATCTAGAGATGGAAAAATAGCAAATTAAAAAAAAAAAATCACCTTGTGTAATTATGTATCTCAGTTAACATGATTACACTATAATAAAAATCAACGGACATCACAAGTCAGTGCATTGCTGCGGGTACCTTATTCATAATTTGGGAAACCCTGTGGTCTCTTATACTTTCCTGCTAGAATAAGAATATACTTTTCCACAAGAATAAGCATTCACAAGGATGACAAAAGAGTAGTGTAGTAGATCAAACACAGACTATATATAGAAACTCTTGCAATTTTTGCCTCTTCTCCTTTTTCTTACCATCTTTCTGACAATTCCATGGTTCCCTGCTGGCAATCCATCTGTTGCACTTTAACTTAAGGTAAAGTATGAATCTTGCAGTAGTTATAAAAGCATTACAAAGGAAAGGGTGTTTTTTGTGTTTTTTTATGTTGTTTTTTTTTTTTTCCTATGGTATAAAGCAGTTGGGAAAATACACAGATAAAATGTGTAACAGATAATGATGATAAGCTGTTACAATAATAAACACAAACGCAGTTTTCTACCAGTAAAACTGCACAAATGTATTTCAGTTGTGTGCAACTGTAGGTAATGATGTTGGATGTTATAATTAATACATAATCCAATCATAGTCCTGAACACTTTAAACTCTTTCTTTTAATTCAGATCATCTTCCACTAGTCAACACTGACTGCTACTGTGTTTTTGCTAGAACCACAATTTTGAGGATTCCTTGTTAATTTGAGATTGATGAATCTAAGTAGTTTTATATTATTTGGGAGAAAAGACACCATGTCTTTCTTTTGTTTAAAAATGCCATCTTGTTCTTTGTCTTAGTCTTTAGTTCAAATCAAGCTGAATTACTTCTAACCAGTGCGTTGGTTATATTTAGGATGTTTTTCACAGAGAATTTTCTAGGTGTTGGGAAGCTTAATGTATTACATACCACAGTTTAAGTCAAGCTTTGTTAGCTAGCCTCTGAAAACAAATCAAGGAAGCCTAAAAAATTGTTGATTTAACATTGACTTTGATGGGTAAGTAAAGAACAATTGTAGGCTTACAGTCTGTCAAGTCTTAATCTAGGCTGAAGTTACATATTTCATGAAAAATACCTTGTGAACAGAATTTACTATGGGTCATGAGGACTGCAATATGATTTGGAGTTTGAAAGACATTGTAGAAACTTGCTGAGAAGACATATTTTACATGAACGTAGCTTTGTCTTATCTTCTGTCATCTTCAAAGCCAATCTGAAGTCACTGAATAAAAAAAAATTAATTATTTGTTTTCTGTTTTAATTTGTTCTTCGTTTCTCCTTCCCCTTCACAGTTCCTTTTCCTGTTTCCCATTTCCATTTTCCTTCACCAAAAGTGAAAAAAAGCTGGTTTTTATGAAAAAAGTATAGCCATCTTCCTCTCTGACCTGAGTCAAGATGAGTAAAAGATGATCCGAGTTAGATTTTGTAGTGTTAGTAGATACAGTATAGTATGAGGAGAAGGATGGTGTACAGACTGAGAGGAAAGAACAGTAAAGCTGTTCCTGCAGTGAACTCCACCAGCTGAGAATGGGGTAACCTGGGGACTCTTTCCATTCTTAAACCACCTTTCCTCAGAAAAAAGAAAGCACGTGAGGTTTAAACAGGTATGTGTACTTTTAAATAATTACCTTGACTATTTTCTGTATTTAAATTGTTCATTACCCAGATCTTTCTGAGATTAAAAGGAAGTGATTAATTTCTATACTCTCTCTCTTGGAACTCTCTACCGCCTGTTCTTTGCAATATCACTGTCATTTTCACATTGCTGGGGAAAAAACATTGCACTTTCCTTTGCCTAAAAAATTTAAAAGTATACTTTTCAGAAGCATGAATTTGTGTTCAGTCACAGGAGAAAAAGAACCTACAATGTTATGCTTTCATGAAAATGTGAAGAAAAGGATTTTTTTTTTTTTTTCATTTTGATTCTCCTGAAATTTCTCAGGCAAATCTCATTGTGTGATTGCTGCTACTAACAAAGGATTGAAGGAGGATGAAAAGAATAAGGCAGGAGGGGAGGGAAGAAAGAGGACGTGGTTGATTATGAATGTGAAAGCATTATTTACACACATGAACAATCAGAAGCTTTGAAAAAAGAATGCAGAAAAAAGCACGCACACACATTTTTTACATTTCTATATGCATAATGGCCCTCTGAAAGAATGAACCAATTTGGTAATTTTACTCCGTAGAGGATTTGTTATGCTTGTAAAGAGGCAGTATTTTGAATGATGCTATGTTGTGGTTTTTTGTTGTTTGTTTTTTTTTTCTTTACGCTTAGTGCTCGTGAGATTAAGTTGACAGAAGGGTTGTTTGTTTTTTGTTTTTTTTTTCCCGTAGTCATTCAGTACTCAGCATGACACAAGGCTGGTTTTGAGGGAAGACACAGGGCAGCTACCTCACTTTCTGCAAAGCGTCAACAGGTCAGACACAAGATAGATTATAAATTGTTCCCCTGACATATCTCAGGAGAAGCCCGTAAAGGGGAGACAAAAGTGAGTGGAGGTGGAAGTGGAGCAACACATTGTGCTGCTCTTGCGCAGTCAGGAACAGGTCACCCCTCACGGACCCATCGCTGCCTCCTGGTTGTGCTGCACCCACAGACTTGGAGGTCGTTCCTCTAGCTGGTGGCTGTGGTGGCAGTGTCCTCTGTTGTATTTAGAACATGGTGGCTTGCCTTCAGGTCTTAAAGATACTCTGTGTTGAAGTGGAGTTCTCCAGGGGTAAGAGCATGCTATGCACTTTGTCCTGCAGGTTGGGTGGAAGCTGGCAATTGGCAGGAAAGACTGGTGTAGTGAATTATGAATTTTGCTGTGTTGTCTGAATCACTGGGCTCAGCAAAAAGAGTTGAATGCTGCTCAAGGAGCATCCATACAACAGCATGTTAAATCATAAATAAGAGGGTATGAAGATGAGGATTAAGTCTGCTTTTTTTTTCTATTTTTTTTTCCTCCCTTTTCTGAAGAAACCATGTTTTTGCCTGTATTGATGGTGCTGTGTTACTGTTGGTGGTAGGGAGGCTGACGTAGGCTGATGCAGGCTTTCGAATCACTACTGTAGTAAAGGCTGACAGTATGTCTATGCCAGCAGCATAGCTGCCATGAAAAAGCCTACCATAGACACTATTTAATGTCAGTGGAGAAACATTTTCAGATTGAATATTAAATGCAAGCTGACGAAAGAAGATGATTGAGATTGCGAGTTAAAAAAACCCTCTATCATTCTTCTTTTGTCTTGCTTTGTGGGGGAAAAACCTCCTTGGAAAGACTTCCAAAGAATCCTCTCATGAATATATGCATGGTGTTTGTGTGGATGTGTGTGTGTTTAGAGTTGTATCCACCTGCCTGACAGATTCTTGCTGCCTTCCTTTTGAGGTGTGAGTTGGGGGAGACCAAGATAATTGTTTATTAACAGGAATTCTTTTGGAAAGACCCTTCCTCAATCTGCTTTGGACCCTTTTGAAATTAGAAGGGTCTGAGCGGACCCAGGAGCTTGACCTTTGTAAATTTCTGCTAGGGAAGGGGAAAGGCAGGAGGAACCTAAAATCTATGTGTGTGTGTTTGTGTGTGCATGTGTGTGTGTGTGCTCATGTGTGATGTGAACTGTGTTCCTCAAACTGAGATTTCTCATTAGAGTCAGGCCTGTGTATCTGCTTTAACCTTGATTTGCAGTGAGGGCTGGAGAATCTAGGCACATGTAGTAGAGTGCAAGTGGGTGTTTCCTAGGGCATGATGTTATCAGTAATGATGCACTATTAATTTGATGGGTGTCCATTTAAGGCCGTGGCTAGACAGGCACCTTTTGCTGCTGCTTGCCTGTGGCAGGGTCCTGTTGTAGGTGGCCTGTGCTCCCAGTTGCAGGACCCTGTTTCAGAGTGTCAAAGGGCAGGCCATAAGTCTTTTGTGCCAAACACGTTACTTGACTTCTAGATAGTGCCAGGTCATGCTGGGATGTTTTTCACATGAGTGTGAGAGGTTTTTTTGCCCTCTGTTCTCATGAGCAACAAGACCAAAAGCCTCTCATTGGGCTGCTCTGACTTAATTGTATCCCTGGTTTTCCACTCTCCTGTGAGAAACAGTGTTTGTATTTAGAGCAGGTGAAGCTGGAAATATCCATTACAATTTCAGTGAAATTTAGCTGCATTCATGTCACTGCTTTAGATATTCTCAGATATGCAACATATTTATTAATGGCTGCAACAGTATGCACAGTTAGGAAGAAGTGGTTGAAATAAAATTAGTTAATATTTACCTTTGTTTAAAAATGCAGCATTGCTATTGCATCTCCAGAAGGAATCTAACTTTTCCTTTAAAAATACTTCCTACATAATATTTTAAGTCATCTCTATTGATTTATCCAGAATGTTAAAAAATAATACAATGCTGTGTTAAATACAGCAAGTAGTCTTTATTTGGAAATTTGTTATATTATGGTGAAGACACCATATTATACAGCTATTATATAGCTGAAGAGAATATGCATTATGCAAAATGTACTGTGAAGGGTGGACACTAAGAATACTAAACTTTTTCTGCTGCAATTCCTGTCATGACAAAACATCTCTCTTACTGATGAAGTTTGGAATAAATATTTAAAACTGAAATGTTTTCCATGGGAATTTGCAGATTCAGTGGCATGAAAACAGTTTATGGACTTGAGAGACTTTGTTGAATTTCATGTTGAAAAAAATTCAACACATGCCAAAATAATCTGAATAATTTCCCTCGACTTTCAAAATGAAACTTTCAGTTTTTTATTTCAAATGGATTTCCTGCCTAGAACTCTGCTTTCATGAAAAAAAAAAAAAAAAAGCAAGCTCAAAATTGATGTGTGCAATACTGACAGGATTTTCAGTTCAGTGAGAACTGTTTTTTCTGTCCTCATTCCTTTCTTCTCCCCCAGTGGATTTTTCAGAATTGCCATCTTCTAAAATTATCCATGTTATTTGTAGATCTGTGTCTGACTACTCTACATACCAGATCTTCCCTTTGCACTTCCACAGCTATCCCACACTTCTTAAACACTGATTTTCAAAATGTTCATGATTGCCAGTCATCTGTCTTACCTCCATCACACCAAAGTGTCTTTTCTCTTTATCTTAAATTGAGTGACAGAGTCAGAGAAAATTCTATGAGAGAAGTGTATTTTCATAAGTTTGTTTAAGCTTTACTCTACTTTCCTGAGGCTTCAGGTTTTAGATACTGCCCACTGTGAGCTCTGCTGTTGTTTGGCAGTTTCCCCCATGTGTTTCATAATATCAGCAAGGCTGGGGTGGTGACTCCAAAATATCAGAGGTCCCTTTTCAGTACATGAAACACAGGAAACTTTTGTTTTTGTAGCTTCAAGGACCTCTTTCCTTCTTTCCATCCAGAAATGTGGGACTGCTTCAGGAGCAGGGACAGCATTCCTGGCTGTTTCAGCTGTCAGCAGAGTCTGGAGGTGCTAGAAGCCTGGCTCTCCATTTTTGCAGCTAAATGGGTTTCTGAGTGAGTGCAGGTCTGCTGCAGGTGCTCTGCATGGCTGTGCCATACAGCAGAGGAATTTTGCAAACAAAAGCAATTTGAGGAGTACAGGGATCTAAGTCATAAGTGAACCTGTAGTGTGATGGGGACCTACCTGTCACTGTCTGCATCAGGCATTGCTTCACTCTCCATCTCACCTGTTGGTAGGATGCAGATTGAGTAGTGCAATGTACCTAAGCAGAATGGCCTCAGCTGATAGCTAATTGCTTTAGATCAGGGGGAATGTGATTAAAAAATGCAGGAAAGAGGTTCTTTGTATACACACTCAACTCCACAGAAGGCAATTCATTACAGGTTCATGATGTGAAAAGCGCAAGGCCTTCTCACTATAAAGGAGTGTCAGTTCACTGATTGCAGCAGGAAAATGTTTATTTTAACCTCTAGAATCTCATAACTGACAGAAACTTGAAGTGGCAGTCTAGATCCCGAATCTTGCTCTGCAGAGAGAGCAAATCACCGTGTAAGGGCTAACACACAGTAGGTGGATGGACTGGCTCCAGATGGAACGACTGTAGTTTGTATGCTGTTGTGTGCTGCTGTTCTGGCATGGAGTCATTCCATGAATGGGAAAATTGGGGTTTTTTTACATCAACAAAAGCCAGGTTACAACAGCCTTTTCCTCTCAGATATCTCCTTTACAGAGAATCAAGGAGTGGCTGTGTCAGTCGTGCTGCATTTGGAGATTTCTTCAGAAAAAGTGCTTTTGAAGCTGGCTTGTGCTGCCTGGGCACAGTGAAGCCTCCACCTCAGATCAGAGGGACCACAGATAGGGGGTCCACAGGAGCTCCCATTAGGAAGCCCTCAACATGTGCTCCATCCCCACAGTCATCTCTGGCACCCATCTCAAAGCCCAAAGACTGGAGACCTGGCTGATCGACCTCTAAGAAGTTTTGGAGGACTACATAGCTTCTGAAACATGCCGCTGCCTTGAATCCTAGGAAAAATTTTAGCAGCAGCCTCCCACCTGTAGCTGAACTCTGTAATTCACCGTTGCTTGGCACAACCTTCAGTCCCACTTTCAGACTATCTCACGAATCTGACCAATTGTGTCTTTATCACAAAACCATCAAGGCACCATGCAGGAGCATTGGGCGTTCCTCATTGTGGATGGTGGCAGAGCCGGGCAGCCAGGGCCCGTCCCAGCTCCATCCCAGGGCAGCCGGGGGGCACAGGGGAAGCCCCAGCCCTGGGCACCCTGGTACCTCCCTGGGGACAGGGATGGGCAGAGGCCAGGACAGGGCTGTGGAGAGCCGGAGGCTGGCCCTGCTGTGGCATTGACAGGGCAGGGGCTGATGGCCCTGGGGGGCTGAGATGGGGTCCTGGACCTTGGGCAGGGTGGCGGAAGCCCTGGGGGGCCAGTGGTGCCCTCAGGGATATGAATAAAAGCAAGCAGGTGGACAGACACAGGTGTCTCCTATAGATGATTTAGTGATAGGCAGATAGAGTAAATAGCGAGTCTCAGAAGGCTTTTATTATGTAACAGCTTATTTAGTAATTTTAGTTAAATAATTTATTTGTGTGAACTGAGCTTTGGACCTTCAAATGAAATGTGTAGGTCTGGTACATGAGCTGCTGTGTGGGCTATCTGACTCTCCAGGCAGAGCTGTTTATATTCCAGGACTTTCTAGGTTTCTCTAAGCTGTTTCTAACGTATTTCTGTTAGATGAATTAAGCATTTTAATTCTCATTCCTCACAGTGAAACAGAAACCTCATACTTAGGCATTTCCCACAAAGCAAAACCCCTCTGCAACTTGGAAGTGTTGAAGGCTGATTTACTGTTCATGTGTGAACAAATAAATTCTCCAGAAATCCGTTGTTGGGAGCGCGGGGCGCACAGCTTGCCTCTGCAGCTGTGTGGCGTGTGGATGAGGTCATCCCCGCCACAGAGCCAGCTCTGTCTGCAGGCCTGCTCCGAAAAAAGCCCCAGACAGCCTGGAAGAGGAAGGGAAGGCGTGCACGGAGGGTGGAAGATGGCGCGTTTTGTTATGATAAAATTCTGACTTGCAGTTGCAAGCCGTGGGATTTGCAGCGTTGTCCTCCTCAGCAGCGGTGCTGCCAAAGAGCTTCCTCGCCCGCCTGAAGAGTGAGCGAGCAGCAGCGGGCACCTCTGCTGGAGAGAGGAACAGAGATCAAAGCAAATTGTTCAAACATGTCTGCTAGGAAAATGCATACGGAAATGCAAAGAGAAAGACATTGTCATTACTCTTACTCTGTAACGGGCTATCCGGTCTTGTTCTCGAAACAGAATGATTTTTGGGTGACGTTTTTTTGAGTGGTACTTAAAGAAGATTGACAAGACCCGGCTGCAGGACCTAGACTGAAGTCTGAGGCTTGACAAATGTTGCATCTGTTAGCACAAAGCAATATGTCAGCATATGAACATACAGATGTTAATGTCTTACTGTAAAGATGTTAACACATTTAACATTTTGTGCAACTTTATGCAGCCTTTTTGCATGTTACAGTCGTGTAATTATGATAAACATTTTTGTGTGCCCAGAAGCTCTGGGAATAAGCTCACTGAACTGTGACTTAGTGAATTTTTGAACTCTCTTAAGGGAGTAAATGATAAATTATTAGTAAAAAAGTGAAATACTTTCATTATGTCTCTGCTACTGGCAGTCTGGGAAGCTTCAGCTTCTTGGAAATGCCAACTGAAAAAGAGATATGAGTTTTTCTGCCTTTCTCTCCCTTTTAATTTTTAAGACCAAAACAAGTAAAATTACTAGTAAAACTGAATAAAAGTAGTGTCCATGGTGCCCAAAGAATAATAATTAAAAAAAAACCCCAAACAAGTAAACAAATATTAGTAATGTGCTGTATTGCAAATGAAAAGAGTCAATAAATGAGGAAACGTACTGAAATAGATTTAGATGTGCCACAGTAGAGGAAGAACTGAAGGAAATATAAGATCCCAAAGAATCTGCCAGTGTATCAAGTCATGTCACACAGATCACTGTGAGTGGGGCTGACATTAAGAAATTATTTTGTATGTTGCTGTCAATAAAACAGCATCTAAATTATGTTGCAAAATTCCCCCTGCTTATTGGAGAAGAGAAAAAAGTAATTTAAACAAATAAGAAGCATTGTGAGCTCAGATCCATGCAATTTTACACAAGTTTGTTAAAGGAGGCTATGTTACATTAGAGACAAATGTAGTATGTCAGCTTTAACCCAGTTGATATAAAGACTGGGGTCCTGTGGCATGCAGAATGCAGGTTATATATTTCCAGGATATCAGTTTCCATTACTTTGCACTTATATAACCACTGAAGAACAAAATAGCATCAGTTGTGAATGATGTTTTGTCCAGTCATGCTGGACAAATACACTGTTTCCTGGAAATATATCAGTTTTTATGATTTTTTTTTTTTTTTTTTCTGTGATCATATAATCATAGAATCATAGAATGGTTTGGTTTGGAAAGGACCTTAAAGATCATCTAGCTCCAACCTTCCTGCATGGCCAGGGTCACCTCCCACTAGATCAGGTTGCTTGGAGCGCCATCCAACCTGCCCTTGAACAATTCTAGGGATGGGGTTTCCACAAGTTCCCTGGACAACCTTTTCAAGTGTCTCACCACCCTCACACTAAAGGATTTCCTCCTAATGTCTAACCTAAATCTGCCCTTTTCCAGTTTTAATCCATTGCCTGTTGTCCTCTCACTACAAGACCTTGTAAAAAGCCCCTCCCCAGCTTTCCTGTAGCCCCTTTCAGGCACTGGAAGGCCTCTATGAGGTCTCCCTGGAGCCTTCTCTTCTCCAGGCTGAACAGCCCCAAGTCAGTCTGTCATAGGGGAGGTGCTCCAGCCCTCTGATAACCTTTGTGGCCCTCCTCTGGACTTTCTTGAGGAGCTCCATGTCCTTCTTATGCTGGGGGCTCCAGAACTGGACACAGTACTCCAGGTGGGGTCTTACCAGATCAGGGTAGAGGGGGAGAGTCACCTCCCTTGACCTGCTGGCCACACTTCTTTTGATGCGGCCCAGGACACGGTTGGATTTCTGGGCTGCAAGTGCACATTGCCGGCTCACGTTGAGCTTCTCATCTACCATCACTCCCAAGTCCTTCTCCTCTGGACTGTTTCAATCCATTCTCCACCCAGCCTTTATTTGTGCTTGCCCCAACCCAGGTGCGGGACCTTGCACTTGGCCTCGTTGAACTTAATGCATTTTGCACATACCTACCTCTCAAGCCCATCCAAGTCCCTCTGGATGGCATCCCTCCCCTCCAGTGTGTTGACTTCACCACTCAGCTTGGTGTCATCAGCAAACTTGCTGAGAGTGCACTCAGTTCCACTGTCCATGTCACTGACAAATATGACAAGCTGATCATAGCAAAAGCAGCTGGAACAGCTGATAGCTTGATGGCCGTAGCACTTATATATACTATGAAAACTTCTGGTTCTTCACTTCTTGTTACTTGCCTTTCTTGCTTCTCTACAAAAACCTGTATGTCTTATTTCTGTCACATGAGGGAACGCCAGTGCTTTCTAGCAACATTACTTTACCTGCAAGTTTTCTTTTTGCAGGTCCACTTATCATTCTTTAATTACACAAATTGCCAAATCAGATCCCATTTGTTCCCTCATTAAAATAATAAAACTATCTTATTATAATGAAAAACATGGGCAAATAAATTTTACATTTTCATGAAACATTTTTTTTCTCTGTCTGAACTGTTGCCTCCCATGTTTATTCACAATAATACATGAGGTTGCCTCTTGGAGAGCTAGGAGTCTGCAGAGCTGTGGAGAATAAGCATGTTTAATTTAGATCACAGCTCTGTGTACATTAATCCTGCATCTGTGCACTGTCAGACTAGACAGCAAATATGTATTAAACTGGATGAGGTATGAGCACACCATCATATTTTTGCTAAATTATCCAACACAAGCAACATGGTGTTTAAGCCACAGCTAGGCTTTATTCTGAGTCAGAGAAGGCAAACGACATCTGGTCCATCATTGATCTGCCAGGACAAATCTATTTATTAAAAAAATAATCAACAAAACCCAAGAACAAACCTGAACAACTCTGAACTTTGGCTTTAGCAAAAGCTGTAATGTGGTCTACCATAGTGTCCTCCTAGACACACTTGTGAAAGAGGAACTGGCTAAGTAGACAGGAAAGTGAATGGAAGATTGGTTATACCATCAGGCCAAATGGGTAGAGATAGTGTTATGAAGTCCAAGTGGCTTTCGAATCCTAATGGTGCCTCACAGGTGTCAATTCTGACACCATTATCATTCAGTGTCTCTGTTAGTGAACTGCATGATGGGAACTCACTTGTAGGTAATTCTGAACAGGGAGGAGTGACTGGTACACTGAAGGATGGGGGATGCCATTTAGAGAAACTTAGGCAGGCTGGAGAAATTATCCGAGAGGAACTGAATGAAGTTCAGCAAAACCAAGTGGAAAATCCTGCATGTGGGATGGAGTAATCCCATGCACCAATACTGGCTGGGGACTGACTGGCTAGAAAGCATCTTTGCAAAAAAAGACCTGGTCCTGGTGGTCCCGATGGATGTCAAGAGGAACATGAGTCAGCAGTATGACTTTGCAACAAAGATGACCAGCCCCACCTTGGGCTGAAGAAGGTTAGCCAGAAGATCAAGGGATTTTTTCCCCTCTATTTAGCACTTGTGAAACTTCATTTGGAGAACTGGGTCCTGGTTTAGGCTTGCCAGTACAAGGAAGTTACTGACATACTGGAGTGGGTCCAGTGAAAGGTGACTAAGTTGACTGGGGACTGGATCAGGTGTTCTAACTGGCTCTACTTGGAGCAGGAGCTTGGACCAGCCAACCTCCAACCTGTGTGAGTCTACAGTTCTGTCTTGCAGTGTTTGCACCAGTCAAGCACTTTGTGCCATGTGTGCGAACCCTTAAACTGGATTTGTTGTGTGATGGAACCATGGCCTTATTATGACTGTTTTCACAGGATCTTAGAGGAATTGGAAATTCTGTGCATTTGTGCATGTTGGCTGTGCCAATTGTGCAGGCTGGAGAATTTCTTGCAACCTGAGGAATGTCTTGCCTTTCATTTCTGAGCTAAGGACTAAATATGTGTGAAGATGTGCAAACACATTTCCTTGGTTGTGTAAAATAAATATGTCTGGGATTAAAGGTAGTTCAGGAAGATTTACCAACACTGTCTTCAAGGCAAGCTAAGAAAAAATACTCAAGGACATTTAAATTCCTTTTATCATAATTTCCTGCCTTTTAACTACAGTGCATTATCTGAGAAATAGTTATGGATTTTTAAAATTGTTGCATTTTACTGTATGAATGCACAACCTGTTCATGCATGGCTGAACTTTTGCAGGGGGTTGTTAACTGTTACCATTGCAAGTCCTTCAAAATTAAGGAAGGGAGCATTCCCCACAGTTACCTGTAACTAACTACACAGGTTACTGTCTCCAAATTTGTCGCTGTGTTTTGCCTCAGAATGATAGAGGGAGCATCTGCATTTTCGTTTCTGTATGCCGACCTGGGGGCAGTTTTCCCTACCAGGTGGATGTATTGACTGAGAGCAGATGCGAGTTGATTTTGATAATATGAACATTCAATTTCTATTTTCATCTTGTATATTTAATTGCCATGCATTGTCTTACAATATGTTTCTTCTTGTTTACTCCCATTTGTGGAGTATTGGACTTGCCTTCAGAAAATGGCAGTATGGCAAATACCGAAAAGAATAAATTGGTAGATTTGCCAACACAAATCAGCCAGATATGCATACAGGATACTTGAGAGCTACTTACAATATAGCTCAACAAAAGTCCCCTTTTATACAGAATTCTTTCTTCTTTTAATAATTCTGTCAGCAGAGAAAAAATGGAACCCTACCTTTCCTTTAAACATCACTCAAAAATTTAGGCTTTGGTGACAGAAGATTAAAATCAAGGTGTGGAGCTGGACTTTGAAACCTGGACCTGGGGATGCTTTATTCTGTGAAGAGCCTTCATGCATTGAGAGGAAACAGTTTAGGAAACCACTACATTTTCATTTTCCCAAGACTGAAACCTTCACAGCATTGAAGCATTCCTGAAGGATACTTATAGCCTAACAAGGATAAGAATGTTAATTTTTCTTTGCAACACATTTATTTTGAGTATTCGAGATTTGCAATTATTTGCTCACTAGAGTATTGCTTACTGAATGTTCACAAATATTCAGAACTACTCAAGGGAAAAGGAGTATTATAAGAAATATCCTGATGGAATTCCTTGAAATAGTTTGACTACTGCTTGAGGTATTTTTAGAAATAATCAGAGAATCATCTGATTTGGAAAAGCTTCCTCTTGAGGCAAGCAATCCACGTTCCCGTGGCAGAGCTGGATAACTCTGGAGGAGACGTGGGCTGACACTTGCCAACGAGTTTCCTGTGATTATTCCAGCTGTGCCGAACTGTGGTCACTGCACACGCTGTCATAGGAAAAGCCTTTGTATATAATGATATAACGATATACTGTGTTGTCAGCAAAGAGGAGTCTGTCCACTGTGACCCATTAAATCCCTCACAGTCGCAGTGCTTCAAGGATCCACTCCTGTAAGCCTGACTCCTACTATAAAGTTTTCAAGGGGAAAAGTAGTCCCCTTGCTTTCTATCTCCACTGCAAATTCACCACACACTATTAAATGAGTGGGAATTAATTACTGTGAGAAAAGTAAGACAAATCTATTTTTGGTCTTAAAGTTATTAACTAATTTAATCTGATATGGTTCCTCCTGACAAACACATACTGGCTACCATTTTGCATCCCCTCATCAAAGCATACAGATGTTTACAAATGGGTAGAATCATTAACAATTTGGCAGCTGGCTAGCTAGACTGCTTAGACTTTAACTGTTGAAGCTCCAATTTTGTGTATGTCTCTGTTATGTATATTAGAAAAGGTGTATTTTAGTCTTAGTATTTAGGTATGTGCAAAACTCTCATGCCTGAGAATATGGCTGGGGTGGAGTTCTGTTGGTACACAGAAATGTTTACTATAGGAAATGAAAAAAAATGGTAGCTTAAAATTATTTGCCATTTATCCACTGACGTGGAGGTAGTTCCTAGATCAGGGATCAGTTTAAAAATCTTAGGAGATGTGCCATATTTTCTAAACCATGACCTGGTTTTGATCTGCATGGACAACACCACCCTATCGGCTCTTATGTGCTGACTAGATGAAGGCTTTGCTGGCTTGACAGCAATGTGTCTGTGCTTATTCCCTGCAGGAATTTGAGCTACAGCAGTTTACCAGTAACCTCACACACTAGGCAGGGACCATTACCCTGTTTCTGAATTATCTAGGGCTTCACACCAGTGAACTGACAAGTTTGTATGACATCCATTTGGTCTTCACGGTGGTAAAGCTGCTGGAATGACATCAGTGATTATTTCCTAGTAATCTGTTGAAAGTGCACACTGGAAGGGAAATATTTATTGCAAGTGCAGCTCAAGTAAGGAACTGTTTTTGGAAAATACTCAAACTTGGGGAACTGGCTTCAGAATAAGTGTGCAGGGAGACTGATTAATCTTCTGACACTGGAGAGCATTACATAGCTCTGTGAATTAATAGTTTCTTTGAGCTGAGACTGTTTATTGCTTTGGAAAAAACATCTCAGCAGTGGGAGAGTTTTGAGTCCTAACACCTTTAATTTTTTTTCCTGTGTTGGATTGTTTGTTTTTAACTTAGACTGTTTCTGTCTGAACTGACTCATCTGGAAAATGAGTTGTGAGGTTGCTTTGTACCTTGGAGATTTTGTTGTGAGAAGGAATTTACGTTTTAACAAGGAAATGTGTGGAGACAGGGAAACACAATGAAATCCTGAGTGTTCTTTTGATGGATTTAATGATGAGTTTTCTTTAAGGAACCACGCAATAAGATAATCTTGGGAGAGACAAACTCTTAATTTGCTTTTTTTTAACAGAGTTCATTCTGATTTGATTGGTTTTGGATGAATGCGCCTTTGCTGGAGGCTTTCATATTGTTTAGACTTGGCTTTCAAAAGTGATTGGGGAAGGTTTTTTTTTCCCTCAGAGTATAGCAAGTACATTATGTGTATGTGTGGGGTAACTTCTTTCTGTGTATTTATCTTCTTCTTTAGCTGTTGATTTTTCGGTCTTCAGAATGACATTAGAAGACTTGCATGTGCATGTGTATGTGTTGGTGTGCATGTATGTGAGGTCTATGTTTGTTATTCTTAGAAAGCAAACATAATTTATAAGTAGGTGTTCATGTAAATGGTACTATAATTTGCATGTTGCCCCATGGTAAAACCATGTTAGGTCTTTTTTCTGTCGCATTGTCCACAAAGTTTCATATTGTTTTCGGTCTAACAAACAATTTCCATTGTATTTGTCAGTACTTTAGTTTCCTCTTGGAATATATGATTATCTCAATATATTTATATAGGGCTTGCAGTGCTAGTTCTTGTCTTGCTCAGTGCAGTTCATTTATTTGGAAGAATGGAGGGGAGAAATGGGCATAGCTAAAGACAGCTGGGAAACAGCAGATTCCCCATGAAGTATTAGATGGATTACTGATCCATTCAGTGTAAAGCCCAGACTTTGGCAACGACTAAAACTGAATGAATTAGGAAAAAGGAAAATGCTTCCCTTCAGCCCTGGTAAGAACAATGAAGCCTTTTGGTGTCATCCTGTTAGTTGCTATTACAGACAACTTATGTAGTGAAATCAAGTATGGATACCGAGTTAACCTATAATGAAGGCAGAGGTGTGAAGAACAGTGAGAAAAAGGAGACGAGACAGATTAGAAGAAGAGCAGGGAGGATTTGAAGGACACTTTTGGCTTTGTGGCCGGTGCCCCATTTGTTGCAAGTATTAGATGGTGTGTTATGAACGAGACAGGGAAATGAGGAAAGGTCAAGATGACTATTTTTGGCAGAATGTCATAATGGAGAACTTATTTTTTAATGTATTCAGGACACTGTTCTGGACATGTCTGTTAAATCTGGTTTCAGTCTTTGATATGTCTGTTTGGTCTTACTGTCTTCAGTAAGGCTGTTGATGGTATCCAGCTTGAAATTTTTTGTGAGTGATTTCATGAAATTTGGTCCTGAAGAAACAGCATAGGCTGGAAAAGTCTTTCTGCAGGGTTATCAACATTTCATTGCAAATACGGAACGGTGCCTCAAGTGAGTTCTTGCCATCATTTACTCTGGACTATGTTCTTTTAAACAGAAGTTAATCGATAAGATGCATAATGGAACAATTAACTTACTTAAAATGTGGAAACTTGTTTGGTTAAATTTTAGGTTTAGAGGAAAGATCAGAATTAAAATTGTGTTTGTAAAATAGAAGAGATGGACAAAATAATTGTGATAGAATTTCATAAAGAAAAGTCCCCAGTGCTTTATTTAGGAGGATGAAATGAAGTCACAGATACACAATGGAAATAATTGATGATTCAACAACCACATCACAACAAATTGCTACAAATTCAGAGTCTGTTAGAAAGCCTGGAGAAGAAGAGCTTAGTTGGCACAAAATGGGTTATACCTGGTTGTGAATCTCCTGTGGGGAAATGCTCTTGGCATGCAAGTTCTCCTGCTCCTGCAAGCAGGAAGCTGGAGTTAATTGAGAAATGGAGTAGAAAAGGTTAGAAACTGGGATGTATGGATGTAGCAGGAGAGGTCTACAGAGGTAATAGCTCCCCCTGGTTAGAAACATCCCTTCCATGCAAATGTTGTGATTGTATCCATCTTTTTCAGCTGTCCCCATATGTCGAGGCACTCTTTGCTATCCCCAGTGACTGGAAGAAGCTGGGGTACTTTCATGGTGTTGCCTTTAAAGCACAAAGTTCACTGCAGTGGTGGGCATAGCTTTATGAGTAGCTTCTTCACCTCCATATAACCAGGGCAATGTGTATATCTCCAGATTCACGTCTGTTCTCTGGAAAAGGGTAAGGAAAGGCACAGTGGTTGCCATGAGAACAGTGAACGGTGCTTTTTCTTTGCTGTT
The DNA here is from genome assembly GCF_000747805.2 of Chaetura pelagica. Taxonomy (NCBI): domain Eukaryota; kingdom Metazoa; phylum Chordata; class Aves; order Apodiformes; family Apodidae; genus Chaetura; species Chaetura pelagica. The sequence continues at coordinate 2,384,059 of NW_009954505.1, read as the reverse complement.
CACTTCCCTGGGATCAGAGAAGGACCACTGATGAAACTGAGATGGGGGAAAACTATAAGAAACTGTGGAAGAGATTTCCATTCATTATCCAACCTTGGCAGATGTGTATGTGGAAGAGAATCAAAAGCAAGATGGATTTTCCTGGTTGGCTTTATGCAACATATAAGCCACAGAGGACTGAGCTATGGTTTAATGCTTAGGAAGATCACCCAGTGATTTTTTTCTACAGTGGTCCTTCCCCAGTAAGCTGGGAAATTTCTATTAGATCTGTTTTAGGTATATCTTGAGCAGCAAATCTGTCTGTGAAACTGGGATAATATTTGAGCAACTAAAAAGTCATCACTGTCTTGAGTAAAAAACTAAAGGGCTTAATTTAAAATTAAGTTAGAGTATGTCTGCAAGAGTTTCAGTTACAGCAGTTTGGACAGAGAAAATACTAGGATTTGCTTGCAGGCTTATGGCCAAATTTCACACTTTTCTGAAATTCTCTGAAGCATAAAGCAAATGTATGCACACACTTGGAAATATGCGTAACATAGTCAACTGCACCCCTGTTGGCTCCCTTCTCTTAAATGAGACCATGTAGTCAGAGGAAAAAAAAAGACAAGCTTTTATCCTTGGATGGATATTATTTACAGAGTTGCTGCTCCCCAGTGGAGTTATAAACAAAATGAAGAGAGGCAAAGGGTTCTTTTGTTATTTCTCGTAACTGCAGAAGCAGAAGAATGTATTTAGGAAGAGAGAGTTATCTGGACTGGAGTTCAGCTGCTACATTCACCCATCTAAAGTTACAGCTCTCCTTTTTCCTTCACTCTGTTCTTGGGGTTTTATAATAGAGTATTCTCTCACATTTCTCCTAACACCCTCCTGCATGCTGACTTTCACTGACTGTCTGACTTAGTGGTACAGCACTATACAAGAATGGGGCTTAACATTAGCACTGACATTGTGTTATCTTTAAAATGTGGTCTTTCTGTCTTCCACTTGAGATATTAATAAACTTCAAAATCCACTTTCAATCTGAAGTAAAAAAGCTCTGGGATATCCTTAACTGTGTCGACACTGCTGCTGCATCTTGATGATAATCTTATCATGCGTAGGTGTAAGAAGAAGCTGATCTATAAAACGCGTGGCACAAGCGACTGCAATTTCAAATTACAGATGTCTGGATATTGACCCACAGATCATTTCAATTACTTGTATCTGTAGATATGCATGATCTACCACCAGTCTACCACAATTTGGTTCAGATAGCTGATAAGCAAGTGGGGAGAAATGTTTCCTTTAAACTGTTGACATGATGTCTAATAAGTAAATCCTTAAATGATGTCATATTGACTTGCTGTGATGTGATGGAAAGAAACAGTGTGAACCATGTATGCAATAGAAAAAGAAGACAAGGTCATTTTCTGTAGTATCATTATGCCCTCAGCAGAAAGTGTTGGTGCAGCAAGTTGAGTTGTCAGTACTGGAGTTTATCCATCAGCAGTGTGGAGGGGAAAAGGGGACAGGCATTGAAGGGAGGCAGCTAATTTGCAGAAGTTGTGCTCCTGAATTTCTGTGAAGCAGTGGATTAATTCAGTAGAAAGAAGAACTACTGTGTGTTTAAATAATTAAACGGACTTTGGGAAACAATTAGTCCATTTTGAGAGATTGTAAGTGACACTCTTGCCTTAATGCAAAAGCCACTTAAGCCATAGTGCAAATGTGATGTGATGAAAATGCCAGTGAAGACAAAATAAGCAATTATCTTTTAAAATTTTGATTTAAATTGTGTATTTATTTGAAGAGCAGTTCGAACACTTTTTCATCTGTTTTCAAATGGCCTATGCACAGACATGATTTAGGGTTAAAAGTCCCATTACTCCAGCTAACACAGTTAAAGGTCCAGGCTGGTGCTGACAATAGTTTATCTTTAAATGCTCATAAAAATTCCAGTGGTCATTCCTACCACTGCTGATGGGAGTTAACCCCTGCTCCACATGACACTTGCCCTTAATCAATTAAATGTCTGATGAAGAATTCAATCCTCTTTATAATGACAGAAAAGACCTAGTCAGTGGCAATACAAAAGAAAATACAGTCTTGGCTTCAGAGTTATGGAAAAAACCCAAAACCTTACACAGTTTCAATGAGAAGTACAGAGCAAAGTGATAGATATATATATATAGAACAGCACGTATACATGCATTTATAAATATACTCCCTCTGCTTGTATACATTTGTGTAATGAAACCACTTATGTCTTCCTCCTTTCAGTTCAGCTAAGCCAGTTGCTGAAATGGGGCTGTTTCCAAGTGCAGACGGGGCTGAGGCATGCATTATTGACTAAAACACTTCATTCTGGTCTCCTGGGGCATATAAGCATTTCAAAACCATTCATAATAATGGAGCCCAATCCTATGCTGCAGGGCAAATGACTCTGCATCAAATGGCTAGCACAAAGTAGCCAGCCACGGTGCATCATATTACCTCCAACCCCTCCTCCCCCATGCTGTTTGTGTAGGAAGTGTGGTCCGACATTTTTTAAGCAGAATCTGACTGTGGAAAACTTGGCACATTTATATCTTGAGCTATGTTATGTGCTCCTTAGCCATAGTGAAAGATTTGGTCAGAAAGATGTTATTTCAGCTCAGAAAAATGTCTAAAACCAGCTCTGCTTGTTTAGTTTTCCTGTGGAGTTGCCTCCTCCAAAACAGAGGTTTATAGGAAATTCTGGTAAAGCCATAATTGTAATCATAAACAATTGGCCCTCTGCAATGCTGACCTCCTTCTCTAGCGCTCTCCTAAATTTTAATAGCAGGACTAGAGATCTATATTAGGCACTGTGACAGCAGGAAGAAATCTGGCAGTCTTACAGTGTCATTTTGTGGAAAATACATTGGAGCTGCTTCTGGAATAAATTTACATGAGAGCAAAGAGGAATTAAATAGAGACGAAAGCACAGATTTGCTTGCGATGATGTGGATGAGGATGGCAATTGCACAGAATGTTTAGTTGCATGTCTCCCTTCTGTTATTGTGCTTCTGAGTGATCAGCAGATGTCACTGGTGATGGGTGACATGAAGCCTGTCTCCATTCTTTGGTCCAAAAAGGAGTTGTCACAGCTTTTCTATTCGTTGGTGCCTTGGGAGTGAGAGAGCTAAATGCCAGAAGTTTCACTGCAAACAACCCGGTATTGTCAGCTAATATGATGTGCTTGTTTAGCTAATGTGCTGGAAGATTGATTGGATTTTTCTGTACTAAAATTGTCCCCAGAACATTTAAGCAGACCACATGAAAATGTACATACACACATACACATATATATGTAAACAGAAGTTTAAATATAAATGCCCAGGTACTGGAGCGGGGAGCAGAGACTGTGTCCCCATCTCAGCATGGCATCTAACTGCTCCTCTTTCTGCTGTCTTAGGTCCTCTGAAATGCTCCAGACAGGCACAACTATGTAGGCCTGTACCTATACACTAGAAAAAAGATAACATTTTATTTCTAGGATAAAAAATAAGATTAAATTTCTGTCTGAAAAAATATAAAATGACATAGTTGATTGAAGCAAATCTGAAAATGTCTGGGCGCACCAACACAAATTCTTTTATTGGGGAATAAAAACTCCCACCAGTCTGCTTTGGAAGAAACTAAAATCCCAGTAAACATAAAGACTATGTAGAAGAAAGGGAAAAAATAACGGTGAATGTACTTCCCAGAAACCACAGAAAGACAAATAACCAGAGGCTTCATGTCAGAGGGATGCGAATACAAGAACCATCTTTGCAAACAAATGGGAGCTTTTCAAACCAACCCTTGTCCAGATACATAACCTCTTTGCTGCATGTATGAAATAGAAGGAAACACCTGAATTATAGCTGGCATTAAATTCCTGTTTCTGAAAGTTATGTAAATTGCAAGGTGAAGGGACTTGAATTATTACCATCTTGTGTAACACTCTTTACAAAGCACTAAACATTATCTCAGTTTTAAACATTTTGCAACACTTTAAAGTCTACAGGCCAAAATATTTTCCTTTGATCAGTCTGCAGTGATGTGTATAAGATGACAGACTTCACAGAGACAGCTCTCAATGTACTGGTTTAGAAACATTTGCAAAGATTTACACTGACTTATTACTGTGTTTATTTGTTGCTGGATTCACTAACAGGTCTGAAGCTAAGCTGAGATCAACCAGCAGAAAAATTCTGCAAAACAGGACAGGTGCTGATATACAGCTGATTTTTGATTCTGTGGCAATTGCTGGTTATGTGAAACCCCCAGATTTGGTCTTCTTAGGGATTGAGATAAAAAGCTCCTAAACTGAAGATGACTGGTTTGTAATTCTGCAGTAAAGTCACAAACACACGCTGTTCCAGAGGCTTGGGTTGTTGTGGAGCAATAACCTCTGCGTCTGCAAAATAATCCCAATGCAGAATGTGAGTTTCCTCACATTAAGTCTTAGAAAGCACACATAACTAGTTTTTTTTACTAATGCCTTTGGGACTGTAGCCTGCTTTGCTTGGAAACAATTTCGTTACTGGAGAAAAACAAGGAAGTGAAGGCAAAGATCTGAAATTAACTGGTACCTTAAATCAGCCCTCTAAATAGGAAGGAGTCTATTATTACTGATAATGCTTTTACAGAGGTTCAGCCAGGGCAAGTTTATGTCCATATAACACATCTGTGCTGAAGTCCTTTCAAGGAGAGTGCAGATTGTTGTTTGGAGCAGAAAGCTTAGAAAATGGAGTGAACTAAGTAATAGTAACATTACAGTCCCTTTGTCAAAATTTTAGTGTTAAGGCTAACAGGTCCAAAGATAAATATTTCTGAGCCCTGGAAGGCAAAGATTAAGAGAAATATAGAAATTCAGTAGGAACTACTACTGCAATTTTGGTTGTCAGATTTTTTTCAGCTGTTGCAGCCATTTTTCATAGGACTTTAGAGCCTTACCTTGCCATAGTAGCTTAGTGATAAAAAAAAAACTTTTGTTTCTGTTCCATAAAAATTGAAACACTTCACAACTGTGTGTGAACTAAGTCATAGTAACATTACAGTCCCTTTGTCAAAATTTTAGTGTTAAGGCTAACAGGTCCAAAGATAAATATTTCTGAGCCCTGGAAGGCAAAGATTAAGAGAAATATAGAAATTCAGTAGGAACTACTACTGCAATTTTGGTTGTCAGATTTTTTTCAGCTGTTGCAGCCATTTTTCATAGGACTTTAGAGCCTTACCTTGCCATAGTAGCTTAGTGATAAAAAAAAAAGTTCCATTAGGGCAATATAAAAAGTGACACTCTACTAGCACATTTTTACACTATTTATTGAGTGGAGAAGAACAGCACAATACCCTAAAATCACTAGATGCTTCTAAAATTGCATGCAAGGGCTATCAAATCTACAACACATGATAATGCAACATGTCAGCTTAACAAAGCTTTTAACCAACAGACAACATGCTTTTCAGGATACTTTGCTTTGGAAAGACTGTCTTGCTGCCTTTGGGTTCTGCAGTGTTGGAATATGGGCTTTCTATCATGATGGAAAGAAAACAAAACCTTATGCTATATTGCGTTATGTTACACTATGTTTTGGGGAGTTGTTTCAGTTTATTGTAAAATACAGATATGCAAATAAGCAGAACTCAGGGACACTAAAACAGTCTTAATGTGAATACACAGACACATCTGCCCACTGTACAGGGGTGCGCAGTTCCCTGACAGCTCACATAAATGTCCAGTCTGTTCTAAATTTAGGGAAATTGAGGTTCTCATATATATATGTGTGTGTGTATATATATATATGTGTGTGTGTGTGTATATATAAATTAATTGTAGTGTGAGGAGGGTCTGAAAACCAGTCAAGCTCTGAATCAACAAAAATGAAATTGTAGGTTTATGTGTGCTTTTCCAGAAGGCCCTTGTCACCAAAAACATTACTTTCACTTTAGGACTCTTGTAGTTTTTCATGTAGAATCACAGAATCGTTCAGGTTGGAAGAAATCTCTGGAGATTATCTGGTTCCAAACCTTCTTTGAAGAATTATCAATATAGTCTTCAGGACTTCAGTTCTTTCTTCCTGAACCGAAGAGCTCAGCATGACCTTTGTCAAATTCATTCCTCTCAGAGTGAAAACTTTATTCCTGTTAACTTTTTATCTCCCCAGCATGTAGTACTGATGACATATGTTTAAGTGACATAATTTCTATGTGCTGTTCCTCAGTTTAGTGTTCTATCAATTTGTGTCTGCTCTCTAAACCTGAACCCCTTCTCATGGTCTGAGAGAAGAGGATGTAAAAAACCTCATTGTACATTTTCACCTGAAATTCTTCCTTTTCTGGAGGAGAAGAACAACTGGGGAGTAGGCATGGATCTGCTGCTTCGTGCAACAAAATGAATAATTGATTTAGCTTTATGATTCATGTATCTTAAGAGAAAGTTTTCAGGATTGGTGCAGGTCTTGGCCTTTCTTTGAGAACTTTATACCCTCTACTTCACCTGTTGCTCCCTAAACCAAATGATGCTTTGAGAACTTTTCTTACTCCTCTCATAAGACTTTTCTGTGGAAAATACATTGATATTGGTGTGGCTTTCTTATTCTGAGTGAGCCTCTTATACAATACTCATTACTATAATATGTGTGTACTTCCCGGTAGCATTTTAAAGAACATGACTAACATCTGTCACACACTTATGTACTTGTGTGGAGCACAGAAGTACTTGTGGTAAAGTTTCTGGTGGTTTTTTTCTTAACACATATGCTATGCATTACTGTTAGTGAGGGCAAGGTTGAAGAAATGTGCCTTGTATTGGGGAGGAGCCGGAGGGTTGTGAATGATCTTAATTTCTTAGGAATCTACTCCACAACTGTAGATCAGCTCCTGAAATGATCTTTGCCCTCTGTGTAGAGCAGAGTTATTACATTTATTTTTACAAATAATTGGTTACGTTCTGAGGTTCACTGGTTTTTATGGAGGTCTGTTTAGCAATTTTTCAAGAGTCACAGAGCAGGAGCTAGTGGATTGCTTCCACCTTTACAGCGACAACATTTCTCTCTGGAAACAGGACCAGTTCTTGCCAATCACACAGGGTAATGATGATCAATACTGTTGTTCTGCCACAGAAGCATGAAGCTACCAAATATGTGGGATCATGGCAAGATCTACGGAAAATTTAACCTGTGGCAAAAATATGAAGTTGTGTGCCTCTGCTACAGATAGTTCTATGGCAAAGAAGCAAATATTAAATAATTATCCTGAAACAGTAGGTGTTGTTTTTATCTCTGGTTGTCTGCAACCTGGAGAATCCTTACAATAATGGACATAAAGATAGCTGTGATTCTGGGAAGCTAAGATAGACAGAGGAGATAAAGCTTTACTTGTTTGTGGTGGCATGGATAATTGAAGACATACTCCAGAACATTGCTTTAGATGGGTTTCATAGAATCATACAACTATTTAGGTTGGAAAAGACCCTTGAGATCACCAAGTCCAACCATCATCCCTACTCTACAAAGTTCTCCCCTAAACCATATCTACCAACACCACATCCAAACGATTCTTAAACACATCCAGAGATGGTGACTCTACCACCCCCTGGGCAGCCTATTCCAGTGTCTGACCACTCTCTCTGTGAAAAAGTTTTCCCTAATGTCCAGTCTAAACCTGCCCTGTTGCAGCATGAAGCCATTCCCTCTTGTTCTATTGCTAATTACCTGTGAGAAGAGACCAGCACCAACCTCTCTACAATGACCTTTCAGGTAGTTGTAGAGAGTGATGAGGTCTCCCCTCAGCCTCCTCTTCCTCAAACTAAACATTCCCAGCTCCTTCAAATGTTCTTCATAAGATTTATTCTCTAGGCCCTTCACCAGCTTCGTTGCCCTCCTCTGTACTCTATCCAGCACCTTGAGATCTCTCTTGAAGTGCCCAGAACAGGACACAACACTCCAGGTGTGGGCTCCGCAGTGCTGAGCACAGGGGGACAATCACCTCTCTGCTTCGGCTGGTCACACGGTTTCTAATCCAAGCCAGGATGCCATTGGCTTTCTTGGCCACCTGGGCACACTGCTGGCTCATATTCAGCAACTTGTCAATTAGAACCCCCAGGTCCTTTTCTGCCAGATACTTTTCAGCCACACCTCCCCAAGCCTGTGGCATTGCCTGGGGTTGTGGCCCAAGTGCAGGACCCAGCACTTGGCCTTGTTGAAACCCAGACAGTTAACATCAGCCCAATGATCATTTCCATAGGCACCGATGTTTTATGCTGGGATATATTGTGTATTGTTATAACTGAGAAACATGGAGTTACTGCAGTTGTCTCATCCACCAGAATGAGCTAGAGTTTTCTTGCCAACCGGATACAAAAATCTTGTTTGAGTATGGCACTACCTCACTTTTTGATGTTAGTGAGAAATCCTAAATTTCTTAAATATAAATGTGTAGATGTTATAAGTCTTAGCCTGACCTAATAATTTAGATTCTTTTAATATAATCTATGAAGAGGGATAGACACATCCACACAGTGATTTATCTGACCTGTAAAAGCAATGAATTGCTCTCTGGGGACAAGCATCTCTCATGATTGATCACATAAAGGGAACCTAGAGTGACGTTCTCATCTGTAAACTTCTGTCATTCCTCTGCCAGTGTTAGGGCAGATGAATCCCACCTGTATTTGTTTACTAACTGAATAATGAAGACTCAAAATATATTGTTTTATGTTTTGTTCACTGGTAATTTAGTCTGCTGAGATTCAACTTCAGCACTGTGCTTCATGCATGAAGCAATTCATCTTAACCTGTGCAAAAGTTATGTGACTGTATGTGTGAAAGATAGCTCTCTGTGTCATTAGATTATTGGCATTTAAATTATTATCTTCTAAATAGTCCATACAATAGATAGTAAAGGAAAACTCATCATATGGTAAACCAAAATAATAGATGCCAGATGAAAATGAGGTTTTCCCCATCAGGTTTTGGTGGAATCAATCCAGAAAACTCAAAACATTTTAGTAAATTACCTTTTGCTCCTGTCATCTCTTTTAGCAAATGTCTCATAATCTCCATAAAACTATGTAACTCAGTCAAATGCTGCAGATATGCCCCAGATGAGAAACCATCTTCTGTGTTCCCTCTGCTGATAGAGGATCATCTGTGCTGCTAAAAAGGCTCCATTCTCTGTTCTGGCATGGTTTCAGACTGTTCCAAGTTTAGATTATGGGCATCAATAAAATAAGGTTCTAGTTGGCCTTTGTTTAGTTATGCTATGAGCATTGTCTCCCAAAGGAAGTGGTAGATTACCCCACACTGAACAGGTTTAAGTCTCAGCTTGTCAGGGTGCTGAGCCATCTCATATAAACTATAGTATTACCTAAAAAGGTTGGAGGAAAGGATCCTTGAGGTCCCTTCCAACTTCTATGATTCTGTGCTTCCATGGTTATTCAGGAATGGCAGGGCAGGTTGGAGGGGAGAGACCTGTTGTTCAGAAGTGGCTTCTGAAGGACTGAAATATGTGATTTGGAGTTATTCCAGGCTGTACTTCACAGGCTAGGAAATGCATAGATTGATTTAAACCTTAGAGCTAGACCTTCATATGGTGAATGAATGCAGTGAAATTTGGTAATGCTATAAATTTCAGTGGATGTGTATAGAATGGGTATGTTTTGCTAGTAAGTCTGAATTTTCAGTGCAGCAAAACTAACACAGATGTTGTCTTTGGGTATCAAACAGGCTTTACAAAATCTATTTTTCTTCCTTTTTTTTTCTGTGGCAGGTGTTTTGAGTGCTGTCAACATTTCAGTGGCCATCCTTCTTCCTGCATAGGGTATGCCAGAACCAAAAAGTACATGATCAGTAATGAGGAATGATCCTTTTATTAGCCAAGCTGTAAGTGTTCACTGGTCAGTGGCAATGAATCGCGTTGCATTCATCCTGATCCTGTAGCTGGAGTCATGTTGGCTTTTACCATTCTTTGCATGGAATTTGTTGGAAGGCAGGAATTTTGGTCAAGGGAAGAACCTCATCATTTTTGATGTCTGAGGTCTGGAACATTTGAACACTGTGATAATGTAGATAATGAAGATTATGACAACTTGGTCTTTAGATACAGGCAAAGTCTGGACTACAGATAACCTTTCAAACTTTTACAATCAGTTCTTTCATTTGTAATTCCTTGCAAAACATGTGGGACCTTCCTGATAAATTTATTTAAATCTTCAGAATTATTTCACAGTAAATTTTGACAATGTACTTTAAGAGTCTTGAGACAGGACAATAATCCATAAAATACTGTGAAGTTTTTGAAAACTTTCATTATTGTGAAATCATTCATTCAGTTTAGAGCAGTTCAAAAAGATAAAATGGCATTAAAACTCATATCAAAACTGTTGTTCTAGGCATGGGAGGGCCATGACTGTAAGGGCATTCAGTTCCTGCCATATCTTCTTCATCAACAGTCAGACTTTTTCATCACAATAGCAGAAGTTTGCAGAAAAGGTGATTCCACTTAAGTCAAGATGAGTTTTGACATTTTTGAGAGGTGAACTTCCCTGCTTCTTGTTGTTTCTTTGTGTTTGCTGCCCTACCTCACCCCTTCCCAGGAAATCTTTACTGAAGACTCTACAGGACTGTGGAAATGTCCAACATCATCTGGAGTCCTTATTGCCCAGATCACACTTACAAGCAGCTCACTGTTCCAGAAAACACATTTCTGCTGGTGCTATCACTTCACAAAGGAAGTTTGAAAACAACCCTGAATTAATAAGATGTACGTTTTTTATTTTCCCCCTTGTGAAGTCTGTTTCCTCACATTTTGAACCAAATTAGTTTCTATTGACATTGTTGCCTTTATTTGTATGAGGCACTTTGCTGCACAAACCACTAGCAATTATATCACGTTTGCTTTGATCATAAATCTTGTTAGGCAGTTTAAGTGCTATGTGTATTCAAATAGGGTTTGCTTTAAAAGAGAACTAAAGATTTTCAGGTTCTTAACAAAATGCTATTAAGCCAGTCATGTTTGAGACTTATCATCAGATTTTGGTGTTCTAAATAAAATGATCTTTTGTGTTCTGGGTTTTTAGTATTTTCAGGCAAAGGTGGTGATTTATTTGCTGATAAATTTAGGATAATCCCGTGTCACAGGGCTTTGGCTGGCTAAAGACTTTGATAATGGGATATTGAGCTTTTCAGTTATTTCAGTTATCTTTTATCCTTTACCAAAATAATTGCAGAGAACCTGGTATCTAAGGGGCCTTACAGACCATTTGACAACCTCTGTTTATGGTAAACCAGAGCCTGCCTTCAAGAGAGGCATTTCAACCTCAGGATCTGATTGATATTCTACTACAGCCTGTCTTCTAAAGATTTTCAAATTCATGTAGTTTTCTTTCTTCTGATGGGACAAATGCTTCAGTTAGCTGAGGTGAGTGGAAATGAGAAACTGTAAAGGGAAATCAAGATTACTGAAATGAGATGCTAAGTTCAGAGTATGCTGATTCTTTTCCTCTGCAGTGGCATGCTTAATTGTACAGGTCCTGTTTGAGTTTTGAAGCTTCCCTTTGTTAGGCAACAATTTCAGTTCCATTTTTTCCATCAATGTGGAGCTGTTGTGGAAAGTACTGGTTGCTTCACAATAAATGAGTTTGCGGAGTCCTGAGTCCTTTAGCTAATGATTTTTGAGCCAGTTGCTGTTGCATATAATGACTTAACACATTTCAGGGCATTTATTTTCTCCGTTGCAGTTTCTTGGAAATGAATAAAGACTTCTGAGGGACAACCTCAGATGTCCCTGAGGGACCCCAAACAAATGAGTATGAAAACCAAATTAGACTGTTGTTACCAGAGATAAACATTTCAGACAGTGTTCTAAGACAGGCACCCTAATGTTGTTTCTTTGTCTTCTCTTGTGACAGGTCAAGAAATCAGTTTTCCACTTTTACCTCTTTATCATATTTTCTATGAGCTCTGCAACTGCAGCCTTACCCTGACCACTGGCAAAACTTGCAGTCATCCTAAGTGATTCTGCAAAAAGTGTACCAGACCCAGTGGTAAGTAACATGTATGAAATACAGAAGCATGCCTGACAAACATCTTAGAACATTTTCTTAATCAAGGGGGTAGATCTATGCAGTTGCTAGGCACACATTTAGTAGTTCTCTATTTCTCTCCAGCCCAAGTCAAGAGCTGGATGTCAGAAGGCTGAGAACTCAAAATACTTGCATTTTTCAGTTAAGCAATATATTTCCCTTGCTTTGAATTTCACACTTTAGAATAGACAATGTAACTGTTATAAAGAAAACAGACAAGTGTGCATCTTGCAGAGATCTAACAGTTGCTATAGTGCTTCTAGGTTTTCAGATCACAACAGAGTAGAACCTCTCTTAACAATAAACTTGAAAATATGTCTAAAATACTGAAAATTCGACAGTCAGTACTTAAGCATCTGTGATTTTTTGAATCTTAATAATTAATATATATTTGTAGTATTAATTGTGTCTGGGGACCATATATTAGCCAACATCATACTGCATGGAAGGGGATCATCAGTTCAGCCAGCACCTTCTTGCAGTTTGATTTTTAGCCTTAGGAGGAAACAGGTCTGCAGCTGTGAGTACAGTCAAAAGAGTCATGGGGATAATTTTTCATTCAGATTCTGTGGACAACTTGCACGATTTGTACAGATTTGCACAACATGGATATAATTAAAAGGCCCTCAGAAAAACCCTGATGTCACAGATGTGAAGCTACGTGGAACACAGAATAAACAACAATCATGGAATTGTCACAGTTGGAAAAGACCTCTACGATCACCTGGTTCAACTGTCCACTCAGGGCAGGGAGGGGGGTGTGAGACCACACAACCTACCCAAACAAACAACAACAACAAAACAAAAAACAAACCAACCCAAAACCCAAAAAAACCCAAACCCGCAAAACAAGGAGAGGAAAGCAAAAGCAAGAAAATGTAAAGAAAAGGCCCAAGGTTAAATGTGGAATTCTAAAGAGCATTTTTAAATGCTGTGTGTCTGGAAAGTTCAGTAGCCAGAGGGATAACACATGGTTTGATAAACTCTTTCAAAAATTCGGTTCTTGGGATGCCAAAAAGGAAAGAGAAATATTCAGAAAATTTGGCTCTATGTAGCATAACCCTGAAGGAAAAATAGTCTCGTGGTAGCCATCATGATGTGTTCTGAAGACTGCCTTGTAGATCAGTTTTTTGTCTGACCGCAAGATGGGAGGTGTTTTCTACTATCTTCCTGAATGTAACACTCCTTGGAAATATTTTAACTGAAGTTATTTTGTGAAATAGTGATTCTGTCAGCCAAGAATGTGTCTCAGGTCTGCCTCTGTTTTATGGATGCCAGGGCAGCTTCTTCATAAAACCCTGCCTGGGTTTTTGGCAGTTAGTGGCAGTGTCAGGACCTGGATGCTTCCCAGACAGAACTGCCAGTCAAGCTACTCCACCATCACCATGAATTTGGAACTGTCTTATATCCAGAATTTCCCTTCAACCACTTCTGGTGTGTAAAATCCATCTTCTGGAACTACCAGGAGTAGGAAACTTGCTTAGCACAGACTTCTGCATTCATATTCCTATGTACCAAGATGATGTGCTCACTTTTTGTTTTTCCTTGAACTACAATAGCAACATTTTAAAGAAGAAATTCCCACTCTTTTGTTGTCCTTCTCACAATCAAGATCTAGAATGAAATATAAATATTTTAAAATACGTACCACAACTCTGAGTGGAAACAGACTTTCAGAGAAGCTCAAAACAATGAAAGGAAGAGTGAGAATTTGCTCATCTTTGAAATTCATTCTTCCTCACATGTATTTGTTTTGAAGCTCAGGATTCTGATTTCCTGCTTCCAGCACATAAAAAAACTCAACGGCTTTGATTGACCTTATTGGCCTTGGTAAACTGGACAGCTTCCTGACCAAGCTGAAAAAAATACACAGGAAGCAGTTTAAACTTACTTACATTTGGGAGAAATAAATCTACTGAAAATTGTCCCTGTATGCTGAAGGAGAGATATGTTCTTCTCTGTGAAACCCTTAGCCCCTCCATTGATCACATTCTGCTCTCATTTGTGGAAAAGGGAACCTGAACTGTTGAAGTCAGTTAAATTACAGTAGTGTCGATCACTGAAGAATTGGACCTTCTGGGTGAACAGATTCGGGGTGGGGGGGAAAAGAAAAGCATTGGTTACTTAAAATCAGACTGTATAGCTGTGGCAAAAGTCTGTTGTTTATATTTACACCTTTCAAAAAAGGAAATTGTGTTTAGGGGTGTGTTGCTACAGCAGCATTTGGCTGCTTATGGCAACATATAATTAGAGATTTTACAATTTGTTGTGCCAAGCAACGCATCCTCTCCACAAAATTTTTAAGGTGATAATAACTTTTATTGCTGAAATTTCACTCATTGAAATAGTGGAAGAACCCGAATACCCTTGAGAAAGAACCTTTCTAATCTCCCCTCAGGTTAGTATTCACAACCATGAATCAATCAGAAAAATAAAGGCTAGAACTTTAACTACATTCCAAGTCCCATCTTGGTCCCTGAATCTGTACGGGTAGTGCAGCCTGTAAGTCATATGCTTTTATTCAGCTGAAGTCAGTGCTGACAACAGTCATTGGCTGGAGCATAATTAAAATTAGACTCTCAGAGGATGATCTTTTTTTCTTAATAGGGTTCTGTAATTGTGCATTAACTGGTTATCTGTTGTGCTTGGGGCACTAAAAGCACAACCAAATTTATTTATCTTCACTGAATTTTTGTGTGAAGGCCAAGGGAAACTTTTGAAGCAGACCTCCTATTAAAAAATCCATAAATCCACGCTGTGTTTTCATATATGACATACTGTATGGCTCCATGTACACTATGAAAATTATCCAAATAAGAGCAATTGAGCCATTCCAGTAATCTGGAAATATCCCTCAAGGGAGGAGGAAAGGTATTTTTCCTTCTACTATATTTCATCATTGTAATGGACATCTAAAAGTGTATTAAAATAAATGGTTGACTTCTCAGCATTTTTTTAGCCTGACAGTCAATAAATTTGCCAGTGGTTGGCAGCTCAAAATATTGTAACAGGAGTGGCATTTTGGATTGCACTAAAGGCTCAGCAGTGTTCTAGATGGAGTGCATAGCCCTTTTGGACCTGGTCCCACAAAGTCTGAGGCATGTCATCCTTGTCTGTCCTCCCTGCCATACCCACAGGGTTCTGATGATGTTATTGCTGGGCTTCACACATGCTAAGGCTCATAAAGCTGAAATGTTGCTTCATGTGAGGGCAGTAGTCACAGTCAATGAGTTTAACAGATGCAGTGGGCCCTCTTGGTGCAGTCAGGGAGCTGAAGGAATCAGGTATTGGATTTTTCTGAGATAGAGAACAATAAAGAGGTTTTTTGGGGTTTTTTTTGTTGTGTTTTTTGTTTGTTTGTTTGTTTTGTTTTGTTTGTTTGGTTTTTTTTTCCCCAGGATGCAATTTTAGAGCACACACAGAGGGGCTGGAAGTTTCATTGAGATGTTAATTTTAGGATGCTATCCTAAGTCCTGTGAACTGAAAGGACTTGGCAGAGATGGGAAGTGGGCAGCACTAATAGGATATAAAACAAAAAGACAAAGGTAAAAGGTTCACGATTGCTTGTCAATAGTCAACACGGATGCTGTAATATTTTTTTGTTAAAGTCATATTATAATTCATTATACTAATAAAAATCGACAGGACATGAGAAAGAGAAATTAATTATTAGTTGCTACAAGGTAGTATGGTTACCTCAACTTTTCCAAATCAGTAGCTCTGTAGAGGTTAGTGCAGCTCCATGTCACATGAATGTGTATATAGTGTCAGAATTTTTTAAAAAGGGGCCTTCTGAAGCCCAGGTGGAGGAGCAAATTGTGGTATAGTTTCTGCATTTGCTGTTTTGCTTTGAGAGATTGAACTGTCAAAGGATTTAGAAGGTATGGATGTCCATGGAAGCTGGGCAACTTTCAAGCACCACTTGCTCCAAGCTCAAAACTGTGCATCCCAATAAGAAAGAAATCAAGCAGAGGACGTAGGAGACCTGCATGGATGAGTAGGGGTCTTCTGGAAAAAAATTAAAGGAAAGAAGGAAATTTACAGAATGTGGAAAAAGATCTGGCCACTTGGGAGGAATACAGGAATGTTGTAAGAGAATCAGGGGTAGAAGGAGGAAAAGTAAGGCCCACCTGGAACTAAAAAGCTGGCGAGGAGCAACAAGGACAATAAGAAACATTTCTTCCAGTACATCAGTATTAAAAGGAAGAACAAGGGAAATGTGGGCCCACTGACAAATAAGGTGGGTGCCTTTGTGACTGACGACACAGAGAAGGCAGAGTTATTGAATGCCTTCTTTGCTTCAGTCTTCACTGCAAAAGCCAGCCCTCCTAAATCCCAGACCCCAGAGATAAGAGATAAGGTCAGGAGAAAGGAAGACTTTCTCTACCCCAAACTATAATAGTCTTTTTTTCTTTTTCTCTCTTTACTG
>NW_009954505.1:2357563-2367365 GCF_000747805.2 Chaetura pelagica | reverse complement strand
AAAAAAACCTGATAAACAAACAATATCTCTGGAGATATTCAAAACCCACCTGGATACAGTCCTGTGTAAAGTACTTTAGGTTATCCTACATAAGTGGGAGAGTTGGACTAGATGATCTCTAAAGGTCCCTTCCAGCTCCAGCAATTCTGTGATTCTGTGAAAGTAGTGCTTCAACGAGACAGATACTGCTAAGCTGAAATTTGCCTCTTCCTCACTGGTGCATCACTTTAATACCTCTCATATAACTTCTCATTCCTGTGGGGCTTTGAGTAGGAATGATGTAGAAATACTGTTATGTATACCCTATGTAAAATAGCTCTTTAAATATGTATATGGCAGAAGAAAAATAACCGTGTGCATAGATCACAGTGTAAGCAATCAGCTCAGCAATCAAGTGCATTCAATTCAAGTGATTAGCATATGAGCAAAATATTTTATTAGAAAACAACCCCTCACCTACTGAGAGCGAAGTGTTAAATTGCTTAAAAATCTTTAGGTCCCCCAGTGAATAGTTTAGGCCCCAAAAAAATGAAAAACAAAGGAAAGCAACTCAAAGCTTTGGTACTGAAAAAAGTAAATTTTCAACGAAGTTATACTGAAAACAAAAATAGTAATTAGCATCATCACTCTGGTTGTTGAGTTGATCTTGAAGAAAATAAAATTTCTGGTTCACCAAACTAATTCTGTCTTAGAGGAATGATAATATTTCACTTTTTATACCCACTCTGCTTATTTTGTTTCTGTGCCATCCCACACTAGAGAAAAAGAAAGAAGCCGAGGGACATGAACTATCTTTATTCAGCTTTTCTGAAACACATTCCCCTCATCCACAGCATAATCAGAATGTAGGTGAAACAAAAGCAGCAATTGCCTTTCCTTTTCCTAGGAGCAAAGCTACTGCAGTCCCTTGGTGAGTACAAGACACATATTTCTGCAGAAGTCTTGGTACAAAGCAGGTACTATACTGTACATACTTTGGTTTTCTCCATATGGATAAACTTTTTCCCTCATGGTGCAGGTACACTTTTAATGTACAGCTGCATTTATTTATGTGTGTTCCTGGAACTGTGAAAAATTGTTTGCCTAGATTTATAGGTTGGTATGTATACAGTGGTTTGGCTTCTTCTAATGTTCTCTTCCCAAAAGTAACCTGGTTCCTCTTGGTATGTGAGGTGTATGTGGCAGCAGTGCTGCTTTCTGGATTTTGTAGCCTAACCTGTACTTCAGCATTTCTTCCCTCTCTCTCCCCTCCTACTACCTGGAAACCATGGGGAGAGGCTCAGGACATGCACAGAAGCAGATAGATCAGTGCATAGTTTTCCCAGGTCCAGACAATTAGTGGTAATGTTTTTGAAGCAGGAGGACTACCAACAGAGTTTCCAGACAAAGTTTTTGTTTACAGAAGTGAGCCAAACCATCAGCAGCATAAGATGTGGTGTTAAGAAATGTACCTGTGGCAGAGAGAGAGGAAGTGAGGTTGACTAAGAGAGAACGTTTCTAAAGAAATGTTCACTATAACAGAGTGTGAAGCAGCTTTTAGCTATTCAGTGGACATGGTCAAAATGCATGCAGCTTTGTGAGGGTGGATGCAGTTCTGTTAAAGCTATGCTAAAAGGCAGCTCTGGAAAGTAGCTGCACATAGCCATGGAATGGAGAGGTTTTGTGCATATGTGGATGCAGTGCATTTTCTCTCTTTTGTTTGTTGCTTTTTCAATCCTGGAGAAAAGTTGCTCCTCCTGTGGCTTTTGCAGTCAGAAATAAATGGGAAAACCCTCACCTAAACCTTTGGCTCAGCTTAGGTGAAGGTTACTCCTGCTTCATTTCTTAAGATGAACAATACCTCACAGGTTTTTTTCTGAATCTAAGGGAACAATCTGTCCCGCCATTTCCTCCTCCCATCTCCTCCCTCCTCCTCCCTTTTCTCTCCCTCTCTCTTCTCAGCTTGGATGATGATAAGAGGTGAATAAGACTGTAAGTTATTTAATATAATAACTGGCTTATTTTCAAGACATTGGTAATCAGGAGAAAGCAGACATACACCACACATTTTTAACTTTAAACACATTAATAGCCTGAGCCATTTAATGGAGACTCATTTCTGGCTTCACCCTTATTTGAAAGAGTCCTAATTAGGGAGGCAGTACCTATGGAGAAACAGCAACCTGAATTTACTGACAGTATAATTCTGAATTTGGCTTTGGCTTCAGATCTGTCTGAATAAGATTAGTCTGAGAAATTCAGAGCTTTCTGTTCTTGAGGTTTTCCTTCAGCAGCTTACAAATGTCATTGTTTATGACACTGGCAACATTTGGAGGCTATAAAGCTATTGCTCCAGAAATTATTTTTATAATGTACAACCATTTAATTTCAGACAGTATAAATCAAAAAGAAAAACAGTTGAGTGGATTCTAACTCTACCTTGAATAAAAACAAGTAATTTGTTTTTGTTTTGCCAAATTCTGGGAGCTAAATTTCAGTTAAAGCAATTTTTTTTTTTTTCAGCTAACCCTTTCTACTTGCCATTAGTCTGAACAGTTTTCAAAAGGCTTTGAAATTATCCCAGATCCATTTCTTTTGATTTAAAGTTAACCATTTGCCTAGTGGATTAAAGAGCTCAGTTTCCAACAGGCTGACCTCCATTTATCATGTGAAATTCTTGGTCTTCTTGCAAATGTCAAACTGTATAACAATGCGTTAAGAGAAACAAATGATCCAGCCAGTTAAACTAACTCAGGGAAATAAAATAACAGCTAGAATTGTTTTTCCCAGAATGTGGGAGTGGCTGGAATACTCTGGGGCAACACTACAGAAGAGAATGTAAAGTGAGGAAGAGCAACATTTTAAAGTGAAAGGGGAACCCTGTGGTTTGATGAAGTCACCCAGCAAAAATAAAAACAAAATACTTAATCTGTCTTTAAAATATATGAAGTGAATCAGCCTCTGTAAGTAACCTCGCTGAGCAGAGCTGTTAAATTACTGAGCATTCACTTAATGGTCCATCACATGTTGTTTAAGAGACTCACCCAAAGAACCAAAGTGGTGAGTGGGAGGCATGAGCTGTGTGGGTCATTCCTGTAGTTCTCCCATGAGCCATATCAGAACTGGAGGTACATAATTAATGTTTAGAGCTATCATTATATAACCTTTATAAGGCAGTAGGACCGAAAGTTAAAAACCTCATGTTAATTGTTCCTGGGTACTAGATACTCCACAAATAATTTGTAAATTATTGTCCCTGCTCCAAAGTAAGACTTTAAGACTGATTAACATTTTATAATAAGTAATTAAAAGCTTTGACACTTTTGAAGTATTTAGCAAAACCAGCTGATCCAAATTCTGGCTTTTCTTTTTCAAGCTCTCTGCCAGTACGGGATTCGCACTTATTTGCGCAGGGTGGTTTCCTTCTCATTCTCTCTTCCGTCATTATTGACTTTATGTCTTTATACTGCAGAAGCATCTGCTTGCCCATTTTGCTGATCATGAAGGTAGATTTTAGCTTCAATAAGTCAAGATTGATTGTAAGAAGTAATCTCTTTTGTAGGACAAAAGAAATCCAGAGTATAATTTGTAATGGAATAGAATTGTGCTGTTTTTGAACTGTGTTTTGTATTTCATGGCCCTTTTATGGCCTTTCTCAAAGGACTAAAATAAGTTTCCTTTGGATTGAAGGGGTGTTTGACCTTGGCATTAGGAGTAAATTGCTGAGCTCCTGTGTAATTTTTCCCATTCACTCTCTTGAACACCCAAATGAGTATAATGGTGAACTAGGAATGCAATAGTGAGAACGCGTTTTAGATAGTCCTTTTTGATGGGGCAGTGGCAGAGTAGGAAAAAAACCTAGAAGATAAAAAAATCCTTTAGCAGTTCAAGTTCGAGAATAAAAAATAATATCCATCATGTAAATTTAACCATCTGTAGTGTAGATGACTGCATCTGAGCTAATTATCCAAATCTGAGTCAGGGGAATTAGGCTTAACATGGTCAACTGAGTGATTAATCTGACTGACTGTAGGTGTCTGCTTCAGGAATGAGATAAAAGCCATCTAATCTATGAAAATTGATTATATTGACAACATCTCTTAGCCAAGACATTCTAAACACCCATATTTAGTAATGCAAAATCATCTTTTTTTGTGAGATCTCATTGAGTAGTTTCTGGAAAATTTGAAGTTAATGCTCTTTTAGCAAATGTTTCTGCTTATCTTCCTTTCTTGCAGTTTGATAAGCAGTAAACGTGCATATAAACATCCAAATTTCTATTCACACAAACCCCCTCTTTTCCAGGGAACTATTATGTTGGCTTCTGATTATCACAAACGGATTAAATGTCTGCCTGTGTGTTTCTCCCTGTTCTAGGCAAAGCACTGAACAAAACTCATCAGCATCAAATAATCCATCATCCATCTAAGGCTATTCCTTTAGCTGCCTTGCTGGCAATTAATCCTGAAAATGTGAGATCTGCACTTGGTTTGGTCACCCTCTCAGACATAATGGGAGTGGTATGTAGCAAACCTTTGGTCTTTTTTCAAGGGCAGTGAAAGTCCTACATGTGTTATTACTGATGTGCTGAAATTGAAATATTGGTACAAATTTCTCTGGCTATTCTGGTGAATATTCTGATGTGCTGGTAATGTTGCAGAGTTCTCAGTCTGTTGGTTGAAACATGGAAAAAAGCTAGCTGTTTCATCCTCTGTTGCCTGGAGATCCCCCATTGCTGGGTCTTAGGCCACTGCTGATCCAGAGGTAATTGCTGCAAAGGGCCACAAGAAATAAAGCCTTGGTCTTCCAGGTGAAATCTGAAAGTTTAGAATATATTAATTAACTAGATTTCTCTCTAGAGAAAATCAGATTCCCGATGTACAGATATATAGAAACTTATTACTTTGGATATATGCCAGTGCCAGTGGGATAGGAGAGAAGGTGTGATTTATAGTATGGAAGCAAACACAATGTTAATTTCAATTCTCCCTTTCCCCCCCATTTTTATCTTTTATCTACCATTTCTTTTGGGGTTGGGGAAAGGAAGGAAGTGCTGAAAACATCTTCCAGTCCCTTCAAAAACCCCAACGCGGTATCCCACCTGTCAGTTTACCTAAGAAAAACCACAATGAAATGTCTATCTTGTGTGCTGCTTGTAGTCTGGTTGAAACAGTCATCTGTAGCTATTTTGATATGACTGTGTCTAGGAGTCCCTTGTAGTAAGAGTAGATGTAAGGCCAAAGATCTTATAAATTATTTGAAGATATATGGTTGGATAGACTAGAGAGCTCCTCTCATTTTGTTTGAGATAAAAGCTGCTGCATGAGCTTTTATAAGGCATCAGAGAAGCTGGTGTCCACTGGCACAATGCTTTCTGAATGCCATCACTTGAAGAGAAGCTGCAGTTGAGTCTTGTCCTCAGCTACCTGACACAAAATCGTGGGAAGGCAGCTTTCATAGGTTTCTCATCACTGCTTCTCAATACATAATCTTTTCTCATTCTTAAGTGGCTTCCTTTGATGAGTGGAATGAATTTTATCACAACTTTTACCCAAGCTTACTGTGAAAATCTATACAGATTGAAAATTTTGGTTTGACATAAGTTTCTCAAATGACATTGGGTTCTGTAATAGCCTTAATTAATATTTAGATGCAGGGCTAGGCTTACCTCTGAACTGAACAATATTACCTTTCTTCTATCTCTCCTTTTCTTTTCTTTTCTTTTCTTTTCTTTTCTTTTCTTTTCTTTTCTTTTCTTTTCTCTTCTCTTCTCTTCTCTTCTCTTCTCTTCTCTTCTCTTCTCTTCTCTTCTCTTCTCTTCTCTTCTCTTCTCTTCTCTTCTCTTCTCTTCTCTTCTCTTCTCTTCTCTTCTCTTCTCTTCTCTTCTCTTCTCTTCTCTTCTCTTCTCTTCTCTTCTCTTCTCTTCTCTTCTCTTCTCTTCTCTTCTCTTCTCTTCTCTTCTCTTCTCTTCTCTTCTCTTCTCTTCTCTTCTCTTCTCTTCTCTTCTCTTCTCTTCTCTTCTCTTCTCTTCTCTTCTCTTCTCTTCTCTTCTCTTCTCTTCTCTTCTCTTCTCTTCTCTTCTCTTCTCTTCTCTTCTCTTCTCTTCTCTTCTCTTCTCTTCTCTTCTCTTCTCTTCTCTTCTCTTCTCTTCTCTTCTCTTCTCTTCTCTTCTCTTCTCTTCTCTTCTCTTCTCTTCTCTTCTCTTCTCTTCTCTTCTCTTTCACATTTGTCTAATGGATCTCCATAAGGATCTCTCCTAAACAGAGTAAATTATATCCCCCTTTGCTGTCTGTCCCTTCTCTTTCATTGTAAATACCTTACCCAGAAGAAAGTTACTCCTCAGTTGCAACAGAGAGCAATGAGCTCCAGCAAGCTGGATGTTCATCTCAAGTCTGTTTTTTTGGTAATGCTGGCAAACCTGCTCGACTTTGCTAATTTTACCATAATGTGAATCTGAGACATAAGCTGAACTTGCAGATTCCAGTCCAGCCTAAGCTGGGCCAGTACATGCTGCAGCATTCCTGGGGAAGCCAGGCTTACAATTCATGCCACCCATGCTTGTTCATGTGTGCAGGCCATCATCAGCTTCACTTGAATAAGATGATGCCCTACAAAGTTGCATTTTCTTCCTCCTCCCTTTCTATGTGTATGTACATATTTGTGCCAATTTATGGACACACATGCTTAATACCATTTTCTTTCAGCCCTCTAGCAGAGTTTAAAGTACCTTCCTGGGAGTAGGACCTGGCCCACCAGGAGGAAGGTTTGGGGCTGAGACTGCAGTGGCCTCTAGCCAGGTGGCCTTTGCCACTGGGGCTGGAGAGAGGCGTGGGGTGGGCGCTGCGTATGGCAGGTTGTCTTCAGAGAAGAAGAGCACCTATGAAACTTACAACTTGTGAAGACTGACAGTTTTGTTTACTGGCTCTCAATTTTCCTTCTAATTTTCAGATGATACTGAACAAAACAGACTTTGGTAGAAATATCTGTTGCAAAGGCAGAGCATTTTGATGGCTAGGATAAAATGTGTTTCCACATGCAACTGCTTGCTTCAGAAAATCTTACCTCACTTCCTAAACAGGAATTAATGATACTTAAAAGCAGACGTAAAAAATGTTGCTAACTCATAACAGCAACACTTACTGACCATTTTTACCATTTTAACCTTGCGAAAACTGATCCTTTAAAGTTCAGTGAGACATTATTTTTGTCTTAAGTACCTGCACATAGAGAGACCAGGAATTTTTCACTGAAGGAGGTAGGACACACTCCTGCTGATGCTGAAGTGTCAAAAAATATAGAAAAGCCTGTCTTTTTTTGGGAATGATTCTGTGCCTTGTGGCCCAGTAAGTCCATGTACAGGAGAAGTGGTTGTTTTTCCTTTCTATTTCAACTCTCCTCTATTGTGGCTGGAATTGCAGCCTGGAGGAATTTGCTCAGCTCAGTACTGCTCATCTCTTCCTGATAATTTCAAACAGGGAAGAAATGTCCTAATTGACAGGGGGAAAAAATCTGCTTCCCATGAGAATAATTAATTGCTTCTATGAAAAAATATATTTCAATAAAGGATACTTTCATGTATTTATTACTTAATTTTTAGACCATTTACTTTTTCTGGGGTATGCTGTATTTATAAATGTAATTGAAACACAGCACACAGAATATCAGAAGTGATTGGTATGCTGGTTAGAAGCCAGAGTACAGCAGGGAAAAAGTAGTTTCTGTACATAAGGAAAAAAAAATCTCAATTTGTTTTTCTTCTTGGTTATGAAACATTCATCTCTAGATGCAGAATTTTCTTAGGAGTGTATTGTGCAAGATTGCTGGTGATTCTTCAGCTCATTTTGTAGTCTAAAGGGACTGGAAAATATTTCTAACAACTGAGAAATTTAGTTCCATTCAAAGAGAAACACTGAAAAGTGCTGTTCAAAGTTTTGGTAGCTGGAGTGTTATTCCTTTAGGCATTTCTGTTAATAAAATATACTCATGTTGCATTCCTTTCATTTCCAGGGTAGCCTGGGACTCTCAGAGATGCTGCTCTGCCAAACCCTTCTCTAGTCTTTGCCATGGATCTGACTCTTCCTGTTGATTATCCTGCTTAGAGCTTTATTACCAAGGCATATAGCTCTGCTGTGATAATCTAGAAGCTGTGCCATTTTTTTCACTTGGAAACTATTAGTGTCACTTGAAATATTTCAGCTGAATTTAGTGAATATTGAAGCAGGTTCTAAATATCCAGCAAAGCATCTACCCCAACATCATCTTCCCTGAGGTATGTTGATATGGGCTGAATGCTTACTAAAGCATTTGGCAATAACACAAATAATCAACGGGGAGCAAGGGCAGATGCACAGGCAATTAGGATCAGTCTTATAAATTTATTAATGTAATTCACATATTATACCAATTTGTGAGAAATAGAAATAGTAGTGAGAGGGGAAAAAAAAATGTTAAAATATAAGTGATTCCCAGAGAAAATTACCAATAATGAAGGCCTTGGGGGAAAACATACAGACAGAAAACACATCAAGGATTTAACTTAAAAAAGTAAGTACATGGGCAAAGAGGTATAGAAGCTTAGGTGAAGGAAAAGCCTACAATGCTGCCTTGAAAAGAACTGGATGTAACAGCGAGGTTTGGAAGTGACACTGAACAGCAAAAAAGACATGACTTTACCTCTCATTTTATATTATGCAGTATGGCAGTAAAAGATATGAGAACTACCTCTAGACTATCTGAAGATACAAGGGACAAGTGAGAGTCCCTTTCACTGTGTGACAAGACAGAAACTATTTCATTAAGCTCTGAGCACCTTTTTACCAAAAATATGGTATCAGTTTTCAATCAGGAGACAGAAAAACAGAGTGAAAATAGCGAACAAAGACAACTGAGCATACCAAGCTTGAATGAATCATAATTAAATGAGTTTCATAGTCATCTGTATAGGAAACGGTTAAGTGCTGAGCATGAATGTGATGAGAAGTAATGACATGAAATTAATGAAAGAAAAATTAGATGTGGTATTATGAATAATTCGAACTGAACAGACTGAGCAATTGTGGGTAAAAGAGAGATTTTGGCCAAAGACACGAGGGAAAACCCTCATTTTACACATTTTTAATGTCCACAGAACAGACGGAGTCAGGCTTTTAATGTCTCACTTAAAAGACACATGCAGATGGTGTTTTTTCATGCATTTGAAAAATGAATTTCTACATTTTGATTATGTTGTCATTAGCAGTAGCCTTACTTGGTAATTAGGAAGCTGGTTCCTAGCATGTGTGTGAGAGAGATATATTGAGAAAGGAAGATGTTATCTCTTTGTTTCTGCAGGGATATAATTAAATGCAACCAACAACATCATCAAAACAGTAGAATAAATTCAAACAATAACTATGCTAACTGGAAATGTCTTATTGTTCACTGAAAACCAGCTGATTTTCATCAGAGAAGGCCACATTATTTGTACTCAGTACACACAGTACTCAGAGTTGCCAAGAAAGAAAAGGAAATTCCACGAGAAAAGGGTTTTCCCTGTAGCAAATTCAGTCTTTCCTAGGTAAGTAACTTTGAATTAAGATTGATTTAGAAATACAGATAGATGTAAAGGGAGTATTCCAAGTGGATTTTTCTTTCATTCCTAGGTAACTTCTTAAAACAGGGGAGAAAAAGCCAAATATCATTACATCTATTATGTGGTATCAGAGGAGAAATCATGAGTGAGAGCACTGTGGGAATATTTCCTTGTTGGAAAGCAGCTGCTGCTTCAGGAAAGGTGTGTTCAAGCATCAGTGTGGAACAAGGCCTGCCTGCTGCCCACTCTTTC
>NW_009954505.1:2349721-2356874 GCF_000747805.2 Chaetura pelagica | reverse complement strand
CTTTCCGCTCAATAATAATTTCAGTTCTCAGAAAAGAAAAAAAAACCAACAAAGCAAAACCAGCCCTGAACTCCTAGGCACTCCTGGAAAGTGAAACAGTAGTTTTCTCTCCATGACACATTTCTTCCAAGCCACAGACTGTGCATGTGTATTTTTTGTGATTGTAATTCTTAGCTTTAGGACTACACTTGTTTTATGGTAGGTGAGCATCTATATCTTTTACAGCATACATTAAATATGCAGATGTACTGCTAAATATTTCAAATGTACCAACACATGGCCAGGGCTTTGCCCACCAAGTTTCATTCTGCCAGGGGAGCTCTTGGTGTGGGAGGCTGGAGCAGCACAGCTCTTGCTTGCACCTCTCTCCAGCTATTATTCTTAGTGCCCAGAGGATGAGCCTCCAGGCCATCCAACATGCCTGCAGAGACTTCTGCTATAAACAAGAAATCATCAAAGCATGCAACTCTGTCTTCCCTACCTCTTCCTGAGTTACTGTGGTTGCTTCCATACATCATCATTGCTTTCTACTTATTCACCTTTCAATAGATGAAGGAGCTGCTGACAGGGATCTCTCTCCTTCGTGCCCTAACCTTTTTATGTCTCAATTCACCAAATCTCATTAGTAGTTTTTCAATCTTTTTCATCAAATTTAAAATCCTGTCTTCACATTGTCGAGGCTACCTGCAATATGTTCCATACATCTCTCTTCTAATTTGCTTGAAAATTCCATTTATTTCTGACTTTCCATTTTCATCCTCATCCTTTTACCCACCCTGCTCTTCCCTGCATCTGCTTTTTCCACTTCTAGTTTCAGACTTTCTTTCTCATCAAACCCCCTTTTTTTTTTTTTTTTTTTTTTTTTTTTTTTTTTTTATTTTTGTAATGATCAGTGGGAGATCATCTCTTCCTCTTAAAGTCTTTCCCTTAATTGATCCCTTATGTAGTTAACTGGGAGTTTTCTGTGCTTCTCCAGTTACAGCTATTTGTACTGTGGGTTCCTCACAAACCCCATTCTCTGGGGAAAGAACTGGCTTTTCCTCTGTTTCTGAGTTTAATACTGATTTGGCTGCAATTTACTTCAGGGAAAAGGTCTTTGGCAGGCTGAAGTTCAGGCATAAGGGGAAACTTCAGACTATGCTGAAGTATGAACAGAATGGTGGGATTTCCCAGCATTTTTCATGGGCTACTGGTTGGACCAAAAGCTAAATGTTATAAATAAATCTAATATTATTTTCCACTCTCGAAGACTGTGTGCATCAGCCAGATGCACACTCGTTCCTTTTGAAAACCTTCAAGTAATGGTGCTAGAGAAGACCTTTGTTTTAGTTTGAACTTTTAACACTATGGGGCTGGAAATAAGAAGTAATCTATAAAATCAACTGATTGCTTTCCATTGCTGAGAAAATCAATGGTATTTTAAAAGTAAACCACACTGAACAAAGGTGTTGCAGCATGAATCTCTTTTTATCACTCAAGTTGCCACAGCAACGTAAAATTTACTTTCCCCCACATTAGTTTCCCTAAAATATACTTCACACATTGTTTTTGAAAATAAAATAAAATAAAATCCTTATATCATGCTGACAAATTGTGCTGTTTGCTCTCTCAGTATTTGGTCTTCTGTGGAGTTAGGATTATTAGAGCAAAACTACCTGATGTGCAGAGAACATAGCTTTTACAAATTCAACCTTAAGTGAAAGGATGGAAAGGAAAAGCTGCAGCTGAATTAGTTGCTGTCTCTAGAAAGGCTGGAAGCCCAGCCAAACCTCCATATACTCTGGGGTTACTCCTTAGGGTCCACTGTAACTGTGGATTAGACAGCCTGCTTATTCCCAGCATTCAGAAGGCAGCAATGACCTGTTTGATACACTATTAGAAGATATACAGCGGCTTTAAGAAGGGTTTCTTTCATGCTTTTCTCTCACACCTTTGCAAGAGTGGTAGCAGTTCCAGCAGGTTTCAGATTAATTATCAAGTATATACCTTATCCTATGAGAGAAAAAATACTTTAAAATATCTGAGTGAAAATGAATTCTCTTAGCCATCCTTTGTTGAAGAAGTTATTAGGCTTAGAGTTAATTGTTAAAATATTTTTTTTATTTGTGTGGTTTCAGAATAGATTTATAAGGGAAACAGTTCCAACCTGTTGAAAAAAATTTTTGAAAAGTACATGTATGTCAATAGTGTCATGCTTAGCAACACCTTTCTCTCCAGTGCCCCGTGTCATGTTGTGCATCTTGAGACAAGAGGTCTGTCTGTACCTTGCCAGCTGATGTTGCAGATTTAACAGAGATGGCCATGCTCCACAGCACTAGGGTTTAGCTACAATCACATATGCTTGTGTACCTCAAAAGGACAGTGATTTTTCAGTATTTCATAGAATCATAGAATGGTTTGGGTTGGAAAGGTTGTTAAAGACCACCTAGTTCCAACCCCTGTGCCGTAGCCAGGGACACCATTTAAATGGAGTGTGCTGACTGTTGTGCCTCAGTGAACTTTCCTGCACATCCCTTTTTGACGAAGTGTTTTGGCAAGGAACTCCTTCACTTGTCATGAGGTGAGGAGAGAATGTCAGTGTGAATATATGGAAAGGCAGGTGACCAAAGGAAGGGTTTGTGGAAGTAACCATCTTTATCTGTGAGGAGCCTGTAACAGCTTGTGGTCGTGTCTATTTTTGAATCACAGAAGCTGTAAATAAAATCTAGCTTATCCGTGAAGAAGGTAGATTTGTTGACTTTGAAGAGTTACAAAAACCACAAAAGAAGCCTAATCACCTTTACAGAAAACTTGGCAAATAAAATTGACCTTCCCCACTACTGTGGTCATTTCTGCTTACCTTCTTACCACGCTGTACATTATTATGTCCAGGAGTAGTAAGGACAGGGGAGGAAAGGTTGATTTTATTCTCTCTAGTGATAAATAGAACACTTAATAGATGACAAATTGGGGAGTATTGAATCTCTAGAGATGTAATCAAAAGTGAATCAAGTCAGCCCCCTGTGAGCATGGGATAAAATGCCAGCTGGTGTGTGGCCTTTTTGTTCCAGCTGGTATTTTATCCTTTGTAATGGATTGTGACCAGTTTTAATGCAGATAATTCTTGCATTTAAATAAATTAAAAAAACCAAACCAAAACACTTAACATTGGTTTTAGTTTAGTAAATGCCATTCCTTGTGGAAAAGTACTATGACATTAAATAAAAGTGGAATTGATAAGCATTTAGCTATACTAAAGTACCAAAGAGAGAATTACAGTGCCAGTCTTGCATCTGGATTTCTGTGGGAACTTCATGGTTCTGCCATAATGAGCTAATTTTAATGGAATCCAGCATGGAAGCAAGATTCTATAGTTGGGATAGAAAAATTCTACTAAGCAACTATTTTCTATCTTTTTTCTCAAGAGAAATAAATTTCAAGAGACTTATGATTTTCATATAGTCTTACTGTATCATTTTAGCTTAGAGAAATTATAGAAAAATTGCTGCAGTGTTGGATAATATGTCTTGTGTGGTAAAAATCCCTTAAATACACACACACACACACTTGCCTATATGCATACCCAGTCTTTCAGTATAACACTTGCCTAACAATGCCTTTCTCTCGGGATTTTATTGTGACTTATGAAAATGAATGTGTTACATGTGTGACATCTGTAAGGGAATAAAACCTATAATTTATTGTGAAAGCAGATAAACAGTCCTATGGAAATAAAAGCCGATATTGTGCCAGTTTCTGGCACAATAGAAATGAAGAAAGCTTTTCTGTAAAATCTGTTGGAAAAAGCCAATGTCAGCCCTTAGCAAGACATTTTTCTAGTTCCTTTCATCACTGACTGACTTATAGTTAGCTCCTTTAAGAAACATTAGATTTACAACAAAATCTTTCCAGCTTTTACTTTTCACACCATGGTAAATTATTTCAGAACAGCTTCTTTACTTGTAAGTATACAATTATCTGCTCTGTTCTAAAACTATTGTAAATCTGAGATCCTGATTTTGCATTCACTGAAACCATTGCTATGCCACACAGAACCTCACAAAAGTTAATAGGTTTGACCTAGAATTTCAGGAGCCAAGAGTGGAAGATGAGTATCATTAGAAAGTCTTGAAAAACACATCTCTCATTTTAGAAAAATGAAATAATTTTCATTGTTTTGGAGCTGGACAGAAAGGCAAAGAGTTATGAATATATTCTAGTGATTATGGGAACATTTGCATTTTGCATTTGTTATTTTAATAAAGCATAAATTCCCAAATGCACTTACAAAAAAAGCTTTACATGTGACACTCATTCAAATAAATCCTTTACTGACAACCCTCCCTCTTCCATCTGAAAGTGGGTTCTCTTATTGCTTATTTCTTAATGCTAATAAAGTGATTTATGATGCTCGCCACAAGTGGAATGCAAGGTGAAATTCTGGCCCCTTTCAAGTTAATATCAGAAAATCCCACTGACATATCCAAGTGGTATAAACAGAAATTATAATATAAATTGCAAAACAAATTATTTTAGAAGACCAGATCTTAAGAAGTGTTTTTACATATAATGCAAGTGCAGAGTGAGGATCATCTGGTGCTTTGAAAACGTTAATTGGTTATTCTTCACAAGCTATGCTTGGGGTCACTGGATCCAGTTCTTCTGGCCAACACCACAAAAGACACACTTCTCACAAATGCCCTCTTCAAAGAGGTGAAATTAAATAAACGGAACTCAAAGAGAGAGTGCTAGATAAAACACTAATGCTGCTACTATATTATGGTCTCAAAATAGCAATATTTTTTAATATTCTAGGAAAAGCCTTCCTGACTTTCCTGCATGTGTGATGTCCATAGGGCAAATACATTAACTTCTGACAGTGCAGCATGTGGGACTTTGTGGGCGTTTTGAATGCACAGCTTGACGTGCTAAAGTGACTCTTGGCAGCATCTTGGAGGGGAAGCTGAAAAAGGAAATGCAGTAGGTTGCCTAAGTAGTCCCTGCCTTATTACGATATTCTTTAAAACCATATTGAAGTGATGCAATAATATGCTTTTGGACATAATTTCTTGTTGCCTGATGTCATCTTAAAATTTCACAGGGGAAAAGAAGAGGCTGAGTGAGATGGCGAGACAGAGACAGAGCACCATGTGTTTTTACAACATGGCATCCATTATACATGAGTAAAATAGCAGCCGCTCAGCTGCAGTCGTGGTAGGCATGACTGCTTCTCTTACAAACTCATATTTCATTCATTCATTTCATCTTTCAATCCAAGACCCTGAGCCTCCACACGTTTCTCTGCAAGTATAACTATGCACCTGAATAGTTACAGTGCCTTCAGTAGGGATTACTCACATGAAAAAATCTAAGCATGAGAACGGAGTGTTTACAGGATTGAGGCCAAAAATGTGTAGGTAGCTGAACTGGGAACACTGGCAACAGTGTAGTAATGTAAACATTCAAATGCAGAAAGAGAAATGCAGACTGCAGCATTCCTTTCTAGATCCCTTCAGCAATTCCTGACCTCCTTTGCCTTTTTCATGCTGCAAACTGAATCCTGGATGAAAGTTTTTTGTCCTTATTCATGGATAGGGTAAAAATAATCCCATTGCTTGTAATGACACTTCGATGAGTTCTGTGGGTTATTTTCCTCTAGATAAATTGTATATCGATTGAAAAAGATGCTTTTTTCTAGGGAAGCAAGTTTGGCTAGTACATTTATTGGAATACTGAAGGTTAGCCTGTTAGTTTGCTTTCTTTTTCTCTGTCACTGCCTGCCAAAAAGTACATGAAAAACATACAAGAATCTGTGCATATCCCACTGTCCGACCCACCTGACAAGCAGCTGATCATGGAGTGGATGCTATGTGCTACTGCTTTCACTTTCCCTTCCCCACATTCATTCACATTAACAAACAATACTTATGTTAGTAAGGTTGTCCTTACACTAAGTTGTGGGATAACTGTTAATTAAAAGAGAAATGGAATATTTCCTCACATTTTTGTTGAATCTTGAAGCCTCCAACTCTGTTAAGCAAACTATAGATCCTCAGTGGAAAAAAGCTGTTTGGAAAGCTGTCATTTGCTTCATTGCACTACAGTTCTGGGTTTTTCCCCCCATATTGGGAGAGTGGGAACCTCTGAAAGCACCATGGTTTTACATTGTTTCAGGCAGCTTAATTGCTGGAACATGTGTTTGGTTTCAGATCAATTGCTATAAGGAGTAAATGTCACAAGAAAATTGATATACATGACAATTTATTTCCTTAGACATCTGTAAAATGCTACACGCTTTGCAGATTGAAATGTAACATTTGGCTCACATTAGGACTGGAAAGCCAAGGTGTAACAAGCATTGGTTCAGTTGTTCAGTAATAATTTTTTTCCATGCAATGAATCCTCCTTATCTTTCATTAACTGCCAGTCAAGCCCTCCAGCTGCCACATGCCAAAACATATTATTGGTTATTAGCATTGAAGCTACTGTTAGAACTCAGAATGAGACACGAAGGAAAAAGTCCTTTCCCAGAAAAATATATCTGTACTTGTTCCTGCCGGAAAATACTATTTGAGAAACTGCAATCACATTTCAAAGAAATGTGAAGTGCTGTAAGACTGATCAGACTAAAGCTCATTATACACAAGGCTGCTTGTGTATAATGTGTATGGAGCAATATGAAGTGCAGTGCTAACCTATAGAGAAATCTGAGAGTTTGGCATGTTATATATATCTATGAATCTGTTCAATACTGAAATAGAGGTGCTTGTTGAACATAATTTGATAGGACTTAGTGGTGAAGAAAAGTTTACCATCTAAGTGTTTTCCAATAAGGTTCAAGTGGTTTTAATTTTCATAAACATTTTCCACAGTTGGTGAGGGAAGAGGATTCTGGATCCAAAGAACAAAAAGCAGATAACATAGGAAGACATATCTGTCTCCCCTGCCTCCTATTTGCTGCAGATGTTTCTCTCTCCCCTGCATCAGACATCCACATTAACATCAGTGTGTAGGAAACTGGACATGTAGCAGTTGTCTGGAGCTTCTGACACACTGGACCTACAGCATCCTTTGGAGGGGGGATGCCAGAGGCATGAAGTGGTGAGACTGTAAGAGATGTGTGGATGCTCCCTGGTATCTGTGCTGTGCTGAAGTGCCTACATATCCCACCCTG
>NW_009954505.1:2347002-2349681 GCF_000747805.2 Chaetura pelagica | reverse complement strand
TTTTTCTTCTGTCTAAAAAGCAGGAAGGGTTAAGGCTAAACCCTGCAAGAGTCCCAGTTCAGTGTAGCAAAGAAAACCTCACTATAAGTAAAGCTTTGGGCAACCATGCAAGATGAAAGTAAGGTTGCAGTAGCTTTTTCTTCCGGTCAGTTTTTTTCTCCAAAGTATAATAATTAAAATTGGTATTCCTGTTACTCTGTGGGAGGAAATAGTGATTAATTTATTGAAAGAAAAATGTCTGTTTTCTCATTGTGTTGCATTAGCCAACTCCATTTTTTGAAACACAGAAAGAGAGATGCAATTACTTTGGGTGTCAAAAATAAGCTAGTTGTCATATTTGTCAGAGGTTTTTTTTGAAGAATTTTTCTGACAGTTCTGTTGTCTGTTGTGAATACTGAGTTAGGAAGAGGAGGGGCAGAGGGAGAAACTTACATTTGGGTGTCCCTTATAAATCTTAAGTACAATCCTCTTCTTGCAGATTTTCCTGTTTAACACACTGTCTCATTCATCAGAGCTCTGTGGAAGGGAAACTCACGTAACAAACACAAGAGAGGATCAGAATCAATGACAGTGCACAAGAATAAAATTCTTGCAGACTGCTTTTATGCTTGAAGTTTCTAGCTTCCTTTGACTTATGGAAATTTGGGCCACAAATCCCATAATTTGCATGTTGGACACTGTTTCATGGAGCTTCTGCACCCCTCTGCTTCCTTTAGTTTAGACCTTTGAAAACTGGGAAGGATGGGGAGACGCAACATTTTAGAACGGCTTAGGAGGTTGTAAAATATGCCTTTATGGACTTGTTCTGAATGAGTAATTTCCAGAATGTGGCTCTCCAGGGAATGCAGAGCATGAATAGCACTGATGTGTGCATCAGTAGTAATTTTAAATGCCAAGACCAGAATTCAGCTTCTCAATGTCTTTCTTTACTGGGCACCTGATTACATCATCAAAACGCTCAGGGGAAAGCAGGGACCTCTGTGTCCTCCTACACTATAGAGAACACTGCTATGCCAAGATTGCCAAAATGCTTTTATTTTGGAATATGAGTTTTAATAAGTAAATAAACAGGAAATTATAAAAAACTACAGGTTTCTGAAATGTGAAGCTCCGGTAGAGGTAAGGAATAGGATTTGTGCCACTGGACATTAAACATCTACAATATAGATGTCATCATCTGAGGTAAACTCCCTTGTATCTCTTTCCAGTCAGCTGGAAGAAAGAGGCTTTCTTAGAGCTCAGCATCTATGTTAGCACAAAGTAAGTAAAACTGTTGAAGTATCTGCTTCTCTCTATTGGGTATTAAAAGAGCTTAGGTTAACCAGTTCAGTCAACGCTATGGTCATCTTTTTTGGCCACATGAATACCATCTGGTGTATCAATAATAGAAGTAGCTTTATATTTCAAAACCAAAAAGTGACAAATTCATGACAAAAAGCAGTGACTAGTAGAACAACACTCAGTTCTATTTAGCAAGAATGAAGCAATAGTCTAGCCTATACTTTTAAGTAGAAGCAAATATTACAAACAAGGATAAATTAAGCAGCTTTAAAAACTTTAAGTGAGTTCACTGACAAGAAAAGGTGAAGCTGTTTCTGAATGAAATAGTTAAGTATATTTAAAAGTGGAAAGTAAATCTTGCAAGGAGATCTCTGTATTTCTGCCAGGATTCATGAAAAAAAAATAATTGTAATGTTAATAAAGTTTAGAGAACTTTCTACATTAACTCACAAGGCTGAAACAGTAAATCCACATTCATGCTGTGTTAAAAAGCAAGGTCACTTCCCAAACATGCATAAAACATATATACATTTAGATAAAAAGAAAAACATGGAGATTTTAAAACACAAAGCAGTAAGAAAAATGCAATAAAACTTTACAAAGCCTTGTTTAACTTCACTGGATAAGTCAAAGCAGAAGAGGTGACTCACTTTCTTATTTTCCCTTTACATCTGATGCTTTTTGAGACTCTTGCCATATCTGTACAGTTTATTGCACTGTTGTCATCCACCAGTGTTTTTTATGAGGATGGTGGCTGTACAGAGAAGCTCAGTGACTGTGGGGTGTGAAAGAGACTTTGGAGTTGGGAGACTGCTGGGATAACAGGTGCTCAGGGACATTGATCCTAGCAAATCACTGCTGCACATAGCACAGCACCAGGCATATTTTGTCCTGTTTTGACACTTATACCAAAGGAGAATGTGTAGGTGTCCCTAAATCACCCCTTGTAGTGGAAGTCACACAAGTTCAACAAACAATGGAGTGGGAAGCATCCATTGCCTTTATATACAGACGTACATTAAGGCATGTTTCCTGGAGGTCTTTGTGTCAGTGACTCTCTTCTGATGCTTCTGTCTTGAGAACATATAGAGGACTGCAATTATAAGATTATCGAGCACTTTTCAACATTTGGTTGTCATAAAATCCTTCCAGCAGATGACAAATGGAGGAATGATGGGATAAGTGTCTTGCCCATGATCACAGCAGGTTGTGGTTGAGCTTGCCTGTCCTGAACAACAGGCACCCTTGTACCACTGTCCCTGGAACCCAGCCTCTCATCCTTTAAGAGCTTCTGTAATACAACAGAAAAAAATAGGGACAATAATGAATGCTTGGAGTTGTACTATTATTAAAAGAATAAGGAATGTAAACACTGCCTGGTGATAAGTGAAGACTGTA
>NW_009954505.1:2329654-2345468 GCF_000747805.2 Chaetura pelagica | reverse complement strand
ATATATATATATATACATACTAACACATATGGATGCCCCCTCCTGGAGGTGTTCACCTCCCTGGAGGTGTTCAAGACCAGGTTGGACAGGGCTTTCAGCAACCTGGCCTTGTGGAAGGTGTCCCTGTCCATGCAGGAGGGCTGGAAATAGATGGTCTTCAAGGTCCCTTTCAACCCAAACCATTCTATATTCTATGATTCTGTATACACACACACAAGAGTACCTGCCAGAATACAAACATTCTCATACAATCATTGCAAGCATGTTTAATTAACGCTGGGGTTGATAGGCTGATAAGTAAACATGACCAACACTTTGCCAGTTTATGGTATGGAACATATTTAAAAGGGTTAGTTTAATCAGGTAATCTTAAACAGCTTATTAATGAGCTTATTTTTGTGGTATGATATTAATCCACTTAGTTTTATCCTGTTTTGTATATCTATGTTATTTGCTCATTTGATTCTTGCTAATAAAATATACAAAACAGGAAACCTGTGTATTCAGGCTTTTCCACTTTCATAACAAGGTTTTTGATCTAAAGAGTCGCATGGAAAATGCATGTTTAATTTTGCGAGTTGTTTGTTTCTAATGTAATCCCTGTTCTCTATAATACACCTTTGGCTCCAAATATTGCCAAAAAGCCATCTTAGAATCATAGAATCTTAGGGGCTGGAAGGGACCTCGAGAGATCATCTAGTCCAACCCCCCTGCCAGAGCAGGGTCACCTAGAGTACATCACACAGGAACTCATCCAGGTGGGTTTTGAATGTCTCCAGTGAGGGAGACTCCACAACCTCCCTGGGCAGTCTGTTCCAGTGCTCTGTCACTCTTACAGTAAAAAAATTTTTTCGGATATTCACCTTGAACCTCCTATGCTCCAATTTACACCCATTACCCCTTGTCCTATCACTGGTCATCACTGAGAAAAGCCTAACTCCGTCCCCCTGACACTCACCCCTTACATATTTGTAAACATTAATGAGGTCACCCCTCAGTCTCCTTTTCTCCAAGCTAAAGAGACCCAGCTCCCTCAGCCTTTCCTCATAAGGGAGATGTTCAACTCCCTTAATCATCTTCGTAGCTCTGCGAATAATGTCACTTCTCTATACAACTACACCTATTCAGGCTGAGAAATTACTGTGATGCAGTTTCTAATCTTGTCTACCACAACACAGAACAAATTTAAATATGAAACTTTTGTCCATATTGTCCTGAAATAAGTGAATTAGTTGTTGTTCACAGATAGGCTGAAATTGGTCTGTTCGGCTAGTGCTTTTTCGTTTTTCTTTTACTTTGCATTTTAAAGAAGAAAATAAGAGGGTTTCAGATAACTGGTGTCCTTCCCTTTGTGAAATATATTTTAGATTAATGCCAAGATCAGATCATATTTGATTAATCATCTGAAAATGGTCTTCACAATTATAGAAGGAGGGATAAAAGTAGGGACATAAACTTAAGAATAACAAGTTTTAAAAAGTACAGATGTTGGAAGTATTAATTGGCTTTGTGTGATCACTTTTTTTCAGTTCATTTGAGCAGTGTATCTGCTGAAGTGCAAACCAGCAACAAAGTCTTCAATACTATGTGAACATCCTGCCATTACAAATTAAAGGAGGAGCTGGACAAAACCCCTGAAGAGAATACTATCAGTTATATTATTTTTTAATTATACAAATTTATGGAAGGAACTCCAAGGACTTGTCAACAATAACTAATTCTCCTTCTTCCTCTGCAGCATTAATACACCTAATAGCCCTATTTTTCTATGTAAAAATAGACGAAGGGAAGACATAACCTTATTTGTCACTTTTATAGGCTAGGACAAAAGAAAAGTGTTAGTTGGTTTTGGTTGTGTGTTTTTTGTTTTTTGTTTTTTTTTTCTGCTTCTTTGTTTGTTTTCTCCATCATTGTTTGGTTTGATTTTATTTGTGCTAAATAATTTTAACAAAGATGAGCCAACACCACTAATGGTAGCACCATCCACCTCTGCAGCTGATGACAACGTGGATACTCTAACAACACCCCAACAGTTATACTCTGCTTTACAATTTCAGTCCTCCTCTGAACAACATCATTCCCTCTAATGTTATGCTCTGCACTTGCTGATTAGCTTATACTCACAGGGCTCCTTAACAGTTTGCCCAAGGTCAGTCACCAAGTCCACTGAAGAGGTGGAAAAATCAGTGCTTTTGATTTCCTCTCCCCTTCTTCCACCAGCTATTGGACTATCATAAAAGACAGACCATTCCAGGCTTTTTGCGGGGGAAGGGGAACATGACAGCTTCCTTTTCAGACATCAGAAAATACTTTAAAGAATTGGTTTCTCTAGCAACAGGAGCAGGAGAAGAAAGATGGTATCATAAGTTGTTTCCCACCTACTCATTTTTTTAATGTGGTAAAGCAGATGGCTTGGATAATGCAGGTACTACAGATTCTGATTTATTGACTGTAGACAGAAATATAAATACAGAAGGGTATGCACTCTGCTGTACTCAGTAACACAGTAAGAGTTAATGACTTCAGAGTTCATACTTCTTTTAAGTTCTATGCATCTGTATTGACAAACACCATTATTTATTGCTAAGGCAACACTGATGGCAGTGCTCGCTGCACATGGAAACCAAATGCCAGCCAGCCAGATACTTCCCATATCTTCTACCTTTTCTGACAGCAGAGTGTGGCTTCATGAAGTCCCAGTTTACATTTTTGACAGTTATACAGTTTATTGAGCTGGCCAAACACTTTCTGTTAAGGTGTGTTAAACGGGTCTATACAGCACATATACAGTGGCAGAGGAATCAAACTTTTCCCTTTGTCTAGAAAATTAAATATGGCTTAGTGAACTCTGCTTTGTGGTGGTTGGAAGGTGGTTATTCTTTTTATGACTACCTGGCCCATGGCTACACCAGGGAAGCACTCCCTATATTTCTTCCACTGTCACAACTTTGAGTGTTATGTGGACAGAAAACAAAAAGTTTCTGTTCAATAAAATGCTGAGGACCACTTGCCTCTTTTCTGCTGAAGTTGCTGACACTGATAGAATATGGACAATAGTCTTGTCTGCTCTACAGTAACTCAGTTAGTGCATGAATTGCAGGACTTGCCTCAGTGTTATGTGCTTGGTTTTGGCTCAATGTGTTTGATATGTTGGAAAGCACGTGCAGACATCACATCAAAGCAGTGACAGTATCAGGACCTGGCCTGCTCTCAGAATTTGGTTTCCATCATTTCTGGTTCATGTATTTGCAAGCAAGTAGCACTAAGACCATTATCACTATTTTTGATAGCAGCAGTGCCACCAGTCTCTCCACAGCAGACCTACTGGGAGAGCTGTAATGGAGAGGAAGAGGATGTAAGGGAATATAAACCTGTTTTTCTGGCTCCATTTCCAACAGGGCAGTACCCTTGCCTGGCTTTCCAGACTTAGACTTGGTTGTTATGAGAGGACTGCTGCAGATGCTGGGCAGCTGGATGTGGCTGATGACAATGGGCACTTTTCTAGAAAGCTGTGTGAAGCTCCCACAGGTCTGCTGACTCAGCATTTC
This sequence comes from Chaetura pelagica, assembly GCF_000747805.2. NCBI lineage: Eukaryota > Metazoa > Chordata > Aves > Apodiformes > Apodidae > Chaetura > Chaetura pelagica. Next base: position 2,341,920 of record NW_009954505.1, on the reverse strand, counting down.
AGCGTCACCCATGCTGGGCAGAAGCAAGTGGAGACTTGTGCTGGTTTGGTGGGTTTACTGGTAGTGGGGGTGGGGCCCCACAGGTGGCTCTGGTAAGAAGCTGAGAAGCTCCTCCAGCTCCAAAACCAGCCAAGGAGCCATTAGAGAGCAACAATAGACCTGTTGAAGAGGGTCCAGAGAAGGGCCACAAAGACAATCAAAGGGTTGCAGCACCTCTGCTATGAAGACAGGCTGAGAGAGTTGGGGCTGTTCAGCCTGGAGAAGAGAAGGCTCTGGGGAGACCTTATAGAGGCCTTCCAGTGCCTGAAGGGTCTACAGGAAAGCTGGGGAGGGACTTTTCATCAGAGAAGATAGTGATAGGACAAGGGGTAATGGTTTTAAACTGAGAGAGGGGAGAATTAGGTTAGATATTAGGAAGAAATTCTTTGCTCTAAGAGTGATGAGGAACTGGAATGGGTTACCCCAGGAGGTTGTTGATGCCCCATCCCTGGAGGTTTTTAAGGCCAGGTTGGATGAGGTTTTGTGCAACCTGATCTAGTGGTGGGGTTCCCTGCTCATGGCAGGGGGGTTGGAACTTGATGATCTTTAAGGTCCCTTCCAACCTCTATGATTCTATGATTTTATGTTTCTGTGTGATTAACATAAGAAAGAACTGATATAAAACCTGTGCTGAAAAGACAGAGTGGTGCTGGTAACCCCTGTGGTTGGTGAGGAAGAAGGGGAAGAAGGTGTCCAAGCAGAAGTTTCCCGGCAGCCCATGGAGTGATGGCAGCTGTCCCTCTGCATTAATGGAAGAATGTGGTAGAACATTCCCTGAAGTAGCCAGGAAGGGTGAACTTGGATTTGCTGCTGGTAGACTTGAATTATGGAGCTGTGGAAGACTCTGCATGAGGAGAGGTCACTGTTCCCGAAGCAGCCCCTGACTCTATGGGAAGCCCAGGCTGGAGCAGCTTGCTTCTGAGGGGCTGTACTTTGTGGGGAGGACTCAGGAAGGAAAGGTTTGTGGAGGACTCTCTGCCATGGGAGGGACCCCGTGGGGAAGCAGGGCAGGACTGTAAGGAATCCTTCTTGCTGAGGAGGCAGGAGCAGCAGGAACCCCCAGCCTGTGAAGTGACTCTAAACCCCATCCCCTGTCCCCCTGTGCCGCTGGGGGGAAGGAGGGAGAGAAACCGGGAACCAAGGGATTGGGGCCCGGGAAGAAGGGAGGGGTGGGGTAACATCTGCAAGCCCTGCTCTGGGTGTGTCTGTGTCCTGGGGGGGTGTGATTAGTGTGAAATTAAATTATTATTTTTCCCCAAGCTGAGTCTGTTTTGCCCGGGGCCTTAATCAGTGAAGATCCCTCCTTGTCCTTTGTCTCAACCCATGAGATTTGTCCTCCCCTTCCCAGTGTGTGGGGGGGAGGTGGGTGGGGGATTGTTGAGTGAGTGGTCACAGGGTTGGTTCTTTGTTGTCATGTTAGGCCCAAACCGCAACCACCAATGAAGTCATCATTCAGCAGCTGTTTTAGTAGGACTAGATGGGTTAATTGGGCTGTTGTGATAGATGTACATGTTGGAAAGGGGCTCTGAGTAACCTGCTCTATTGGGAGGTGTTCCTGCCCATGCAATGGGGTTGGAACTAGATGATCTTTAAGGTCCCTTCCAACTCAGACCATTCTATGATTCTATACATATTTTCAATCTTCAGCTGTCCTCAGAAAGCTGTGGAAGACTGTGAATGTGTGGAGCATTCGCCCTTGCCTGGGCCACACAGTGCAGCTCACCCCGTGCTCATTGACCCTTCTCAGAAAAGGCTACTCAATTTATTAACAGAAAAGGGTATCTTCTGTTTTCTTCCTGTGTCCAGTTCACCACCCTGGTAGATTTGCCAGCTTTTGTGCTGGTTAGTAACTTGCAACCTTTTTCTGTCCAATGAAAACCAGAGATTTTCTAAGGAACTAAAAAGGCACTAAAGGAACTAAAGTATCTAAGGAACTAAAAAATTATAGGATTTCAGAAAAAAGAAAACGTTTTCTCCACTGATAAAGACTTTCACTGAACAACTGGGTAGAAAAAAATGAACTCTTTAACTGATATCAGAGCAGCTGCAGAACAATTGCAGTGGGTGCTTTGGGAAGATCAAAGGGCAGATGGTAAAGTTCTGTGAAAAGGGAAGATGTTGCTGAGCAGATCCTGCCTCAGATCATAACTGTGCAGTGAGCACAGCACACCATCTGCCAAAGGAATGGAGAGGACCTCCCAGTGGACTGGCAAATAGGTCTTTTAGGGTCCTGAGAACAGTCAGTGATGAGTAAAGTGTTTTTTTAATGTGTGCCAATGGGACTCCATGGAGGCTTCTGGGCTGTAGACCCCTCAAGGGCCAGTCTAGAGAGCAGGAGAAAGGTGGAGGTGAACTTAGGAATGGACTGGAGAAGGTTCCTCTGCCCTTCTGGAAGCACATTCGCTCCAGAGCAACTGTCAGATAAGAGATACCTTCTAATGGGATGTCAGGAGATAATTTTTAAATGTTTACTATGACATTATGTGCATTGTTTATTTTGATTTGAGTAGCTTTTAATGCATTTTTAACAGAAAATATAAAAAATAATATAATGAAATATTTAATGCAGTCTTCTAAACATATGATGTGTCTCCTCATGGAGTGCATTTTACTTTTTAGTCTTAATACAACCTTTTCTGATTAATTTTAAGGATAGAAACAATGTTTTAACTGGTATGGTTTCTTACTTAAAATATTGAATCTTAAAAATGGTTGAAGTCTTTTTCTGAAGTTCTTAAGTCCAGAAGTCTTCCACTATGTTAAGCTAGTCTAGGGAAACTTTTAAAAGATATATTTCCACTGAGTAAAGCCTTTTTTTTTCCAAGCAAAAGTTCAAGGTCAGTGTTGTAATGAACAGCACATAAGGAAATGTTAGAAGGAATGTTAGGGCTAAAGGAAGTTGAGACAAGAGTGAAATAATTTGAATTCATAATTTCAAACTCCTGTGCTGTAATTATTTATTTAAATTATTTTATTAAAAGTAAATGTAATATTCTGCCTTAAAGCATGCAGCTATGTGATTTGAAATAATTTAAGTCTGATTATCCTCTAGAAAGCTTGAGGTGTATTGGGACAGTAACCCAGTTGGAGTAAAAGTGCTTAGAGAAACCATTTCCGATTTCTAGCAGAAGAAACTGTGCCTGCAACAGAGGAGAGGAGCAAGTAAAGTGTTTTGTTGTTTGTTTGCTTGTTTTTTTTAAGTCCACCATCTCTCCTCTCTGTGCCCTGCTCTCTCCTCTCTAATTTCAAGCTGTCATTCTTATGCCTACTAAGAACTCGTAAAGATGATAAATGTTTTTTTGTGTTGCCTCATGTGCTTCTTGACACCATGATGCACTGTCCCTTGATGCATTGCAACAGTGCCTTGCCGTGGGCTATTGGTTTGAATGGTGTGGCAATATTCTCTGAGTCCCCCAAGACGTGCTGGGTTAGTGCTCCCCACTCCCCTTGCTGCCCATTGCTGGGCGCCCAGGGAGCATGGGTGGTGTGGTAGCTCTGAGCTGAAATACTAACACCCTCATGGGGCACTATTACCTTAAATTCTATTTGCTTTTATCCCTGCAGACATGGCCAAAGTGCACAACTTTAAAGGCAGACAATATCTTATATTTCTGACTTGCTGATACGATCCAACCTATTTATTTCTTAATGACATTCAGCCAGCTTTTGTATCCATAAAAGTGAATTAAAATAGCCTGGCAATCCTGTGCTTAGTACTTGAAAAGACAACTGTAAAACATGCCTTGTATGTTAAAGTGGAATGCTTTTAAAGACAGTTAATAAAATTACAGGAAAGCTGTAGTGTCCAAAAAAGGCAAAATGATGAGATAGCAGCCATTCAAGCAGTATCTGGCAATCATCATATTTAACATCTTTCTCCTATGGCCCAACACAGACGTGTTTCCATGATAAGGTTTTCTAGCATGAACTTTTGTGCAAAGGCTGAAGGAGTCACAAGAGTAAGTTCAAAAACAAGGATTGGAGGATGGGCTGAGGGGGGTGCAACAGTCTCTGGCAGAAGGCTGAGATTGTTCAAAGACTGGCACTGAAACTGATTTGGGACAGAATATCCCACTACAGTTGATATTTTTGCTAGGTGGGAGCAGGCATGAAACTCAGAAATGGCAGCTTCTGAGATGCAATGATACCTAGTGTGCACTAAAAAAATAAATAAAGATGGTAAATGCAAGGACATAAAGTATCCTTTTTTAAAAACAAACACTTTGACTCTGGTGAACAGAGTTCAGATGAACAGTTCACCATTTCATACACTCCTCTGCAGACTGCTGGTGCTGGTGTCTATAGAGCTGGATGCACATGGTGTCTAGAGGCTGTGTATCCAAGGCTGTGTCTGGTCTTCCCATCTGTCCTGCATTGGTCCGTTCTTGTTCTGCTTTCAGGTTTTACTGCTTCATCTCTGTTTGCAGAGGTCCTGGTTTCCTGAACTGCCACCAACTTTGGGGGCTGAAGCTGTGCTTGCTTCTCCTTACTGCCATGGGAATAAATTCTGGTCAATGTCTTGTAATATTGACATATAATATAATCATTTCTTGTGAGCTTGGGGTTTCCTGGACATCTGATAGTTTTTTCTGCATTGGCATTATAATTATTACATTATTATTATAATTATTCGTGGTTTCAACATCAAGCAGCTATTCCAGTAGCCAGGGCTTTCAAAAATGTCTTTGTGATAACATATCCTCGGGAATCTCTGAACCTTCATTTCTTCTCCCTGGGCAAAGAGATCCTTACCCTGCAGAAGACATCCATAAAGCTGGCTGCAGTTAATATTTTCTTTTCCCTCCTGCAGCATGAAATACTGACAAACACAGGGGACTGTCTGACTAATTCTTTAGTGAAAGCAGTAAGGTGAAGTGTGGATAGAATATTACCAAATAAACAGGAGTGAGCAGCTCTAAAGATGGGACTATTTTTATTTAAGTTGCATTACATTTGGTTTTCCTTATGAACTGCATAAAGTACAATATGTTCAGACAGAATGTCACACTAAAGCAGACAATAGCTTTTTAATAATTCATTCTCTATCAGAAGAACTCAAGATCAAACCTGACCCTGCTTCTCGGATATATTTCGTGGACTCTCTACATGCTTGTTAGCCATACACCCCTTTCTGAATTCTGAAAAGATGGCATTAGAAGAAGAGGATAGGAAGAGAGTACATAATAGGCAATGTTAGCTATATATTAATTGTTATGCTTGAGACATATTTCTTTAGCTTTATTTCCCAATGAAATAAGGCTTATGCGATTGTGTCTGTAACTTCGAGACCCATTAGATAACTTCAGTTGCATCTGAAATAGAACAGGAGACTCCTACAGATTTTATGGACACATAAAAATCTTCAGTAGGTAGAGGAAAAGGAAGATATTTCAGTGAGGAGACATCAGTCTGGGATCAGGGATAGTGCTTTCTGTTCAGTGTGCCAGTTGCCTAACAACATCCCCATACCAGCTGGCCAGAAGGAACATATGGCTCATGGTACAAGCTGGATTGTGGACTGCCTTTCATTCAGTCAGGGAAAAAGAGACAGACAGAAGGACAGGTTGGAGCAGTTAAGAGGGCACTGGAGGAAAGCGTGAGGACACAGAGCATCATGTGCCTGTGAGAGCTGCTGCTCTTATTGCTCATAATGATGAGGCTGCTCTATCTATCTCCAGCGGTATTTTTTCCACTGGCAGCATATATGGTGAGATTCATTGCACTATCCATCCAAAGTTTAGTTTTCTAATCAAGTTACCTGGATCCTTTGATTTCAATGAAGCTGGATAGTGACTGTACCTCTATGGGGTCATGCCTGATGTCTATCCAAGGGTGGAACGAGTTGCCTTCCAAAGAAGCCATTCTCCACCCTGATGACAATGGACATCTAAATGGCTGGTTCAGACTTCACGCTTTTGGTCAGCTGACTTTAGCTAATATAATTGTGATCACAAATATTCTAGTTACCGTTGAGCAGCTTCTGTTCTTGCTCAGTATGGCTGGAAACAGAAGCTCCCTACACTTGCAAGAAAGCAGCCAAAGGACCTTGACCATCAGCAGTCTTTCCTTAGAGAAGCAAAAAGCCTCCTAGATGAATAATTACAAGGAAACATAAAGATGACAGACCATCCTACCTCATTTCTATGCTGGTTATGCTGCCAGAAATCGCAATGGGAGAGAGTAGTTAAATTAGGAGATTATGTGATTGGCTGGAAATTAAACATCCAGTCTTGTAAATTCTTATAAATTGGAGGATTCTTTCCACATATTTTTCTGGTTTCCATAAGAGTGGTTGAACACTGAGATGATAAAGTTTGCTGTTACTATAAAAGCATGAGCTCAGTTGCAAAATACTAAGCCAGTCAAAAGTGATGGTGATTCAGAGAGTAACAGAAGGATAACAGCATGCAATGAAGTGATCAGTGAAATTGCAGGTAAAGTTTAATATAAATGTAAAAGAAAAATGTGCAGATAATAATTGAACAGATTCAGAAATAGGCCATGTCCTTACCTGAATGTTGGGAGTCCTTAGGAAAATGACTTCCAGGCTTGGGAAAACAGGGAATATGAGAGGAAAGGAATAGGGATAGTAAGCAACAACAAATCACTTGGTCTCCTAGAAGTATGTCTTTCGAGAGAGAACTAAAGAAAACACCTCTTTTGCTGAGCAGATCTAATGATGTCATGCACCTCTTCCGTAGGATCTGTGGAGGTATAAAGCACAAACAGGTTACTACAGTTATTAAATATAATGTGCCCAATACAGTCCCTTAAACACTGACTGTTGCAAGCAGAGGGCTACAGCCTGACTGTCCTGGCCTTTCTTGTGTGATGCAGACTTTTCCTGGCTACTTGCTGCTGCTTACTTCCAGAGCCAGGCCACCAGGCAGGTTACACTGGGCTATGTCCATTCTTGTGCTCTGTACATTACTACAGCTGGAGGTATCACACAGTGACAACAACTACCCAGAACTGTTCCAAGCAATCCTGCGGCAATTCACCAGACATATGTCATCCTCTTCAACATTCATTATTATAGCCTGTGTCAGGTTTTCCAGTCTGAGTACCCAAGTTATTGAAAGTGAATTCAGCGCTGCCTGGGGAAACAAACAAACCTGAACATCCGAAAATCTGCAGGATTAATATATTCAGGAATGCTTTAGCTTTCACCTCTTCAAGCCAAGAAAATGATATTTATAAATAATAAATTTAGTAGCATAGTGGTTGCTCCAGGAACCTGGAGCTTATGTGTGAATGGGAATGGGAACATATCCATGTGAAAGTTAGAAGTGACAAACAATGTAAAAATCAATTGTGCCTTTTTCATTTCAGCTATTTAATCAATCGTTAATTTCTTCTCTTTGTATTTGCCACTGAATTGTTGGATTCACCTTCCAGTACAAAATTATAATACAAAGCCTTATGATCAATACGGCATTGTCTAAATTGTAAGATGATTTTTTTATACCTTGTGATCATGTTGTGTTCCTATGTCCCTGTTATTAGACACCATATTGCTATTGTTGCATCTTAAAATTGCTGAGCATGGTACAGTTTCTAATTTGTTTCCAATTTTATGTATTTTAGGCAGAATGAAATAACATGGAAGGGATGAAAGGATTGATTGAGCACATAAATGAGATCTACTTTGTGCTATATAGTCTTTCACCTTCACGCTGTCACAGTTTAACTCAGGATCAGCAATTAAACAAGCGACAACAATGCTTTCAATTGCTGAAGAAGAAGGCTTTTGGATTGAAAACTAAACTAGACAATTTTAATGAAATACTAACAGTAAAAGAAAATATCTACAAATACATACAAATATGTATAAGAATATGAAGAACCCCTATCATGTGCCCTCACCCCCAGAAACTCCCAGGGCAATCTCCTGAGCTGTGAACAGCTCTGAAATGTCCCAGAGCTGCCAGAGAGAGTGTCAGAGCAGACAGGAGCTGAGGGGAGAGTCATGAGGGTCAGGAATGCATGAGCCTGGGGATCGAAGAAGATGGATAGATGGAGTCCTCCCTGGATGCCAGCCATGGGTGGATGAGAAGAAAAGAGGGAAGTTCACTTCCATGATCCTTCAATTTATACCAAGAATGACTCATATATGGGATGGAATAATCTGTGTGGCCAATTTTGCCATCAGTCTCATCCATTCCTCTCTACAGAAGGGCTGGAGATATGCCTCTTCTGCTTCTTTGGTGTCCAAAGCAGCATATTCAACTAGAGGACCAAAGTGTCCTTGGTCTCTTAGCAGTAACTATAATTATTAGTCATTATCAGTCCACTGATGGAAAATTTGCTGCTAATTTCAGCAAGTGTGCTTCTTAGAAGAGAGTTTACAGAAAAAAAAAAAAAAGTAAAAGAAAATTGGATGATTCCTGGCTCAAACCAGGACAATGGCTTTTTCAAAAAAGTACATGGTTCCCCCAGTCAAAGAATGCATAAATGAAATACATGCTGCTTTTAATAGCACTGGGGTAGATAAGGCAATTGAGGCAATCACAGGCCTGGAGATGCCTAGATTACATGCTGGAGATTCCCAATTAAGAGATAGGGATGTATGTTCCTTCGCTCGAGGGTACGAATACATTGCAGATGATCATGTTATTTTTTCCCTTAGTGGTTTTTCTCCAGATACCCTAGCATGTCTCATGGGGCTCTTAACCACTGGAACAGGGCTGATTCATGTACTTGGACAATTTCTTCACATTCTTGCAGTACGGTGTTTTTGTAGGTATATTAAATTGCAGGAGGAAAGATATAAATGCAGCCTGATACATTTCTTATGTATTCACAATGACAAGATTATACACATTTACCCAGCAGCTGCAAAAATGCAAGTTTGCTTCCAATAATTATACCTGCACATATGAAAGAGAAATTCTAATAATAGGCTAGTGTTTTCCATCCTGTTTTTGTAGAAAATTAGACAGCAGGATGACATAAAGCTTGTAAATGATTGGGAAATATTTTATCTATATTTTGTCCAAGCAATAGCGACAGTGTAGTGGTAAACATACTCCTGCAGTGTAATGTAAATTTCTTCCTTGGTTCACTACAGATTTTGACAAATGACAGGTAAGAATGTGCTTTTCTTGGTATTTCTGAAATATGCAAGTTGCTCTACAGATAAGAGTATTGTTTTACTCAACTATACGGGTGAGGTATAGAGTAGTTTCTCTATCATCTGGTTCTGAGCAGCTGTATGAGTAGCAGTTGTGGGAGGCTGTAACAGTCTTTCAGCTCTGTTGTTTTCACTGATATAACTTTGCTTTATTGATGAAGTAAAAATTTAGTAACCTGGCCCCTGAGCTGAAGCACCTCTGCCTCTTACTATGAAATTTTAATCTACTGAGCAACGTAGCTTTAATTTGGACTATGAGCACATAATATATCTGAAACTCTTTAGTCTCTCAAAGGTGAACCATACACATTCAGATGCCAGCCTCTGTCTAAGTCTTTCTCTACATCTAAGACTTTCAGGACAACTGTTTCCTTCTAGGCATTTGTGCAGTGTCTGAGATACTAAGGCTGATCTCTCAGCATAGTCATACTGTAAGTCTGGACAGATAAATGTTTGCAAGTGATATTGCAACTTATCTGGATTCTGTTCTCAGCATTTTGTTTCCTCCTGTCACTTAGCAGCAGGAGTACATCATGGGGGACAGTGTCTTTTAACCAGATACTTAAAATTAGACTGCTAAAGCCATATTTCAGCTTGGAAGTCTACATTGTGTTTCGGAGATACCTGGATGTTTTAAAAATTCTCAGTGCCTATTCTGTGATGAGCTGTAACCTGACCAAAGCATCTCATAAAACTGCAATATTATTCTTTTAATGATACTCACAAACTTCAATGGCTCTCTTCCCTGCACTTAAAATTCCTACCATTTTAATCTGATTTCAAAGTTTCTTACAAAAAAAGGCCATTAGTAATAATGGTCCCTTGAAGCATTCAGCTTCAGATTTCACCCAGCTACAGTCTGGTATTGTTAGGGATTTTAAGTGCTGCTGAGTAACAGTGCAAAGTGCATTTCTCAGCATCGAATGTCTGAGAGCACCTGATAGGGCTCGCAAAAGAGGGAATAGGGATGAGTGAAATTGTTTTAATTCCATTACTCTTAGGAGCAAAATCAATACAAACATCCTTTTTGCTGAGACAATGAGGTAGAGGCAATGACCGACCCCCTCCCAAATCTTTGCTGTGATTTCAACTCTTTCATTTTATCTGTGCAACAGCAGGGGTGAGATATGCCACTTTTAACTGGGAGCACTATGCCGTGAGAGTATGTGACTCGGAAAAAAACCAACCAAAAACATCTATGCTTCTACAGTCTTAAAACAGAGACCTGATTAGACTAAATTTCAAGTTTGCCGCCTAGTTTAAAATACTTGTAGGGACCTGGAAAGTCTGCAAATGTACTGCATTAAGAAAGAGAAAAGGGATTGAAAAAAACAGCTTGCTTGCAGAGATCAGGGAGGAAATCTTACCATAAAAAAGCCAGTGACTTCTCTGGGGTCAGACCTTCAGCCCTTCACACTCCTTGTGGGAAACATGCTCAGGGTTAGTTCTCTAGGGCTTTGCTGAGGTGCTCACCTTTGAGCTTCTAAGCTTGAGCCATCTGAGCCCATGCTCTGGGCTGGTTTCAGGCAAATTCACTGATCTCACAAGGGAAAAAAAGCCCCCATGAATATATTCTGTGGAAGGAAAAAACTAAATATTTTTATACATAAGCACAGAATGCTGTGTACATTTTTTAAAACTCTTTTTTCTGCATTTTTAGAAAGGAAAGGAAAACGCTGCCAGACTCCCCTTTCAAAGGATGTAAATCTACAGCTCTTCAGATCAACTGTTGCCTCTCAGCTGTATATGCCATGTAATACTTCTGACAACAGATACATCAACATTGCAAGATATTGGTGTGACACACGGTAGAGCAATGTGTCAACAGGGGAGTCTGAGCAAATGTCTGTAGAAACATTTCATACTTCACAGAGGTAAAAAAAGAGAAGGATGCGGAATAAGCTTGTTTATGTTCAGATAGCTTGGTGTTTAAATAGAGAGCTTCATCTGGGTAGATAGGAGCTCTTAGACATAAGAAGTAAGCAGAATGGTTAGGATAAAAGCCCATTTGGACAGGGACTTAAAGGACGAGTGGGGCTGGGGTAGGCAGTGTGCCACTCATGGAGTCACTGCCTGCCCATCACTGACATTCAGTTAAAACCCTACTGGTAGGGCTGCAGTTAGCTCAGGGCAGCCTGAGACCTCGTGGCTAATCTAACCTGGTCAGTGTAGAAATCAATCGTGTAAGCCCATGGAATTTTTTAGTTCTACAGGTCAGCTCCAAATTTAAGCCTTTATATCCATTCTGACATACTTATTTAAATATAATTGCTAACAACATATCTAACTTTGTTAGGGTTGATGGAGATAGCAGGAGGCAAACTATCTTGATTAATGAGACAAATGAAGTGGGTGGATGCTCATTCACATTGGCTAATGCTAGTTCCTGCTGCTCCTTTGTTGTCCAAGTTTTCACTCAAATTATGATCATACTAATTTTATAATTTAAGTGAGTTTACTCTAACATCCTTTGTAAATATGGCACAAATAGTGTCTTCTTCTGGGTTTTTTTGTTTGTTTGTTTATTTCTGAGGTTTTGGTCTTCATTCTTTTTTAACATCATCATAGTTCCAGTGTACATGTTAGTGGTAATTGTCTTTTTAGCTCCTCAGCCAAATTGCTTCCCATGCATCAGTGTCAAACTCCCTTAAAGATCAGTACACACAGCATGACAGCAGATTAATGATTGCAGTGTCCTTCATGAAAGCAGCAAATCCTTGTGACCCCACTGACCTCCCTCTGAAACCTTGTGATTTAGTCTTTGACCTTTCCATAGTTTCTTCCCTCCCCCCAAAACCCAAAACTGCGACTGATATTCCTCATGGCATACGATACAGTTCTCTACATTTAGCAAATCTCACAGGGCTAATTTGCAATTGCTTGGTATTTTAAACTTTATTTATATTTAGAAAATCAGCAGGTAGACTTATGAGCTGGATAATATGGAAATGATTCCTATTGACCACAGAACATGTACAAGAAAAATCTCTTCATATATTTGTCTATATAGAGGTGAAAAAATATCTAGTCCCTCTGAAAATTAAAGATCATGCACTGATGCTGTCAGTTTTATCAATATGCTCATTTTTGTAGG
>NW_009954505.1:2324609-2329621 GCF_000747805.2 Chaetura pelagica | reverse complement strand
GGATATAACTCTTGTATCTATGGCAGATCTATAGGCAGGGCAGGGTCAGGCTCACAGTTTGGTTTCCTAATTGGCCTGACAAATACATTTGGAAGGTTTTTTTGAAGGGTTACATAGAATCTTAAGGAATTATGTGAAATCACCCCCTTTCATAACTGCATTACAAAAAGATAAAAAGGGGAGCGTAACTTTCTCAGGTTGCTGCTAATACCAGGTGATAGCAGTGTTACAGCTGAACACGAGACATTTTCCATAGCATGAAAAACTAATTTAGGCTTCAAAACTCTTATTTAATGACATTTTAAGGACTGAAGCCCAAAATTCCAGACTTCTTTTTCAAAGAACAGAAAAAAAGGTATTAGAAACCTGAAAAGAAAAAAAGTTTGCTGAGAGTTTGTATTTGCCAGACTGGCAGAACTAGAACCACAGAACTAAAGAGTTGAAGACTGTAATGAGAAAATATGTATTGACTTCCTGCTAATATTAATTCCAAAACCAGTGAAGGATAAATTAAGTTAAATGAACTCATGTTGATGTGTCGGGTTATTTGACAACACGAGGCAAAGTAAAATCTAATTCTGTGATGCACATTGTGGCCTGCTGTCACAGCTGAAGATAAGGATCATCTAAAAGTATCTGACAGGTCTGTGCCTGAACGGAGAGAATTGCTTGAGACATTAAAATTGAGCACAAAAAACCCTGGGAGATCCATGGAGGGAGACCTCATGACATCTTACAAGCTGAAAGACTGTTTATTCTCTAAGTGTGTACAATGTTGCTAGGAATTCAAGGGAGTCTTCACAGGGCAGCTGTGTCATTGGCAGACACTTTGGTTTTGAAATGTCATCTTTCTGGTGATTATCTGTCAAGAATATACAAGATTACAATAAAACAACATATCCTCTGATCTGAATTCCCAGTAGATCTGACTTGTTTGTTGAAAAGGATAAAAAATCTTCCTATGCAGCAAAAATAGGAAAAACTTGCCTTTACTGCCTCTGGGAAACAGACTGAAATGCATTCACATTTCTTTTAAAGCAGCAAGTATACATATTTTACCAAAAGAATTAGATGAAATTTTTTTTGCAAAAACAAATGTTATTTTATTCTCAAACTAATTTCTTGAAGTTATGTTGACTTTTCTTTTTAGTTCAGAAATTGGCATGAAAGGCTTTTGAAACAGAACACATGGAACTCAATGATATTAGTATGAACCTGGCTCTCATCCTAAACTATTAGATTTTGCCCTTTGGGTGCTGAAAATCTCTTTTTTTAATTTCTTCTTAAAAGACGAAACCCGCACATGGTTTTGTTTTCTCTCTGTTAGCCAACATCAGGAAGTAAATATTCAGAATGGCATAGGTGGATTTAGAGTATTGATTGCTTCTAGTTGAATTGTGAGGTTAAAGTCCCTAGACAGGGAACTGCAAATGTTCTCCTAGGATTTTTCTTTCTACCATGTCATGAACATTGTTTGGAACTGCAAATTTTCTCTGAGTTAGAGATATCATACTGGAAATCACTGATTGCCAGCTTTGATGCCCTTCTTTCTTGTCTTTCATTCATACTGATTTACACCAGTCACAGAAGAAGAAAAAAAGGTTGCACCAGAGATTTGATGGGAGTGAAACGTGACACTTATGGCGTCCTTCAAAAAATCCATACAGATGGCCAAAGCTAGTTGCTAGGTACTGCCTTGGTTTCTATTGTTATTTTAGCAATCCTTGCTCAAAAACAGAACTGTTGCCAATCTACTATGTTTAGCCAACTTTTGCAGTTCAGACTGTAGTATTTTAAAACAATGTTTGGGTGGACCATATTTACTGTCTCTGACAGAGAAGAAAAAAAATCACCAGATAGGTGATATTACAAGTTGGTTGTGTTTTTTTTTATTGTGTGTGTGTGTGTGTTTTTGTTGTTTTGTGTTTTTTTTTTGTTTGTGTCGTGTTTTTATTTTTTATTTTTTATTTAATTTGACAGAGAGAATCAACCAAGGCATTTTTTTTAATGCTGAAATATGTAAGATAAAACTTAATCATAGTAGGTGCCAGTGCAGTTTGCATACCCAGTATCTCCAGTACCCCCCTGTGGCCATCCATCATTCCTCCTGACTGACAAACTAGACAGCTGATAACAGCTAATATTAGAAACTCATTCATCTATTAATAAGTTTTCTTCAATTGCATTTAATAGCAGAAGAGATTACACCAAATGACAGTGTACAAACTCATAGGGCTTATCTTAAAACAAACAGCATTAAAATGCAGCAATTAATTTTGTTTTCAACCAAATGCCTTTCTGAATTTCTTTAAAGGGTTTGAAAAAAAAAAATCTGAGTTCAGTGTTACTAGTTATAAATAATCTGTTTATGCCACATTTAAAGCCAAGCAAAATTTTCAGCTGAACTAAAAACAACATCCAGGAATTCTGTAAAGTCCCAGGCAAAAGCAGGTCTTCTGGCTCAGCTGGATCTGCACCTTTCAAACTGCCAGTAACACACCTTCCCTCCCAAAGCATGTAGGCATCTGCACCTCTTCTTCATGGACCTTTCTTCCAGGCAAGGTGAGTTTGGGGATGGGGTATGGAGCAGGTGAAGGAGGTTGGTATAAAGTCAGAGAAGATGAAAGCTGTTGGATGGGGACAGTGCACAGAGCCAGCATAGATGAGATCTGCTGGGTCCTGGGAGCCTTTGAGAAGTCATAGACTCACAGAATTAATTTGGTTGGAAGGGATGTCTAAAGATCATCTATTCCATCCCCACTGCTGTGGACAGTGACATCTTTCACTAGATCAGGTTGTTTGAAACTCCATCCAGCCTGACCTTGAACACTCCTGTGACAGGGCATCCACAGCTCCTCTGCTTCAGCATCTCACCACCCTCATAGTCCTTGTGGCCTCTGTGACTTGGATGATCACTGGCCCTGGGAAGCCTACTAGGATGTAGCTGCAGGACTAGTGGAAACCCACACTATCCTAGTAAAGCCTTTTCATAGACATTCCTTCCTCCGTGTTGCTGCTGCCCTAGATGCATCTTGGACATGCTTTTCCCCTCTCCACTGCAAGGGAACATTGTCAGTGTGCTTCTCCCAGATCGGGTCATGAGCAAGAAAGGCTGGGTGGAAAGAATGTACTCCTTAGAGAGAAAATCACCACAACAGAGTAATATATTTGCTCATGGCAAATTTGCACAGGAATTGGATTACTACCAACCCTAGTGGAAGTCTAATCATCCCCTTGAAAATGGTAAATGTAAGAGGAATTAATATACGTGGAATGTAATGATCTTACCTGAGAGAAAAATCCTGGCCTTGAGGAAGGCAGTGGTGGCTTTGCCCTAGATCTCAGTGGAGACCGATTATACTTGTAGTTTTGTGATGAATCTGTCATTAACATCGTTGTTTTTAAAGTGTCATTAGATACTTAATTAAAGCAATTGTGAGAATTTTTATTGTATAATTAAAAATGAAGGAAAATTGTCAGTAGGCTGAGAGTTCTGTGAAGGCTGAACAGTTCTACATGTGTCCAAGAGGTAAATCCTCTGGGAGAGTGATATTTAATAATGTTTAGAAGGTATTATCTTTTGGAAAATCTAGCTGCTACAGAATCCTCTGGCAAATCCGTTCAGCACTGTATTGAGAATATACTTGCTTTTACTGAGCATGAAAGTCTTAGATGTAAAGAGCCAAGTCAAAGAACAGTACCTTGAATGTATTGGCATAAGCTCATGTTTGAGTCCTGATCTGACAAACCACTTAAGTGTATTTTGAACCTCAAGCATGTTAATTGCCTTAGCAACTTCATGTCTGGCTGAAAGGAAGGTTTAGGCAGTTTAAAAAAACAGCCTGATTTTCAAAAATTATGGCCTCTTAGCATGCCATGTGTCATTACAGTGAAAGATATAAATAAATTAAATGGAAGTGGGGAAGGAAAATTGGAGGGCTTCAGCTCATAAAAGGAAAATATAATAAAAAAGGTTTGAACTGAACTGTTAAAAAAATAAAACACAATTAAAAATTACATTGAAACAAAGATGTATTTTTGTCCACTGTAAATATTTTATATGTTTGATAAGTAAACCACAAGAGGAAACATAATTACCAAAGACCATCTGGATGGCATGTCAGGAAGACCAAATAATTGTTATTTGCACTCTTTCTATCTCCTCCTAGATTAAGTTCCTGACACCTTCTTCTGACCACTCGACTCAGCTCATTTCACCTCATCTTTCAAGGCTTCAGTTCTGTTCGCCTAGTAAGGAGACAGAAAAGCTTTACTCCAGAGCCTGACAGTACCATTTTTTATGTGGCCTTAACACTTGGTGTTCAATCATGTACAAAATCTCCTTTCTGACACAGCACTCAGAGGCTTTGCCAACTTTGAGAGGAAGCCACAAGGAATAGGCATCAAACCTGGATCTCAAAGTCTGACATTTTATCCTTCCTTCTTTGATAGGAAAATATCCATTTTATACAAGTTATTGTTTGTCATAATACAGCTAGATACAGAAAAGAGTAGCCTTCAGTGGGGTATTCAGGAACACCCTTTTGGAAATCCTGCACAAAGATGATGGGTTTCTCTGCAGTTAGGGACAGGGATAATAAGGCACGATGTACATTTTTCCTGTAAAAATATTTAAATGTCATTATTAGCTATCACCTTTTTGAACTCCTCTTATTTCTAACATCAAGGTATTTTTCCTGATGGCATGTTTAACTCTAAGAAGCTGTGCATACAACCTCTTTAGGTTGCATTGAAAGTAATTACTAGACATATAATGAATTCTCCTTTGTCTCTAAGCAGATGGGTTCCTATTATCAGGGTTTCAGAACAAACAGATTGTGTTAAGGTGTTGTGTCACATCTAATTCCAAGAGTCAAGGAGGAAAATAACCTCATTTATTAATGATCAGGCAAAGTAAGAGAAAGTTGTTATCTCACATTTATTTTCTGTACCTGATTTTTACCCCACTAGATGAAGGTGAGATTACATTGTTCTGAAACCTGGTAGGGAAA
>NW_009954505.1:2285955-2324556 GCF_000747805.2 Chaetura pelagica | reverse complement strand
AAAGAGTGTCAAACATTCAGAAGTCATCACTGACTTATTTACCTAAATTCTGGCTATAAAACTTCCATGTCTGCCATGGTTCAAATTTATGCCTGGTAAAATTTAACTAATCTCAGTAGAACTGAAATAATAAAGTGAGTAAGTCAATGGCTCTTCTCCTGGGAATATTCAGGAAATTCTAGCACAGTTTTATGGGTATCAGTTGATGAGTGCATATGCTGATAGGTATATATTTATCAACTGATTGAGGTAGTACCCTGCAGGGCTGACAGGCTGCAGAAAAGTAAGTAGGTTTGGCATCTTTCTCTTTCAAACACAAGCCTTGGCTCCCCAGAAATGGCACAACTTTAGACAAAGCAATTTAAAGATCAATCTAGTTGAACTGATGCAATCTACTAATGCACGTACATTTAAATTAGCTAAATTGACACAGGCAACATTACGATTGATTTGAGTGAGTCTACATTAGGCTTAGCCTTAGTTCAAGATATATCTAAGTTAAAATAACATCAATTGTAGTTAAAGTGCTGCAGCTTTCCAGCATGGACAAAGCCTGCCCCCACCTTGAAGTTGGCAGTACTCTAGCAAACTTGAGGAAGACAATTTTAGCATGTTTTTAATTTTGCTCCTCACCAAGTTTATTTGGTCTATTAAAGCCCAAAGTTGTGGCCATTTGTGTGACCCAAGAGATCCTTCGAAAACTGAAGCCTAAAGATAGGGTTCAAACATTTGCATTCAAACCTTTACATTAGTGGTCTGCTTTTCAGCTACAATGATCACTCTCTGGGTGAACTAAATAGGACTGTGGGTGCTCTTATAGTACTTATAAAAGACCCAGAAACTCTCAAACCAGATCATTTGTTTAGAGGCTTAGCTTTGCATCTAGGAGGATACTCTTTGTTCTGTTTTTAGAAGTTTTGGTTGCAGGATTTGTTCCATTTTCTGTTTTCTGCATTGTAATTCCTTTACATATCAGCACCCTTCAATTTTGCAATAATAATTTTGACAACCCTTAAAAAAGGAGTTCTAAATATATTCTTCAAATTTTATTTCTTTTGACATATGATACACATGGAAGCTAAACAATATACAGTTTAGCAAGCTGTATATTTTTGTACACCCATTCTCAGCTGCAGTCATCACTTTACTGACAACCATCTGTGTCAACCTGCTTTTTTCTTCCCATTTTGCTCAACTGAAATGAAAATAAATTGACAGAAACAACTTCTGCAGGAGAAGTGCAAAAAAAGTTAAGAGAGCAGTGGGGCATGTCTCTGCATCTGCAAGCACATGTTTTCCTGTGTTAAATTTTATTTGTATTCAAAATTAAAATGCTATTTACTTCAAATCGAAGAAGGCAAGGCAAGCACAGCTTGTTTGCTTTTACAAAGCAAAAATCTATTGCCAGCCCAAGCTCCCTGGCAGAGCACAACGTCTTGACTGTTGAGCAGCACAAGGTGGGGACTGTTGAGAGGAGTGGAGGATGCCACAGTCCAACTCCTGGGGCTGGCACTGGAAAAGGAGAAACAGACCAACTTATGAAATGTCTCACTTCCTTTCTGCACAGTCCACCCTCTCAGATAACATTCTTCTCTATGTTCCCCAGGCTCCTTTTAGCCTACTTTCACTTACTGTTTAATGTTCCCTTGCAAGGTTATTTATTGGTGAAGTCAGGGGTTGGAGAAAAGGGACACAAGAAAGGAGCTGTAAATGTTGCCTAGAGCCTTGAAATCAAGCCACACTTGTTGAAATGTGGGTTTGGTTTCAGAGATGTTTTCTGAAGACAACTGAAAAATGTTGACTTGGAGAGTCATATATTATTCAGCAATCCTTATAATTAGGTTCTAAGCTGATTAACAGTTTCTATTACAAATATTTTTCAAACCTTCTTGTTGTTGTAAATTCTTCTTGTTGTTGTTTTAGAACACTAATATAATTTATAATTACTATTAATATTATTATTATTAATAATAATATTCCCAGTACCCATGACTCTCTTCAGTTTAAACCAGATAGAAAAACCATGGAAATAATCTCGTGTAGCAGTATTAGTGGAGACTGCACCAGAAGGTGTTAGCAGAAAAGAACAGAGCTAAGGTTGCATAGGACTCTCACTTTTGATTTGTCTGACTTCTGTAAACAAGAAATGTAAATGTAATACTTTTTTTTTTTCCAATATGCATACACATTAATATGTAGGATAAAGTTCTATTTAATTCAGTGGGAATGTTGCCAGTGATTTCAGAGAATCAGAATATTACATATTCCCATGCTTTTCTTCCTTTTATACCCATGCTGCAAGACTACACCCCTGCATCGTTTATCTGAAACATCTTTGCCAGTCTATCAGAGCCTTGTCAAACCTCTGTCAAACCTCTCAGCAGTGTTTAGTCACTGATTCACAGTCTGCAGCACTGATTTTTCTCTTTTCCTCATGAACAAGCATTACCCACAGAAATTAGTCCATATCAGATATGCTGAGCACCAATTCAGAACTATGGTTATTCTCTAATGCAGTCATATAACTAGAACTAAGTTTAGAAATCTTATGTTACACATCCCTATGATTATGACAAATTTCTAAAATGTGCTAAAGTTCTTTCTGCCTTAGAAAATTTCATCCAACTGAAGATACAAAATCCACTGTCTGAGGACATTCTACTACTGTCCTGCTTGTCCATCTCAGGGTCTCTTCACGGGTTTTGTTCAAGCTTTAGATTTGGTGCTAAAAGCAAAGCTGAGAAGTTTCAACAGAATTTGAGTCATGAAAACCAAAGCCATCCATGCATTAGAGTACAGATTTCTCTAAAGGCAGCTACCATTAACCTAATAAGACATGACATACTCTAATCCAGCTGTAATTCACAGAGGTCAAATGGCAGATGAGTGCGAGCTTGCTGCCAACTCCAACATTTTGTCAAAAGATAGAATAACCATCCAAGTCTGTGGCAGACTTTATGAAGCAAGGCTCAGGCCCAATATAAACAGAATTAGAAAGAAAAAGGGCGGGGGGGGGGAGGAAATAGAATGAAACTACCAAGCAGAAGCTTCCCATGTCTCTACAAAAAAGCTGTAAAATACCACTTTAACTTTGTACTTTGAGGATTTTAATGCATTGAATCAAAGTAAGACTTTTACTGGCAAACCTCTAAGACTTTTTACACCTTTTTTGTCCTCTTTTTATTCACAGTATTCATGCAATTTGTAAAAATATACCAAAGCTTGTGGGACAAAAAAAAAAAAAGATCTCTTTACAAATGATAAGTGACTGAGAAGACTTACATGGAAGCATAGATGCCACCAGCACTGCCTCACCTTGTAACACACTGGATCAAATTGTAGGAGATATTCCACACAATGCAGCTTTAGTACAAACTGTAGTCACTCTGCAGCTGTCAGTGGTATTCTTTTTTTTTTTTATGGCTAGATGTGGATTTGATGCAGAGAGAAGGTCACTTGACATTAGCATTAGTGGGTAACAGAGTGTGGTTTGGTGGATGGTTTGCAGAGTCCTGCTTCATCCCATGAATGTTAGGAGTGGTTAAAGGCCGTAGTTTGCGTCTGGATCCTACAGCACTGGGAAGTTTATGAGCAAATAAAATTCTAAAAGTCACTCTTTGCTGAAGAGTCATAGAAAGGAGCCAGTACTATTCTCACTTTTGACTATAGAATGGGATTGTGAAGAGATGATGCTATTTAGGAATGAGTCCAACACACATAAGCAAATTGTCACAAACAGCAGACACTTCGACTGAAATGCTTGGTTGTGCTTTCACCCAGGAGGTCTGCAACAAAGGTCTTCAGCAATCAAATACAGAATCAGTGTTTAGGCCGTTGGCACAATTTCAAGAGTCAACTGACTAATGAATGTCAATATACAATTACATGGGATGCCAACACTCTACAGCTCAACTTTTGCAATTCACCTTTTTACGGCACTCACATTATAAATGAATACAGAAAATGAGCTACCTATAGATATTAAAGAAACCCATAGTACTAGTGGCAAATTTTAAAATACCAACATTTTGGGTTGTTTTTTCTTTCATAATTGAAAAATTTGCTTGCAAACCAGTATTATTCAGCACAGTAAAAAAATTAAATATATACAACTTATTACTCTTAACTTCAAAATCTATAACCTGTGTTACATTCTTGCTACTAAAAATAGCTCTATTACTTCATGGCTGGCCTCTAAGAACTTCCATATCATGATTACTGTGAGGGAAATCCCTGCTGTGGTATTTTGTGCTCAGCACATCTGGTTCATGTTTTTCTGGCATTCTGAAAAGATAACATCATAAGGGCACTGAGAATGCACGTGGCAGTGAAAATGCATTAAGATGACATTTACATAATTATTTCAAGAGTATTCTAGGAAGCAAAACTGCAGGAAGGAGAGCAGGTCGAATGTTTAAAATATTGAAAGGTTAAAAAGGTCAGAATAGTTCTGTGCAGGTGGACTGTAATCCAACAGAACATTTAAAACACATGCTGGGGAGGAAGCCACTTGCTGTTGAAAGCTTCAAAGAGCAACTCCAAAGCACATCACTTCACCACGCTCCCATACAGCTTCTTGCCTTAAAATAATGATGGGAAAATCTCAGAGGTAAATCTTTCATGTATTTCTTCCACTTTTCTTTCCTCCTGGATTTTCTCATGAAGTGGTACTATGGTCTATTGACACAAATCAGTCCAGGTGCCTCATATAGCCTCCCATGCTATATTTTTGCTGAAAATGTTTGAAAAAAACCCAAGTTTATTAATCAAAAACTGCTTATTATCTTTCTTAAACACAGAAACTTGTTGTCATAAATATTTGTTGCTCACTAATTCTTTAATTACAAAGCTAGACTTCCTGCTTAAAATTAAAATATTAGAAGAGCTGTATAAGGGAGTTTCACAGTCATTAATGGTCATTATAAAATACCTTAGAAAAAAATGCAGTTCACGTTGTGCCCAAATTTCAGAGACTAAATATGATGCCGGGGCAGTTCTAAACACTCAGCTACTTAAGACAAAATAGTGGCATGGTCAGTATAAATATCTTTTAATAAACAATAAAGAAGGGCAATTTATATAGGCAATCAAATTAGCATTAACTAATTTGATATATTCTTGACCATATTACTTGTTGTGTTAACACCAGTGTGATATGTTGATTTCAAAAAATTATTTGATGGGACATCAAATCACATTTATATGAAGAATTAGGGTAGAGCAGAAACAGTAGTCACAATAGCTACTCCAAAAATGTCCAGTCATTCAGCCCCTAAACCTAACTGTAAGTGAAACTGCTTGAACTGTTAGATTTTGCAAACCAGGGGGATGGACTATTGACCTGTGCAATTTAACCATTTTTCTTAGATTTGTTTTCATGGATTCAAGCAAATTCTTGGGTAATATGTTGCTGTTCCCTTGCTCTTCAAGGGAAATTAGTAGTTAAGCTAATCTGTGGTTGTGTGGGGAATGACATTTTGATAATAAGACCCTCAACAGAGTATAATAAGATAGATAGAGATGCTGAAAATGGGAAGTGGATAAATTTGGAGTAAAAAGAAGGCATGCAAAACCCTCTTAAGGCACCTGGGTGTTGCTCATGCAGTATGTGGGCAGGAGAGGTGGGGTTTTCTGGTGCCAGCCCATGCAAGCCATGCCAAGTTTTTTCCAAGCATAATTAAAGGTTTTCCTAGAGCTGACCCAAAGATTCTCTAGAAGACAAATGATAAGGAAGGGCAGTGAATCTGGCTTTCATTTAAAGAATATAATTGGAGATGCTTTTATGAAGAAGGTAGGTTCAGCTGGTGATTCTTGCCTTATAAGCAGGTTATCCATATTGCAAATGTGCTTTTAGAAAGGTGAAAGCTGTGGGTACAAAGAACCTAAATTTGGAACACAACAAAACATACAAGAAGGAAAATGTTTTTTGTTGCATGGAGACACTCGTTCTAAATCTATAACTTAAATTTCAGTTAAGATATCTTAAGTTGATCAAGATTGATAGGGTTTTAAAATGTACTAAGTCAGTAAGACAACTGGAAAAATGTTTACAATATCAGTTTCTCTTGAAATCAGGAAAAATAACAAGAGCCAATATTAACACAAACCTTTTTTTTTCTCTCTACATACTGGCTGCTGCAGTTGTTACCTACCTGGTTGTTTGAATAATTCCAGAGACTTCTGTCAGATACTCTTTCACTAATGCTTTTAGGTTCTTGTTTGTTTGGATTTTTTAAATTTTTTTTGTTATGGAAATGAAACTACATGGTCCTGTGATAGTTATATAATAATATTACATTGCATTTGATTATTTAGTGCTCTCTACTAACAGCCATTTTTTCACTATAATGGATGGTACGTGCTGATTTCCCTGGGTTTCCACTTAAGAGGCTGTTCCTGCTTGCAGTGGTGACTCACCAAATGCACACAATGGAGTTATTTGCTCATATAGAAATCCAAGGCATTTCTCTAGCTTTTATAGCATTATTCTTTAGTTAAATCCTACTAATGTTTTTAAATTACACTATATGTACCACATAATTCAAAACACATTTCATGCATGCCATCCCTCCCAAACATTATGTAATAGAAATAGTTTTGCTTTAGAATATTAAGCTTGCAACTGTTTACTGGGTTTTTTAAAGGTTAACATACGTTGAAATTTCAATTTTAATTAATCTAAGAAGATAATTAGGGACTCTGCTTCTTGCACTTTCTTATTTGCAGCAAAAGCTTCTGGCAAAATGTTTATGTCACTGTCATGTATTTTGCACCTGATTCAACCATCATTTCTCCAGCAATATACACAAATGTGACAACAAACACTGTATGGGGCACTGGGACTTAACTATCTGCTGCTCCTTGACTGATAGATTTTTAGGTATTCTAACTGGACATTAAAAAGGGAATAATGACGAAGCTCTGAGAACAAAACACCTCGTGTCATTGGCTGGTGAAAACACAGGGATCATTATGTAAGTGGACTCTATGCACATGTAAGATATAAGGTAATGCCTGAAAGGCAGAGTAAAGAGTCAAGAAAGAGGTAATGTGGTGGTGCACATGCACCTAGTGAGGAGAGACTGAGGAGGGTGACTTAACAGGCAGGGATCTGGAGGGTGATTGAGGACAGGACTGGCTGGTAGGGACTTCTGGCAATCTCTGGACTGCCACTGTGACCCTATGTACCTAGACAGCTTTCCTGAAAATAGAGAGAACAAAGTCTGAGTGCTTCCTAGGACAATGTTGAAAAGCCTTATAGAATCACAGAATCACAGAATTACCAAGTCTGGAAAAGACCTTTAAGATCATCAAGTCCAGCCTACGGCCAACACCACCACATTGGCTCGACCATGGCACTAAGTGCCACGTCCAGCCTTTCCTTGAACACATCCAGGGATGGTGACTCCACCACTTCCCTGCTAAGTCCATTCCAATGTCTAATCACCTTCTCTGTGATGAAGTGCTTCCTAATATCCAACCTAAACCTACCCTGGAGCAGCTTCAAGCCATGCCCTCTGGTCTACAATTACAAGACTTATGAACTATGTTAAAGTACAATCCTAAATCAGTGGAAATAATAGAATCATAGAATGGTTTGGGTCGGAACAGACCTTTAAATGTCATCTAGTCCAATCCCCTTGCAGTGCGTGGGGATATCTTCAACTAGATCAGGTTGGTCAGAGCCTGGTCCAAGCTGACTTGGAGTGATTCCAGGGATTGGGCATCTACTACCTCTCTGGGCAACCTGTACCAGTGTTTCACCAGCTTCATGGCAAAAAAATTCTTCTTTCTATCTACTTTAAATCTACCCTCTTTCAGTTTAAAACCATTACCCCTTGTCCTGTTGCAACTGGCCCTGCTAAAAGACTGGCTGTGTCTCTCCTAATCTTTCTTACAGGCCCCCTTCAGGTACTGGAAGACCACTATAAAGTCTCCCTGGAACATTCTCTTCTTCAGGCTGAACAACTCCAACTCTCTCAGCTTGTCTCCATAGGGGTGGTGCTCCAGCCCTCTGGTCATCTTCGTTGCCCTTCTCTGGACTCGCTGCAACAGCTCCACATCCTTCTTGTGTTGGGAGCTCCAGAACTGAGCACAGTACTCCAGGCATGGTCTCATGAGAGTGGAGTAGTGGCACAGAATCATCTTGCTCAACCTGCTGGCCACTCTTCTTTTGATGCAGCCCAGGATCCAGTTGGTTTCTTGGGCTGCAAGTGTGTATTGCCTATTCACGTTCAGTTTTTCATCCACTAGGACCCTCAAATCCTTCTTTGCAGGGCTGTTCCCAATCCCTTCATCCCACAGCTTGTATTTGTGCTTGGGATTGCCCTGGGCCAGGTGCAGGACCTTGCATTTGGCCTTGTTGAACCTCACATGGTTGGTCCCTTAGCTCCCATCCCCAGGAGCTTCCATGCAATTATTTTTGGTGGGTGCCTTTTTTAGTTGTTCATGGTGCATTGCCCAACTCAGAGGTGCAGCAAAACCAAAGCATCTGATTCAGCATAAATGCTTAATGTCGAGCAGCATCCACTATACTTCAAAGGTCTAGGCAAAACATCAAGTCAATACTATTTAGTTTAATGTACCATGCAAATCCACTTAGGGAAAAAAGGTTAGAGAAAGGTTCAGATAGTTCCATCTCCTCACCTTCTTCACTCCTCAAGGAAAAATTTGTGCTCTTCTGGGGACCATTTTTTAAAAGAATATTCTGAATCTTGGATTTTTGCAAAGAAAGTAATCACAGAAATGTTCCTAAGAGAGTCCACAGAATTACCAACAAACTCTTTTCAGGCAATTTGTAAGCACAAGAATATAGCCTCAGTAATTAAGACCTGTCAGATTTACAAGTGACTGAAAATTGTAACAAGAACACAAATGAAGGAGTTTTTACCGATGACCTAAATCACGCTTATTAGCTTCCAGCATAGGATCTGAGTGGTTCCTAAATGTGTCTGATTTGTATCTGATTGTGCAAGTGCAACTCTCTGAAGTCAGTGGGGTCTTCTGTAGCTTCAGGTGGCTCTGAAAAGGTGGGAGTATTTTGTCAGAAAATACATTCATCTGAGTGTCAAGCACAGCTCTGTTCACATCCACGATGGTGACTTCTTCAGGAGCTGCTATGAAGTATGTTTCAGCTGGAGGAGTGAGACACATGACAGGTAAAATGGTTTGCCTAGAATAAAGAAAGAATGAGATACTGACAATATCAATAACTTATAGTATGAAAAGACTGCTTACAGCATGTTTTTTTTACTGACCCTTTATTGATTTTCTATGTTCTCTCCCAAAATCGTACCTCTTTGGAAATATTAAAAATCTCAGGATTTGTATGGCAGGTTGCTAAGGTAACAGTTTGCTATTTCATTGAAGAGATGTCTCCCCAATCTCATCTCATCTCATTTTAGTATTCATACCATATCTCTATGTATATTAAAGCTTTCTGCAAATTTGCTCTGAAAAGTGTATGAACTTAGTAAAAAGCCATTAAAAAAAGTATTATTTTTCTACACACAATCAGAACAAGCATGAATATTTGCCAGATAAAGAAATTTGAGGGAACTTCTGGACCCAGCAAGAGAGAAAAGGACATAATTAAAACAATACTGTCTCTGTAGTTCTTTAGCTTGTCATGGTGATATACAATTTCAAACTGAACTGGGAAAGGTATGTATGCTTCCTTCTTCCATGACAAAGTGAAAGCCAGGTTTGTAGCAATTAATCTGAAATCAGCTATTGCTGTTCTGACATGAATGGAAGCAAATTGTCCCATACGTTTTATGTGTTTTTTTTGTTTGTTTGTTTTTGTTCTGTTTATTGCTATTTATTTCAGATCCCAGTAAAGTAGAAAAAATATTCCCTTCCTTCAACGTCTAACCAGCTTTCAGAATAATTAATACCAGGAAATTCTGATGGTGAACCTTGAAAAGAAAAATAAACACATGATTAAATCATTGTACTTCAATGCCTTCAGTATAATCCTTATCCCACACTGTAAGCATCCTTCTATTTCCAGCACCCTTGGAAAGGACTGCTGTTTGAAGTGAATATGCACTGAACTGTCTCGAAAATCTGCAGAAAATGTGAAGTGGAGGCTCAGAAGTCAAAGAGATCTGATTACAGCCAGTCTCCAAGTAAGGGAGCTTGAGAGAAATCCATGTTTCTCTTAAAAAACATCAGAATTGCAATTACTTTCATTTCCTCAGCTCAGCAGCTAGCATTTGATCTCTGATAAAACCTCTAGTTATTATTTACCATGGTGGGTTAAAGCAAATTGCTTGGATTTAATTCTATATATATTTGGTGTCCTCATATGATTGAGTGAAGAGTCTGTAAGGGAATATTTATAATCTGCAAGCAGTACCTAATTAACAACTAAACTTCTTGTCTAGATAATCACCAGGGGGTTATCAAACTGCTATGATACTCTTTAGAAATATAAATAAATCAGAGAAAATGGCAACAAAAAAAAGCAACTATGCTGTGCTTTGTCAATATTATTTAGGCTCCAAATTTAATCATGTTTAATTTCAAGACAAAGGCTGGGGAGAAAACCACAAACAAACAGAAGCACAATAAAAGGCACACTGAGTATACGACACCAAGTCTTCGCTCTGTTTAGTCTAGCATCTTGACCCCAACAGGAACAGAGATAGTGAAAACGCCTATATGAATAATTTAAAGCATCTATTATTAATGAGAAAGACTTTCTGGAACCATTTATGTACAAAACATTGCCCAACAGAAGATAGGATTTGTGAATTTAGAGGTACAGCTAGGGAATTCCAGACGAAAATACAAAGATGCAGTGGGAGAGGAGTTATAGACAGGAAACTCAAGGTTTTGTGTCCTCCTTGCCTAACTTGGGCCTCCCTGGTGCAATGGTACAATGCTCCCTGGTACCATGCCTTGATGAATGTTACCTGGGGAAACAGAGGGAGAGGTTGACTGAAGAAGGAAAAATGAAGCTGAGGAACAGTGTGATGCCTGAGGAAACAAGAAGGAATTAAAGGGTGACAAGAGAGAAGTAAAGGCAAGCTGTCCTGTCCTTCACAAGCGCTGGTGGAAAAAGTCAGGAAGGAGAGCCCTAATGGGTGGTGAGGCAGAGCAGGAGGCAGATGTCTGTATATGGCACTGCAGATTGCAACAGACAATAGGGGAGAGCTGTATCATTCATTATTATTTAACTAAAAACCTCTTCAAAATGATGTTTGGAAAATGAGAATTATGAAATAGAAAGGTGAGTAATCTCCTGGCCACACGGAGAGAAGAAACAAACATGGCACTTCACAGCCACAGCTGACAGCAGCCACTGTGCCTACTGATAAAAATGCCTCATTTTCCCAGCCCAGACAATGCTTGGCCTGACGCATGTACACTCGATGCTGAAGGTGCCAGTGTCACTGCTCCCCCCTCCAATGAGTGGTGCTTATTGGCGGTGAAAGGAAGAGTTGTCATTCCAGTACCGCAGAAATATCAGGACTCCCAGGAAAAAAAAGGAATATTTAGGTCCTTCCTAGCCCTTTAGGATATTTGCTCTCCTCTCTGCTTCAGATTTCTCAGGGAATTACCTTAATATCTTGGGAGCTGGGGTGGCTAATACACTTTGGGAAGGACTGGCAGGATGCTGCTGACCCAGATCTCAACAAATAATAACATCACAGAATGGTTTGGGTTGGAAAAGACCTTAAAGATCATCTGGTTCCAGCTCCCTTTGCATGGGAGCCTCCCCCTAGACCAGGTTTCTCAAATCCCTATCCAACCTGGTCTTGGAGACTTCCAGGGAGGAGAAGCAATGGGAAATGGTACAATCTAGGCAAAAGCCAGGGGGCATAAAGGAAAAGAAGCTCAGTTCAACTCTGAAGGTTGGTGTGATAAATGGCTTTGTTTGGTTGGCTGTTGTCAGGACGTTTCCTTCTCATTACCCTTGCTGCATGAAAAGCAAAAAGCACAAGAGGGATAGAAAAGTTGGAAGAAGGGTATTTTTCAAAGCGAAAATATTTTCCCAAAGGTGATTCAAGCTTCTATTTACCACACAGACCAAGAAATCCCCCACTACTTGCTCTTCTCTCCAACCCTAATAACATGGCAAAAATTCCCCAACAAATGGTGCATTATTTGCTCTCGGCAGAGTTGTAACTGGACTGTAAAACACCAGTGTGATATATTCTATACCAAAAGCACTGTGAAGTACACACACCTCTATTTTAAACCATGAGAACAGTAAAGGGGATATATAAAAGGCAGAGTTGCAGTTAATAGTTTCCTTACGCTTGCTGCGATGTGTTCTGCTTCAGGGCATGGAGAAGGCAGAAGCAATATGACCACAGCATTTGCTATATATCATTATATGAAGTCTTAATTGCCTTCACCCCTTATAAAGCTTTTTTGAGGCTTCATTTAAAACTACCTCTCTCCTGTTCTCCTCAGAGCAGTGGAAGCTGTTTTCCTATCAGCATTGGTTTCATTAAAACTGAACTGCTGCTCTTGCTTTTGTGCATATGAGCATACATGGTTGGTAGCTGTAAACACTCTTCTGACATCCTTAATATATCTCTCTTTGTACTTTATTGCCTCTCCAGCCTGACAAGTGGCATCTCTAGCAACATAACTGGCTGAGTGAGTGCAGGATTTGAGCTAATCAAGAAAGGGATTTTGCCCTTCACTTATGCTGTTAAATGTTATGTTCCTTCTTGAAACAAACTTTTTTTTTTTTTCCGTTGGGGCTTTTTTTTTTTTTTTTGCTTGTTTTTTATTTAGGAGAAAGTGACATCGGTTGGACTCATCCTTCCTTTCTGTTTATATCTTTAGGAAAGAAAACAAAATGATGGTGGCCGATCTATGGGGACACAAAACATCACGAAGGTCACTGCACCGAAGGGCTTGTAATCTAAATGGAAGCTGCAGACAGTGACAACAACAGTCTTGCTGTCTATAGGAATCAGCTTGCAATCCAGCCCCAAGTGCCTTATGTCACTATAAAAATGCCAAGGGGCATTTCAGAACCATCTTAAGGATACCTAAAAGATAATACTGCTTCAAAAGAGGTTAATATATAACAACATTCTTTTTATATTTTCCCTTCTTTATTTATTGATATACAACAAAAATAAATGATGTCAGTAGTGGAATAGATACGTTTTCCCCATAATGCTGTTTTTGTGGGTTTTTTTTCCTTATATTCTGTTGCTAGCTGGATGTGCTGCAGTAATGAGAAATGCTTCTCAGGTATCCTGGTTAGTTATTTCTACCAGCTCATGACTCTGGGAGACTCTCATGCTCTAAAGAGGCAAGAAGCACCTTTTATTGTGATTTAACCTTCTCCCCTGGAGCAATAGGAAGTAATGTGGGATTGCTCTTGGCCTTTTCTAGTGGACTAATGAGAACACTAAACTAATAAAAATCCCCAAATAATAACAGGATAAAAAAAGTATAAATCCTGCCCAACAACAACAACTGAACAATGCTACCTTTTTTTTTAAAAAAAAAAATTTTTCCTTCCTCACATCTTCACATGATGGGATTTTACATTACATTAGGGAATTTTTGGGGGCCTATCAGAAATGAAATCGTAACAGAGAAGACGCTCATTAACATATACACTGTCTGTGTAAATTCCTAATTGCAATGGGACATCCCTGGGTTAGATTATCTCCCCCTGGCTTCCCTTGGGCCCATTCTGCACCTAATTATTTCTCATAAAGAATCTATATTGTAACAGAAAGCTCTCTTCATATGTGCTCACAGGCAAAACAAACCAAAACACTTCACAGCTCTCTGGCAATGTGATTGTGTGTAATGGAGCACACATACCTTTTCATCCTGAACATAAACTTTACCCCGGTCACATTACTGTGGCTTGGTAGCCACCCTGGCACCCAGCCCCACTTTTTGGAGTTGACTGGCCAGCCATCAGCACTGCTCACAGAGCCAGGTCACCCTCTGTGGAGAGCAGAAAGTAACTACAACAAGCAATGGTAGTTGGGCAGTTGGTTTGTCTTCCTTACAAGAAGCTATCAGAAACTGCTTTGCAGAGATTAACTCTTTCAACATCTTATTGTTGCTTGTTTTTTTTTATTTGCTCACAAAACCCCACCAAATTATGCTGATTACAAAGCAGGCAGTTTTCATTGTGTTCCTGAATGTGCTCTGGATGCTCTTCAGTCTCCCAGAGAAATACATACAAATACTCTTAACCACCTCTTGAGAAGTCCCTGTATTAATAACACAATATAGCTGCCTCTTTTACTTATGTTCAGGTTAATGTAATGCCTCTCAATTTGACTGACTTATAAAAGATTGGAAGCAATAAAATCCAAGCTTTCTCTGTTAGGTCATAGCTTGCCCTGGAGTTATTTTCTCTCCCCTCTAGGCTACTAGAAAGATACAATTATTTTATCTGTAATGCTATTTTTGATGCTTTTTCCAGTTGTTAGAGCTGTCCCACTGCTTCTTACGTCTCTGTCAAGGAAAGCAAAGAAAGTTAATCTCACACCCTTATCAGCAATCTGGTTTCCCAGTTCAAATGCCCATTGGCATGGTGGCTAATAGGCAGTGGATGAACTGTGGCCAGAAGATGTCCAAACTTGGAACTTGCCATCTCTCTCAGGAGGTATGAGTTTCTGGCAGAAGGCTGGCTGGCAACTGGGAGCACACTCTGTGCTTTCCATGTTAGTGCTGCAGCTCAAATAAGTTGTGCTCTTTTGAAATATATATGAGGCTCCAGTTCAGATTCTAGACCAGTTCCAGAGTACAGACTTTGAGCTAAGGCTGAGCTGGAAGATGTCATCCAGAAAATCATATCCAGAAGATGATCCAGCTGATTATAGACATCATCATAGAGTTACAAGGTCTAAATTAATAACTCCATCCACATAGTAGGTCTGATTGGGATGGAGTTAACCCTCTTCATAGTAGCCTATCTGGTGCAGTATTTTGGATCTGTGCCTTAACCACTGATTATAACACATCAATATTTTGGCTGTTGATGAACAGTTGATCAACACCAGGTCAAGGCTTACTTTTTTCACTCTGTCATTTCATCAGGTAGGCTGGGGATGGGCAAGAGGGTGGGAGGGGACGCAGCCGGGATAGTGGGCCAAAAGGATATTCCACACCATAAAACAGCATGCTCAGAGATAAAAACTGGGGTAGTGGAAGAAGAATGGTGGGTTTTGGCTTCCAAGGTAACTGTTGCTTGCAGAATGGTTGGGCATCAGTTTGTCTGTGGGAGATGGTAAGTGGTTGTAGCATAACTTTTTTTTTTTTTTCCCCTTCATTTATTAAGCTATTTTTATCTGAACTCAGGAGTTTAGCTACTTTTGCTCTTCCTCTTCTTTCTGCTGTCCCACTGGGAGTGGAAAGTGCGGAAGCAGTGGGTGGTTGGCTGCTGGCTGGAGTCAATCCTGCACACCCTGCCTCCAGATGCATATAATGTGGATAGGGCATCTCCAGCAATCATTACTGATACACTTCTTTTGTGCAGGGTGTCTTGCTGATGTAGACATAGATAAAAACTTGTAGCCCTGACACTGGCTCTCTGAACCTTAAGATTAATCTCAAAACAACATGAATAAAACTGGTAAGGAGGATACCAAACATATTACTTTTAGAGCACTCCAAGGTCTGTATGTTCCTTGCAGTAGTATAAACACTGTGATTTTTCAAGTTAATATGCTTGGCAAGAGAATGTTCAATTTTTCAGTCTTTTTTTTTTTTTTTTGTCTTTTTTTTTTTTTGTCATACTAGTTCCACAGGAAGTGCAAAACAAAAACAATCAACCAAAGTTTGAGGACAAAGGTAACAACCAAAACTTTTTCCTGATAGAGCTTTCTTCAGGTAAGGCCAAACTAAAGAAACAGAGGGTTGACTCTGATTGGAGTCCCAGAAGCTCTGAAGTGACACCTGTAGGATTACCAGCACCTAGCCCCATGTATTTCATGTACAAGTATGAGTTGCCTGTGCTGATCTTAAGGAAATGTATGTTTACTAACATAAAGTATTTATGCATTTATATTGAAATATGAATCCAAATAACCTCACTCAAGAAACCTCTTAGAAAAAATATGAAAGAAGAGAAAGCAGACAGCTGTCATGCAAGTTGCTTAATGCACTCTTTGAAAAGACAAGGAATAACGAGACAACCACACTATGAGAAACTATGTGTGAGACACCAAAGAACAAAACTATGAATAATTAGTGCATCTGATTTTCTTGTCTTCCAATGAAGCCTAGATAATGAGACTACAGTCCCCAAAACATCTGTCTGTCCTAAGTATATTGTAGAAAAGTACCTCTTGTTACACTCATGAAAGTCCAGGACTGTTCTCAAACTCACCCAATTATTTAATATAGTGAAGGCTTTTCTGTTCTGAAAGCAAAAGTCAGGATAAAACCACCCACCTCTGTAAATTGCACAGACACATTTGGTTTCTTATTTCTGTTCTCATATGCTATTTTCTGTCATATTACATACAATTTTTTATGTTTCATCTGATCCAGTCACCCTCGAGGCCTGGCTGATACTTGGTAATGCAATGTTCTGCTTGTAGCCTTAGGGCAGGAGAGATTTCCCTTCTTCTCCAGCTCTCACCCTTCTTATAACAGTGGTAGCTTTGACTGTGTGCATTAGGAGAGTAGATTTGTCCCCCATTCCACCTTATCTGATTAATTAAGCAAGACTCAAATCCTTGGCATGATCACAGCAACCTAATGATTTGGATGGATGGAGCAAGAGGGAGAGAAGGATATAGCACAGAAATTCATATAGAATCATAGGATCATAGAACCACTCAGGTTGGAAAAGACCCTTGGGATCACCAAGTCCAACCATCATCCCTACTCCTCTACAAAGTTCTCCCTTAAACCATATCCACCATTCAGTTCTATTTCTTGTCCCACTCATCATGAATGCAGAGCACAAATTATTCCTTTTGACTCTGCAGCAGCTTTTTGTGTTTTGTTATGCCTTTTGTTTTTTTCTTTTGTGGTGGTGTGTTGGGTTTTTTTTGTTTGATTGTTTTGCTTGTTTTGGTGTTTTTTTTTTTTTCTTTCTGAGAAAAAATATCCCCAGTTCTTTCAGTCTTCATTGAGGAATTTCTAATTCTGACTGCTCTTATTACCCTGCTATGCCAAAGGAGAACAAACCTCCCCATCAGCCTTCTGCCTCTGTTACATGCCTGCACGTCATCTGATGTTCTTTCACGTCATCTGATGTTCTTTAACGTCCCTTCCAACCTTAACCATTCTAACCTGAGAAACAGCCACGGGGAGCTGCTTGACAGTACATTGGTGCATAAAAATACTGCAGAAAAGCACTAATATAAATGTAAATGCTGCCACAAGAATACTGTCTTCTGTCTGAGTGATTCAACAAATTTGATAATATTAATAAGCAAATTTTTGGTGCCTTTTTCAGCTAAATTATGTAAGGCAAAAATAGTCAGTGTATGATGTGAGAATGTGCCTTAGTAAGTGTATTTCCCAGGTCTGCACTAAAATGTCAGAGGCAGTAGCTCCATATTATTTTCTGATTCTTTCAGGGGCAAAATGAACTGTTAATACATAATCATTAGCACTAATAATATATAAAGAGATTAAGAGATTTGATGAAGCATGCTGAAATAATGCAGTGAATTATTAGAATAATAACAGAAGTACATGTCTTTGTTGTTAACAGTCCTCTCTTAACTACTTTGCCTTTTTATTCACCCTGACTATCATGAATTGAACTCTCTGGAAAGGAGCTTCTTTTCTGCTGCTGTTCACAGAGCATCTCATGCAATTAAATGGGTCCTGAGCCCTGTTTGATAGCCTGGGTACCAGCCCAGATGAATTAAGAAACAACAGCAACTCTACTAAATGGATTTCTCCTTCCTTGCCCATGACAGAAAGACATACTCCAAAACCATGCTGAAAAACATCATGGAAATGTCAGTACTGAAAGAATGATAATGAATAAAATAGAGCTGGATGAAGACACAAAAGATGGTGGCTGAAAATTTTGAAAGCTTAAATATTTAATGAAGTAATATATATATATATTTCAATGAGTTATCATATGAATTTTTATTACTCTGTCATACACCAGAGCAAAACCTGAGTATCTTACTGTTGTTTTGGCATATTCAGAATATAATATTTACTGCATAAATATCACTGGATATTCTTAGCATAGGATACCACTTCCAGGTTTTGAAAAAAAAACAACATTGAATCAAAGTCCTTAGAGAAAAAACATACAATCAGTTGAGATTTTTTTTCTATATTTAGAAATTTTAGGATAGGAGAAGCTCCTAAAGTTGGCTATGGGCTGATATTTTCTGGGAAGTTTCAGAGAAAATATACTGAGAGCTTGAGCTATATATTTCTCATGAGTACTAACTGCTGTAATTTACTTCCCCTTTTTTACTGTAATAAAAGAATTTAACAAGACAGTGGAAGACCATGGCAAATCTTAAAAGTTGGAATATGGCAGCACTTCTGAAATACTGATCCTTCCTCTGGTATTACATAAAACTGTGTTACAGAGTCCAGCCATGAATCCATGCTCATTACCTGGCCACTACTACTGCTGTTAGCTCTGTAAGCCAAACACACTGTCTGTGTTCAGCCTAGATTAATATTTGGCAGGTATTTGCTCTTGTGCTCATGTTATCCATGTTCCTTGCTACATTTGTTTCTGCCTTAATTAATCTTTCCTAGGCGATAGTAACCAGAACTTCACATGGTTTCCTAGATTATATCTCATTAAGAGCTATCTGGTACTATTCATCATTCACTGTCTGCAGTGGAAATGTTTTCCCACTATACTATAGGATTTAATTTATCCTGCTCATTGCCACATCCAACTAGTGTCCATACACATCCCTTGATTCACAGAGGCACAGTCTTTTCCCCTCACCATTGCTCTTAACTGACAAGTTCTCTATTAAAGACAGTTAATCCTGACATTGAAACACTGTATTTGAAGTTATTATTTCATTATTGAGCCATTTTCACTCTGGGTATTCTAGTCCATTTCTCCTCAAATTGTATCACAGTCATCCTCTGGGTTAGCAAGAAAACACTTCTGAATTTTATGTTATCCGTTCATTTCATGAGCACTTTCGGCTACTGCTGTAAAAGAAGCAGCTGACTCTTTTCCAAGACACATCCTTGAGGAGCTCCACTGATAAACTGGCTTCAGCTCAACAGTTCCCTTGTTAGCATAATGCATTGTGTCTGTCTCATTAAGTTCCATGACTGTAGTGAACATTGTCAGACACATCGTGCCTTTTTTAAATTTTCCATTTGCATTACAGATTTTACGTTTCCTCCAAATCCTTGCTTATCTTTGAGGTAAAACTAAAGAATTTTGCAGATTATTTTGTTACAGAAATATAGACACAAATTTTGTGATTTTCCCATTTATTTGGTTCTCCCTTCCTCAGTTTTATTTGCAGCCTTTCCTCATGAATCAGGAGTCTGTATTCTGGAAAGCATTTCACAGTTCTGGAAGGAGGATTAGCTGAGATAACTGCACTTTGAGGACTAGAACCTATTTCCATAATTTATGCATTCTCTGATAATACATATTTGGCTGTCTTCTCTCTTAAGCACCTAATGTGTGCCAGTGTTTTTTGGCATTCTCTCCTAGATAGGGGAAAGGGGTTTTAAATTATTATAATTTTTTTTAATAAAGTTTTTTTCAGACCTATACTGAAGCTGGTTTTTTCCAGTGCATGAGGATGTGCAACATTGCTGTTGTAAAACTCTTCTCAATTCACTGCTCATACACTGGGTGTGTTAGTTGGATGCCATTTATGTCTCCCTGCCCCCATGCAGGAGTAGGCTTCACCTCTCATCAATATGATGAATGAACCAGGGTGGTGTTCTTTTACTTACAATACCAAAGCTACCTTCTTTTTGTGCCTCATTCTGTATAGTAATCCAGTTGATTTCTAAATTTCTGCTATTTCTAATTGCCTGTATAAAATTCTATTTGCTTAATTTTCTTTGCAATCACTCATTCAAATGGATTCCTTAGCAATTATTCATTTTCTCCTTACTCTTGCTGGCTGTACGATGAAGCTTTCATTACTGAATAGTCATTTTAGAACCAGAACTCCCTTGTTAAATCCTACACAGGCCAAAAGGACTCTACAGTCCTCATGTAGCAGTATGAAAACCAGAGGGAGAACCCTCGTAATGAGAAATAAGGGTCTCCATGGAAATGAAGTCATGGAAATAAGATGAAAAATAATTCACAGGAGTCAGTAGACTGCTAACACTCCTTAGATGTATCTCAAGACAAATGACAAACGCTCTAAGTGTTGTAAGAGCTGAGCTGCAGTCTTAGATCATCTGCGGGTATACCCTCTTTTCACAAAACAAAACAAAGAATCAGCCTTATGCCAAGACAGTCTAGCATTAGATGAATCACCCCACTGCTGACTTCACAGCACAAACCAGAGAAGGGATAAACTC
Organism: Chaetura pelagica; assembly: GCF_000747805.2. Classification (NCBI taxonomy): domain Eukaryota; kingdom Metazoa; phylum Chordata; class Aves; order Apodiformes; family Apodidae; genus Chaetura; species Chaetura pelagica. The sequence goes on along the minus strand of NW_009954505.1, from coordinate 2,304,093 downwards.
TTATGCAGAGAATAGCAGTAAACTAGAAACTATATAATCGTAACTATTTGTTCTTGACAACACCAGTGATATGAGGAAACCTTCTAATAATTTATTTATTTATTTATTTATTCACCCCCTAGAAAAAGTACTGCTAAAAATCCTTTATAGAATTCACAAAATTCCAGGTCTTTTTATTACTGTAAGTGAATTATGTGATTTTAAATATGGCAATTCTTTGTGAACCTTTTTCAGAAATAAGAATGTGACTTTCTAAATTCTGGTGTAGATATGCTACAGCTAAATATTAATCTAGGACATACAGCCTTTAACTTATGAGTCTCTAGAGTTAAGTGGAATATAGGAAGGGTACTGGAGAGGAGCTGAATCTGGCAAAGCTTCATGTGTACCTACAGCATACTGCACTAAGTAATTCACCAAGGTCTGTTGCTGAAAAGATTCAAGATACTGTACCCTGCACAAAATAATGTGTATCAATTAGGTCTTTGAGAGACACTTCAGATTTTATAGATTTAGTTCTTTATGCAGTTTATCACCACAGAACAAAAGGAAAAGTAAGAATGAGAAAGAAAACATATAACAGAATTGGAAAGTTAGAGCTAAGTTTAGATTTGGGAATCCTCTGAGAATACTATATCACTATTTTGTATATTATCCTGGTTTTGAGAAAAACTTCAACTCTTTAATGCGCAGTTAATTCAGTTGCAAATTAACACATACTAAGTTGATGAACATTTTTTTTTGGTGAAGATTTTTTCCTGTGGGTATACATGTGAATGGACACATTTAAGCAGTGGCCATAAAAACGCTGCTTATGACAGCACCGTAAATTATGTGTTGTTTATGTGTCTGTACTTATTTCCTAAGAAAGGCTGTACCCTGACAGCTCTGTGGGACTGGATACATATATTAGTAAAATCCTCCTCAAACTAGTCTCTGCTTTTGCTGAGAGTGCAGAGTCAAAGTCTTAACTTACTTTCTGGCAACAACCAGTTAGGTGGGACAGGTCCCCCCCTTCACTAGAAGCTGGTCAAAGCACCCTTGAGAGATTCCTGGGTCTGGCTTGAACATCCCTGCTTGCAGTTTGCCAACTAGCATTTGATCCACAAATTTTCACTCCATCCTTTGGGACTGTGTAACTTTCTTTTGCTGTGTCCCCACATCTGGTTGCTGAGCATTTCCTCCTCCTTATCTCATGCCAATGATTTCCACCAGCCAATACCATCCCATGGATCTGACATACAAGATTCTCTGGCATTGGTGGTCTCGCATCTGTCATGCCTTACTAAACAGACGGTCATTTAACTGCTTGTTTGGACACTTGGAGCTGTTACCAGTGCAATATCTGGGCTTACCAGTTTCAGAGAGTTTTTCTCCCACTGATGGCTGGAAGAATCACCAGGAGAAAAGACAGGCATGAAAACAGCCTATTTGACACAGCAAGGCATGGTGTCAGATCTAGGGGATTCCTAGTCCTGGGCTAAATAATACCATTTTTTTCCAGCTCTGCAGATGACAGCTGTTAGGAAGGATGGATGAGAGCTGATCAGCCATGCATTTCCTTCTTAACTCTTCCATCTCTGGCTTTTCTGCTTCCCAGCAGAGAACAGGCTGACCTAGAGCCTAAAGAACAGGTGTGTCCAGAGCCACAACCTGTGTTCTGCTGGAGAAGGAAGCCTTTCAGGTCAGAAAAACGCACATACCTGAAACAGCCAAGATGTATGTGCCTGTAATGCTAATAAAGGTACAAGTCCTCATTTTGCCACGTTTATAGATTTAAACAGTTTTCATGAACTAAAAAAAAAATATAAAATTTCCTTTTCACTCTACCCAGAGTAGCACCTTTGTTTCTTTTGCAGAAATGAAGGGAAAATGGCTCTCTGCCACATCTTGCCTGAAGACCAGACATATATCACTGGAGATTTGGGGAACAGATGACACACACTAGCATCAGGCAGGATTTATTGGCAGCTGCCCCTGCAACAATTGCCTTCTTCATGACCTCTTGTAGTCCATTCTAAGGCTTCTTTCTGTTATTCTGTGTAAAAATTCCTAGAGCAGAGGTGTTGCCTACATCACAAGAAATACTTGTATACTCATAAGGCAGATGGATGTGCTGATTTCTCCACAAGGACATAAGTAAAAGTGCTCTCTCCTGTCCCAGAGGTGACAACATGAAGTAAGTTCTAAGATTTGTTATCTAAAATATTTTTTTTTCTAATAACTCATTTTTATGTAATAATATACATATTCCCATGCAAATCCTGTATAGTTCTGTTTTTTTAAAAATAACTTTACAATTCATAGACAGCAATGAAATCTTGCTGATAGATTGCTTTTTGAAAGTACCTATGTTCATTTTACAGGTGGGAATCTTAGTAGCTCTGACTGAAAGAATATTTTTTTTTAATTGTAAAAAGAGCAAAATACACACCCCCACACAATCTTAGGCTGGATGAAAGCATGACATTTTATGGAAGAAAAAATGAAGAAGTAACTTATCTGTGTTATTCGTGCAGTAAATATCACTGACATTCTGGGTTTAAAAGGATGAAACCAAGAAAGCATTTGTATATTTTTAAAAGGCTAATCCTTGTTCTGCTTTGAGTTTATTAGTACATTTGATATACTGCAACTGGTAGACTAAACCAGTTTCTTCTCATCAGGCTAATCTGGGATGAGCACAGTTTTTCAGTAAAAACTTGTTATTCAGAAGGTAAGATACTTTGGTACTGGTATAAGATCAACATACTGTGTCTTTTTGGGTAAAAACAGACAAACAGGACTTGTGAGGAACTGCTTAGACTGTAAAAGAGGGATGCTGTACAGACACTTCAGCACTACATTTATTTTAATATTGCTCATTTAGCCAAGAAGGAACTCCTGCTCACCATAATTACAGCTGAATAAAAGTGTGTAGTTTAGAATTGTTTTATTGCTCAAAGCTTTATACCCTGTGATATACAGGAAATCAGATTAGCGTACCAGAGTGGGTTTTTATGCCTTCAAAATCTCCAAATTAAGCTCAATAATGGAGCCAGGATCAATATCACTAGATCATTCTACTGATGGCAAAGTACGGCCACTTGGGCTGCATCCCCAGCGCTCCTTGTCCATTAACCACATCTCCTCTTGGCTTCCTCTCCAGCCAAAAAGCTGCCATAAAATCTCTGCATTGGGAGAGAAGCACTCACCAGTTTTTGTGTAACCTCAGCCATAGGAACTGTGCCAGAGCCAGCTGTTTTCTCAGGGAGAGGGAGACAGCCACTGGCTTGAGACAGCACTGCTTGTCAAGGCAAAGGTGGGCAGAGGAGGTGGGAACCTCACAGCCCCGTTGCTGCCAGGAGGGGTTTCTCCTGGAGATCCACATGACTAATCTCTGCAAGGCTTTTCCTGCAGCTGAGACCTCTATTTTCATCCTATAAATAGAACCAAAATAAATCTCTCTGAAAAGCCTGCAGCATAACTGCCTGCTGTATCCTCTACAATAACTGTCATGAAACATTTCTGCTGCCACAGTGCAATAAAGCTCCGAAGGGGCACAGGGCTGGGGGAGCAGTAATTTCTGTAATACTTTAATCTAGCACCTACATTTTCAGAGCTGTCCAGGGCTGTAACTGCACATTCATGTGCCTTAACTTCTAGAGAATATGAACAGCCAAATTGGTTCACAATTCTGGGCACATCTGAACAATAGGGTTTTCCAGGTTGTTTTCTGTGGATTTATTAAAACAATTAAATACCCATCAGTGGGCTAACAATGAATATATGTTATAATGATCATTAAGGCCTCCTGATGTCCTAGCAATCTAAAATAAATATATTCCCATGATCAATTGCTAAACAGGATCACTCCTATTACATATAAAAGAAAAATGGCATGTAGAAGGCCATGATATGACCCTTTCAGGTCTGCCCCACATAGCAGAAGCATGAATGAGCAGAGAGAAAATTACCTTCACTTACAGGACTAGATGACTCCCATGTAGAGGTTTTCTCAGGTGTTGCAAAATTATTGAATACAGATGAAGGAAAAACCACATTGCAGGAGCAGAGCTGCTCTCCTGGCACTGCTCATGGATTGCTACTCCAAGCAGGATGATGTATTCCATCACTGATGCTGCTCTTTCTGCATTGGACAGGTATCTGTTTTAGGCTTTGAGCAAGTCAGTGCCATCCCTGAGGCAACAGGGCATATGTTTCCCTCCCAAAGGGAGCCACTTTCTCATTCCGTACTGCTTGGGTGTTAGGGTGTCAGACAGGGTGTCAGAGCCCCAGGATGAAGCTCCAACTGGGACATAATAACCTCTGGACGAAGACTCAAAGCCAAGTGTGGGAAGCAGTGGCACACACAGGGACTATGTGTGTCCTTTTTATTGCAGATCCATACCTGCTACTTGGAAAAACCTCAGTTTGTATGAATTTCTTAGACTACCATGGGGCTCATGCTTTTGATAGAGACAGATTTGGCTTAGGAGCTGCTTCAAGTAATTTCTGCAAACCTTCCCCTCAGAGTGAGACCCTCCAGACTGTTACAGAAACCTCATTCCAGTAAGCTAAACACGTGTCATTTCATTCTGCATATCCAGCATCCAATAGTTTATACATATTCATTTTTAAGACTGACTGAATATGCTGGTTTAAAAAATGAGGTTGGATTTAAATTAGTCTTCTGCACAATAAAATATTTGAAGGGCTTTAAGCTATGAATATTTATATTGCTATAATTCTGTGGTGCTACTAGTGTTTTTCTTTAATGGTTAATTATCACAACTAATGTGCTTGAATTATTCTTGAAATCTCTCCATTATTTTTTCTGTAAATATTCATTCCTGCACTTACACTTTCTTATTTGATACTGAGGCTAAAGCAAAACATGATTAGAGTCTTTTATAAGAAAAATCCCTACAAAACCAACGTTTGGTCTCCCCGGGCACTAAAATTATTTTAATTTTTTAATTATTTTTTTTTAATAAAACAGCTTAAACACTAAATTATAGTCAGGTTTTTCACCCTGTAAGTAGATTTTGGTATGGGTCATGCATTCAAAGATCTGCTGGCAGATAGCAAAAAGAGCCAAACTGTGTGATAGAAAATTCCATAAGACATAAAAAAAGAAGCAATGTTTTCCACAAGCTGCTTCCTAACAGCTCTTCCAGCTATGAGGACGTTAGTGGACAGCTACCATTGCTACCAGGAAGAGTTTGCTCTTAGTTCCTTCAGTTAAAGAGAGGACATGAGTTAAAATTAAAACTAATTCTAAAAACAAATAAAAAAACCCAAACAAAAATACCCCTCCCATGGGAACACTCTTATTCTCCAGTACAAATGCTTTCAAACTTCTCTTTCTTTTTGATAAGATTAAATCTCATTGAAACTGAGGGTTGTGACCACCATTTTTAAAATAGGTGTGAGAAATTATTGTGTTCTGTTCCCAGCATTTGAATTATCATCTTCCATCCCTGGCCTTTCCACCTTTGTGTGAAATCTCAGAGTTTTAGATAACCATTTTAGGTCAAACAGGGGCATAATAACAAATGATAGGAAGGTAACATCATAGTGCTTCAGTCATATTTGACGTGGAAAAATGTGACACGAACCAGTTCAAAATTATGGCACAGGAAAATGAACAGAAATTAATGTATGAGTAAGATGGCACGAAAAAAACCCCTTCTGTCAAAACCAGTGTCTCTCAGGATATTTACAATCCACAAAATGCAGAACAGACTCGGTATGTCAAAGATACAAAAATAGTGCTAAAACTATGCAAAATCTCAACATTAGTTTCTGAATAACAAAACTGGAATAATGCCAGCAGTTTATACAGTCTTGCACATCAAAACTTAAAGAAAAAATAAAATAAGATATGATGTCATTTTCATTTACCTTGCTTCCCTTAGTCTTGACACTTTTACCTGCATTTCTCCATCTCTAATCAGGACCACTTCTGGACTGGCAACTGGTACAGGTTGTTGCTTTCTTTGCTTGCTGGTAAGGAGCCAGAGAGCTCCTTTGTGTTAGCAGCGGTAAGCAAATAAGGTTTTCCTGTCTTATTGGCAGCTAATGAAATCTGGAAAAAAACTAATCCTCTGATGTCAGAGATGCTGTTGTGACATGTCCAGAAAACCTGATTCATGTGCAAAAAGAAATAAAAAAAATAAAATAAGGTATTGTGAGAAGTGATTTGGTGAAGAGTGCCAGGCTACTGTGTATGGGAAGGAATAAAGCATTTTGGAAAAGAAAGTAAGGGGTTTGAATTGCAGTAAGGGAGATCCTAATTAGACATTAGGAAAACTCTCCAGTCATAAAAAGAAAGATGAACACTAGAATAGGCTGCCTGAGGATGTCATTAAAATATAATTGATCTTACTTTTAAGCAGAAAGTTGAGTTAGTGGTTTCATGAGACATGCTTAAAATACAGGATTTGGGAATGCATCCCTGGCTGCTGCTGGGCAATGCCCTGTAAACCCTGGTGCTTCCCAAACACTGCGTGATCAAGGGTAAGGAAGCAGAGTCTCCATCAGAGTCTTCACTCCATATGGGCAGAAGATGGCGACTCTGGTACCTCAGCATTTAAATGCCAGTCATGATCCTTCCTTTCCAGTATTGCTTTCTGTAAACTTATACTGCTAAAAGGCAGAACCACAAAGAAAAGTAACAGACAAGGCTCCAAAAGGACAATTGACTAGAGAAAAAGCAATAAAAAATTCATTGTTCAAATCAACAATAGTGTTGGATCATTTCTAACAAACCTTATGATCCTTGGCTAAGTATTCATCAGAATATTTCATCTTAATTTCAAAGTGGCCTGCAATGAGTTTTGATCTCCAGTTCAGATTTCAGTGTGATCTTAATATCCTGAGGACAAAATGAAATACTTGCACATAAAAATTGTGTGGAAAAACTTTTCCCCACTTCTGTAAAGTTATTAGCATTAAAAAATAATAATAATAATAAAAAAATCCTATCCCAAGCTGAGATGAACTTCTAAAAGCTTTTTGTAGGGAGAAAAAAATAAATGATAGAGCAACTAATTTGTATATCATCTCAGAATTGTCAGCACAGCTCACTGCAGGCTCTTGCACATCACAGATGAGTGCACAGGTGTAGGGTTTGACTGATTCGGCCTGCCCTTCCCAGGCTCTCCTTTATACAGAAGGAGACTGACTGAGTACAGCCAACTAATATGGGAAATTCAGGTTCAAACCTATTTGAATCAAAAGACCAAAGACTTGACCCTTGATGTGCTGTGCCTCAGATGAGTGTCTCTTCCATTAAGCTCTTGTGGATCTGGGGCCCAGTTTGATGCCCATGTCTGCACTCACCATTTTTCCTTAGCCCTCATCTTCCCCACATGTGCCTACCTTTTACCTACCTGTTCCTCCTGAAACTGTTGCCAACATGCTGTGGCAGGTTTTATTTATAGCAGGGTCATTTTTCATATGGAAAAAAAATAAAAAATGCACAATTCCACTTACCTCAATTTGCATCCTAGCAACGTGGTAATTTTAGCTGTTCAGAAATATTTAAATAGTTGGAGGATAATTCTGCAATGTGTGGTACACACGCTGACTCTGCATGCCTTCTGTTGCTACAACACAGTGACCGCTGCTAGGTAGATCTACTTCAAAGTCATCTCATCAATCACCTCAAAAGCCATGAAAACTAATTTCTAAACTAAAGCATTTTCAATTCATCTTTCATGTGTCATCAGGATACTTTGAGCTGAAATTTCTTATGATCTGTCTCTTACCTCCCACCTCTGAACTCACTGCACTCGTCACTCAGAGAGAGAAAGCTGCAGAAAGCTACATTTTCATAAAGCTATTTGGGATTTTTTTCCCAAGGTAGCTCTTATTAAGAAGTCAACGGAAGAGCATGGCTGAACCCATGGCAAAACATTTTGGAAATTCAGTCCTATGTGTGAATTTTACCATGTAAATGAAAAGACTAAGGAAATAAGGGTTGGAAAAGCAATAAGATGGAGAGAAAGTTAAAAAATTATGTCTTGTTTTCAGATGTGTATTTCCATAATATCTTAATAAGCTGTGTATGTCTTATAGTAAGTGGATTTTCTAACTGGCCTATCTTTAGGGACTTCAGACCTATCACCATCTTCACAGTATACTGTGAATGACATCTTCTTTTGCCTTTTCTATGACCATAAAAAGCTTAAAAATATTTGGAAGTGAATATTTTTCAAAAGAAGGATAATCTTTTAATGCTGAAAGCACAATTAGTTTAATCTATTTGGAGAATATATATTCTGTTGATTTGGCACAACTAACAAAACAACAACAACAACAACAACAATAATAATAACAACAATAATGTCTGGTTGTTGATAGTGCAGGTCTATAAAAGCACCACATTCAAATTTGTAGCCTCTGGAAGATTAGCTCTGGGTTAAAGCTTTACAGCTCTACGAGGTGTTTCTGTTTTCTGGGACAGTACTCATGCTTCATGTTATCCCTGAATTTTACATGGCATGTAAAAAAAGTCCAAGACTGTAAAAAAAGAGCTGTTTTTTTTTGTAAGTCAGTATTATGAGGTATTTTGAGGAGGGGGGTTCTTTCGTACCTTACAATTCTGTTATCCTTCCTGCTTGCACTAAATTTTTACTTTCACTTCTGACATGCCATGGTACATCAAAACGTTCCAGTTCTTTGGCCATTCAGGTCGAGTAATATCCATTTCACATCTAATGAGAACAGGACATGCTCCATAACCTGAAGTTTGGTAACCTCTCAGGAACAAATGAAAAGCCACTGCCAGGATAATCCCAGCTACAGATAAATCTAAACTACCCAGTTCTAAAGCTGACTTAGTTTTACAGAATGATGCTATTTTATAAGATCTGTTAGAAAGCAAAATATTTCAAATATCCTTAAAAATAGCAAACAGGAAAAATTAAGAAGATACACTGGTTTCTCTTTGCATTTTATGTATCATCCTCTGGTAGGCTGAAAGTATTTAGCCTCTCTTCTAAGGCATATACCTTTAATCCAGAAATTCTCATGTTCTTCATAGATAAACCCAATCCCCTGCAGATGCAATTATTTCAACTAAGAGTTCAACTGAACAGCCTGTGCCGTTTCCCAACATTGAGCTGTCCTTTGTCTGATAGAAAATCTTGCTTCTTTTTTCTCAGACAGAGCTAAAGGAATTTTTCACATGGATCAATATTTAATTTTTTGTTTCGGATTTATTTTGCTTCTTTTTTTCTACTTAAGTTGGACCCAACAGCAAGAAACAGGGAAAACCAGGAAGAGATTATCTATAAGATTTCAGCTGAATGTTGATGGGGGATGCATGTAATGTAACATAATGTAAAGTAACATTACATAATATAAACAATATTATATAATATTATGTAAATAATAAAAATTAACCCCCTAAAATTCAGTATGAATGATTAAGCTATGTGTACTCCTGGCTACCATGGATGAAGCTCCTGCTCTACAGACGACTGCAGACTGAGCTGAAGTTTGCAGACATCGTGTGAAATGCCCAGTGCAGGGTGACAGCTGACACAGAACTCCCCAATGTCTTCTTGGCCATGGTGCAAGGACACAAAGTGTTTGGCAGCTCAGCTTGAGGCTTTTCTGCCTCCCATTTGCACCAGGCTGCAGAAGCCAGCAGGGCCATGAGGCACACTGGGGAGCTGCAGGTCAGGAAAAAAAAAAAAGTTCAGAAATATTCTTTTAAATCAGACCAAGTTACAGAATTATTCTGGTTGGAAAGGACTGTTAAGATCATCGAGTCTAACCATTAACCTGCCTAGTCTGGTGCTAAGCCATGCCCCTAGGCACCACATGTCTTTTGAACACCTCCATGGATGGTGATTCAACCACCTCCCTGGGCAGCCTGTTCCAGTGTTTGAAAACCCTTTAAGTGAAGAAGTTTCTTCTAATACCCAATTTAAACCTCCATTTCTTCTCATTTCAACACTTGTCAACAGGGAGAAGAGAGTGACCCCCACCTGGCTACAACCTCCTTTCAGGCACTTGTAGAGAGTGACAAGGTCTCCCCTCAGCCTCTTTTCTCCAAGCTACACAACCCCAGTTCCCTCAAATGCTCCTCATAACTCTTGTGCTCTAGATGCTTCACTAGCTTTGTCACCTTTCTCTGGACTCGCTCCAGTAGTTCAATGTCCTTCTTGTACTGAGGGGCCCAAAACTGAACACAGGATTCAAGGTGTGGCCTCACCAGTGCCAAGTACAGAGGCACATGTGGCATTCATGGCTCAGCTGTGCAGGTGACTGTGACACCCCAGAGTGAGTGATGGGGCAGAGCAGCATGGGGAGGGATGAGGAGAGGGAGATGGAGGGGCTTTCTCAGGCAGCATCTCCTTGGATATTTTGGATGTTGTTTTTCTTTGGACACTGGACCCATGGCCTAAGCAAAACTGATTCTGTTTGATATGAAGGATTTTTGTTGAATTAGACTGCACAGGCAGTGAGTACAGAGACTGACTGACATCAGGCAACCTGAATTTGGTCTTTGAAACTACAGTAAGATAATTAATTTTTTACTTCTCCTTTTTTCTACTATGTTTGAGAAAACAAGGTTTGTGAATAGCTTTCAAACAAGCAGAATGCTCACAGATATGGCCATTTCCTTCAGGATGTGCCCCTTTTCTCCCTAGAAGATCCTGAGGCCTCCTAGCCCTGCAGGAAGCCCAGTCAACTCTTCACAACCAAAGGGTAGCTCTTTCTTAAATGGCCACAAAAGGTGGCTGTTGAGACTCTTTCAAAAACCATTTCTTCCAGAGGTGAGATGTGTTTAACACTCCCCAGCAGCACAAGTTACCTCATCACTGCCTCTTTTTTACTCAGGTTATTTTTGTACAGAGCAGTGTTGTGACTGACAAGCATAACACTATTGACAGGGCAGAGAGTAGAGTTTAACTAGTCAGCCTGAGCTACGTGCCTGTCTTTTATGGGACTGTAATCAGTGCCATATACAGTATCCTATGAGTTCTCTATTGGCTTTCATCTTTTGTCATGCACATTTTAACTTGATAATTACCCTATCCATATGTTGCACATGCTCCTAAGTTTCAATCAGTAGCAGCACCTGTTCAGTTCCTGCTGTATACTTCTGGTTTGGTTTGGTGGGCTTTTTGGTAGTGCGGGAAGGGCCCCAGGAGTGTCTCCGGTAAGAAGCTGAGGAGCTCCCCCTGCTCCAAACCCAGCCAAGGAGCCATAGGAGGGACAATAGATGAACCCCTGCCATTAACATACGAAAGAACTGAGCTAAGAGCTGAGCAGAGAAGGAGGGGGAGAAGAGCTGTGCTGGAGGAGTGGTGCTGGGGAAGGAGAGTGTTGCTGGTGGTTGGTGATGAAGAAGGAGAGAAGGTGCCCAAGCAGAAGTTTCCCTGCAGCCCATGGCGAGATGGCAGCTGTGCCCCTGCACTCATGGAGGAACGTGGTGGGACATTCCCTGAAGGCGCCAGGAGGGGTTAGTGGACTTGGATTTTGTGGCCAGTGGATTTGCTGCCAGTGGGCTCTGGTTGCTCAGCTGTGGAAGCCCCCGGGCCAGGGGAGGTGGCTGTTCCCGAAGCCCCCGTGACTCTGTGGGAAGCCCAGGCTGGAGCAGCTCCGGGCCTGGTGGGAAGGGCTCAGGAAGGAGAGGTTGGTGGAGGCCTCTGTGCCATGGGAGGGACCCCGTGGGGAAGCAGGGCAGGACTGTAAGGAATCCTTCTTGCTGAGGAGGCAGGAGCAGCAGGAACCCCCAGCCTGTGAAGTGACTCTAAACCCCATCCCCTGTCCCCCTGTGCCGCTGGGGGGAAGGAGGGAGAGAAACCGGGAACCAAGGGATTGGGGCCCGGGAAGAAGGGAGGGGTGGGGTAACATCTGCAAGCCCTGCTCTGGGTGTGTCTGTGTCCTGGGGGTGTGATTGGTGTGGAATTACATTATTATTTTTTCCCCAAGCTGAGTCTGTTTTGCTTGGGACCTTAATCAGTGAAGAACCCTCCTTGTGCTTTGTCTCGACCCATGAGCTTTGTCCTCCTTATCCCAGACTGTGTGTGTGTGGGGAGCTGAGTAGTGGCCACTGGGGCTGTTTCCGTGTTGTTGTGTTGGGCCCAAACCATGACAATACTTTTTATATTAAGTTTGGACATTCCTTGGTGGGGAACATTCAATTCCACACTAAGATATATTTGGGGTCTGCTGGTGTCCAGCTTCATGCCATATTAAGAAAATGTCTGAGCAATGAAAATCAGTGGAGAAATTGAGTCAAATTCACCATAAAATAGACATCCAGAGAGAAATTCAATTGCCTAAACAGAGGTGTCTTGTTCCATTTGAGCTGCCCTGAAATGTCTAAGCACTAGCATTTTAATTTGGGTATACTTTGGGGGATACTTTCCTCTTTTTTCCCTTCCCAACATTTGGTTCATATCCTGGAGCAGTCTCAGAGCACCAGGAACAAGAGTTCTTTCAAGCAGGACTCAGACCATGAGCCCCAGAAGCACTCCTACTGAGCTTTGATCATTAATGGATGAAGTCTTCATGTACTCACTAGAGCTCATCAGAGCTGTACCCCTGATAAGCGTACAGTTTACACATCTGGGTTGTTAGCACAACTCTCTCAACCAATGGGTCTGCTGTATTGCATTGCACTACTTGCCTTGGTTGGAGATAGCTCTCTGTTGGGGCTGGCAAGTATGACACTGGAGCTAAAGGTGCTTTGGACCCTTCTGGGGTGGGAGTGTGAGGCCAGGTGGCATTGTCCAGAGTGCAGACAGGGATGCTTGCTGGAAGACCCAAATCCTGCTGCTGGTGGATATTGCCAGTGGAATGGTTCTCTTGCTCTGCTGCCTGACACTCCATCACCTTTACTGTGAACTTAAATGCCCACACATAGACCCTTTAATTTCAGAGTCTCCTTTGTGAACTTAATTCCTCCCTTCCCACACTACATTTGTCCTCTATACAACAGCACCTGAGACTCAACCGAATGTTTTCTAGACCTCTGAGAGGTCACAATGCGATGCTCCTTAGTTTTTATTTGCTTTTCAGTCACAATCTCACCTGGTAACACCATTCCCGTATTTAGATTATGTTATTTAGGCCTTCCTAGCATTATTTCAGGCTGTGAGAGCGATGCCTTCACAATTTTCTTCAGTTAGTAGAAAATCCTCACCTCTCAGTGTCATAAAGGACTGAAAGCTCAGAAGAAAGCCACAAAGTTTTGTTCTTTTCATCTGTTATTTTAGTAGCCTAGCCTGTGTTTTTAAAAATATTTTGTTGTTGTTGTTTTTTATTTTTAAGTTGTTTTTTTAATTATTATTATATTATTTTTTTAATATTACAGCTCCTGGTAAAACTGTCTTTATATTTTATAAATCATAACTCCTCATGCTTACCATACTCCTTAGTGTTTTGAAGATCTTACTGCACTGGCAGAGCAGAATGCCTGAATTTCAGTAAAAACTTAGGCAAGATGTTTTCACTTGTGTTTCTGACTAAAAAGGTAAAAATAAGAATAATATTATTTAATTATTTTTTTTTCCCCATTTGGTTTTCATATGGGCCCTTGACTAAGAGGCAGTTCTTGAGTGGTATCCTGAATACTGGAAAATCATATTTCTCTGCAGTTTAATTATGTGTTTTCAATTTATTTTCCCTGACTCTCCAAAGGCAAGTGCATTATTGTGTGTTGTTACATAATACACAGCCATGTGGAAAAGTTGCAGACACACCTTTGGCAAATGCCTGCTTAAGTCTCTGGGGTTTTCACCCATGTTTTCACAGATGTCCTCTTAGAAACTGTCTAATCCCCCACATCAAGGTTTTATAGATTATTTGGACTCATTGGGACTGGTGTAGTACAGAGCCAAGCATGCAAAGACTGCCAGCTGGCCAGAATATTTGATAAATGTGAGAACAAAAAAAATCCCACTCATAGCAGCAAAGTGATCTATTCCTGGAACACCAGCTGGATTGCTGTAATAAGCTATTAAACCAGTGTAGTAAAATGAAACCCAGATTCACTATGTAGATTATATAGCAGACCTCTTTCCTTGTTCAGTGTGGTTTAATGGCTTTAATTTTAGATCATTGGTCACTTACAATGATTAAAAATATATGCAATAGATTGACCTTTTCATTCACAAGTTTTGAACTAGAAGATCCCAAAATAAAGTTGTACACGACTGTGCCCCTTGCATCCTTAAATATCTGCTTTAATTTCAAATGGCTCAGTGAGACAGACTCTGGCAGACTTATTTTGCTAAGAAACTGTATCCCAGACCTGGAACTAAGATAAGTGGTTACAAAAGACCATCTGAGAAAAACAAACGCACCCTAATGTAGCACAGTATTTATTCTGGTAATAATAAAGAATTTGAATGTCTAAAAAGGTACAAGGATTGATCTTCATGGCCATGTGTAATAGCACCATCTTGTGACCCCTGCCAAAAAAATTAAAAATAAATATTTCAACTGGAAGCTGTGCTCTCTGATAACTCCATGTTTTCATTTGTCTCTAATTAGCTTGGGACTGATACGTGACTAGAAAATAAACATTCAACCACGGTAATTGAAATCAGTGGAACACTGCATTAAAGAACAGGTAAGGTTGAGATGCATGAATTTTGTTGTGGGTATCTTTCTTGCTGGTAACAAAAGAAGAAAAATACCAAAGAGATCCTAGTCTTACTATCATACAAGAACAATCAAGTGGCTTTTCTAGTTGTACAAACTGTTTATTCTTATAAAATAATATTGCAAAGGATGTTTTAGGAATCACAACTGAACAGTATCACCACCAGTAAAAGTATACGGATCATCTGGCCTGTTAGCTCTTGCTTTTAGTTTTACACAATGAGGACTTTGATATTTTGGTTCTCTGGGGACTGAGAAACTGTAGGAGTGGCAAACAGAAGAAGGCCATCCTGTCTGTTAGTTATTACGGTTGTCTGAACTCCAGATGAAATAGGGGGAGAACAGACATCTGAGGGTAATCACAGAAAACAAAAACCATATCAGGATGACAAAGCACTGCATTTCCAAATGAGACATGAGTAACATAGCAAGGGGCAGTTGCAGATATATCTCTTCCAAGCTACTTAGGAATACATACTCATATGTCTCAGATGACACAACCTATGGTAAATTTAAGCTATGGTTACAGGTAATTAGAGTCACCAATGGGGAAAGTAAGCAGGTTACAGATGTTTTCCTTACTACTTCAGATTACCTGTTAGAGTATGGGGAATGGAAACAGGCCACTGGACAGAAGAATTTTGCTTCAAGTTGGATATAGCCAGGGGTTATCCATCTGGTGCCTTTGCTTAGTTACATTGTTAGCCTTTAAGGCTGTCATAGGCAGTATTTCATATATAAGCCCTAACCTGGCAATTTTTATTTGAGGTGAATGGACTTGAGAATGCTCAAAATTTGTTAAAAACAGCTTATGAAAGTTATACGAACTAAAGAATCTCTCCAGCTTTCATCTCCCATGAGACATTTTGGTGAGACTAATTAGAGATAAGGAAGGATGAGCTTGGTCAAATTTCTCTGCTTGACATTTCAAACATAGCAGATATTAAAAGAAAGTGCTACTAAAGATTTATTTATTATGTTCCCTAGTTCACCCAAAGAACACCTTTACTAACAGGCACAGAAACAAGCCACCACTTTCAGTGTGGCTAGCCACAGATCCTCTGTGCTATGGATCTGCTAGAGCATTCACGTAAGTCTTGCTAAGCCTTCTAAGTTGCAAGAACAAGGAAATAATTTTTTTTTTTTGTTAAAAAGTGCTTATTTTGTAGCTTGATAAATTAAAGCCATTCATCTGTACAGCTGCCTATAACATACATCAAAAGCATTATTTGTAAGTTTTAACCTGAAGACCCTACCAGCCAGGGGAGAGTGCTCTGTAGAGATGACATTTGTCCCTGTAGAAGCCCTTTTCCAGTTGAAACAGGCTTTGTTTAGCCTGGGTAAATGAGACGTCAGTTTTTCTGGATGCAAAGAGATTCAGGGAGGGATGGGGGTAAGTTTGCTGAAGCTACCTCATTATGAATTTCTGAAGAGAGGCAAATGTGGTCTTTGAGATATACAAGGCACACTCTCTGTTTCCTTGTGTTGCAAGACTTGTAATTAAGTTGCCAGGCATTTCTTTTATTTCCTCTTTTTGTTGTTGTTGAGGTGTTTGCTGCAGTTTCAGCCACTGAATCTATCTTCCCGCTCTGGCTTTCAGAACAGACAGCCTCTGCTTTGTTAGTGCTTAAAATAACTGAATAAGTGTTCAGAAAAGTTTTTTGAAAATAAGTTCTTGTAATAACAAAGAAAAAAGCAGGTTGTTAAATCACCAGGGTTTTAATAAGGTTAATGGTCACATATATGGGACAAATATCAATATATAACAGTTTTTTTCTAGCTACCTATCGTTCCCACAGACGGCATATTTTAAGTCCTGAGGTTATATAAAAGGTTTTAGTACACTTATCTGTACGTAAGTAAAACATGAAACCTGCAAAACAAACCCCGTGAGTAAAAAGATACAAATTTCTGACCCCCTGGGTTACAATTATTTCTACCACTCTAGCAGTGTGCACCCAAACTGTTGTCTGGCACATTTTTCTTCATGACACCCAGACATTAATGAGATGAACAAAGGTACCAGAAAGGTAAATCATGCTCATACTTCAGTTTAGAGTTTACTGACAGCTACAGTGGCTCTTTGGTCCTTGGCATCCATTCTGTTTATGATCTGGCATGGCCTGAGCTAGTTGAAGTCCCAGAGCAATGCACGGCTCAGGGTCTATGCTAACAAGCTCTGCTTCTTAGCTGTGCTGTTTCTGGATCACAGGACAATGCTTTGTGGAAATACTAGTGTGCGTTGATGCTAATTTGAGGATCTCTGCCCTTTTGCCTCATTTTATATTGTGGGTAAGCTTGAAGACTTGTGAAAACTTTGGGAGCAGATGAAACAGATGCAAAAGTCAGTAGCAAAGTATAGGAGCAGTCATGCTAACTGAAGCTCATGACAGGCAAATCCACAAAGCTCAGATAATAATTTATGGTGCATCTTGAAGAATGAAAAAAGAAAGCTCTTACAAATGGGGACAGGCATGTGATACCCATGAAGCAATTTGCTAAGATTCAATCCAGAGAGTTGTCTTGACCTACAGGTTACCAACATACGGATTAAATTCTGCTTTTGTCATTTTTCAAGGCTCATGAGTTTAGAAAACAAGCTGGTCAGAATTACTTGGCATGTTTTAAATTCCTTGGCTGCTTCAAGATGAGCTAGTACTAGCAAATACTGTTTTCCTCTCATGGATGTGTCCTCTTCAGGGAAACCTCTCATTTTTTCTGGATTTTTCATGTTTGTTTGAAACAGAGGTCTACAGAAAGCCTGTCTGAAGGGTTAGCAATATGTTTCAGTGTACAAGTGTCTCTAAGTAATCTTATGTACTCATCAGACTGGCATCTATGCCTGGCAGTGGATTATAGCACATATGGCAGTTCATTTTACAGCTTCTGAATTCCCACTGTGGGCAAATTGGAGGTGAATTCATTTTATGACAACACATAGAGTAACTGCATTATTTCACAATTTTGTTTGAAGAAGTAGAGTAAAAGAGTCAGCCACTTTCACAAAGAATCTTACACACTGTCACTTTTTATTTTTATAGCCATTGCTATACTGCAAGGCAATAAGAAAGCCCTGCAAGTGGATAGTTATCTCTATTAACAGTAGAAGGTAATTGCTCATAGAAGTTATGACAAACTTGTGTTTGAATCCTGCACAGAAACATGTAGAAAAGCAAATAGAAGGCAAGAAGAAAATGCCATACAATCCTTGAGACAGAAATTGGTTGAAAGACATCTGGGAATAAATATTTCAAATTTTACTTGATCTGACCTATTTACTGTGCATGTCTACTATTATTTCAGTTGATTACTGCAATTATTCAGTGAAAAACAGATTCATTAAGTATGTTCCATAAATAAAATCATGGTAAGCTTATTTTCTAATCATTGTTTTTAGACTTGCAGGGTGGAGATGAATACATTAAATATCAGTATGTTGTGTTTATCAGGCTATACTTATCACTTACCATTTAAGCATGGCATCACATTATAAAATTAAATCACCCTCTATCACATGCCTAG
>NW_009954505.1:2281057-2285902 GCF_000747805.2 Chaetura pelagica | reverse complement strand
CTGGCTAGGGCTGGGTATCTCACAGAGTTTAATAGCAGGGTTGGGAAAGAGACTGTAAGTTGGACTCTCCCAGAGCAGAACCACAGCAGGCTCAGAGGCTGAAAACAGTGGATCTGTGTCTTTTTTGACACTATTACTGGCAGTAGCTTACTTAGAAAAGCATGAGATATCTTGTTGCCTGACTGTTAATGTCACTCTCTTGAGTGCGTGCACTCTCTTGAAGCACAATTAATGCAAGTCTGTATTTGTGGACTACATAGTTTTATCTTCTTTGTTGCTAGAACTGATGATGAGCAAAGTTAACATTGTTCATTAAGAAATGGTGTGCATAAATAGTTTCTATGGCACGCGGCAGCGCGGAGCAGAGAGCGGCAGCGGCACCAGCAGCGGTGAGAGCTGCTCCTGTAGATTGCTGAGGATTTGAGAAGGGGCCGGGCTTCCCGGAGACGGTGAAGCTGGGGCAGAGCCAGGAGACTCGAGTCTGAGCGGGAATCCTGCAAGGGACAGGAAGGCTGACGTGGCAGGAGGTGTGGCTGTGAACGGCATGGGTCCAGATGGAATGCACCCAAGGGTGCTGAGGGAGCTGGCGGAGGTCATTGCTAGGCCACTCTCCATCATCTTCAGTAAATCATGGGCAACAGGTGAGGTGCCTGAGGACTGGAGGATAGCAAATGTCACTCCAGTCTACAAGAAGGGCAAGAAGGAGGACCCGGGTAACTATAGACCGGTCAGCCTCACCTCCATCCCTGGAAAGGTGATGGAACAACTTGTTCTTGTGACTATCTCCAGGCACATCAAGGACATGGGGGTCATCAAGAGCAGTCAGCATGGTTTTATCAAGGGTAAATCATGTTTGACTAACCTCATAGCCTTCTATGAGGAAATTACTAGGTGGATAGATGATGGTAGAGCGGTAGATGTGGTTTATCTTGATTTCAGTAAAGCATTTGACACCGTCTCCCACAGCATCCTTGTGGATAAGTTGATCAGGTATGGGTTTGGTGACCAGGAAGTGAGGTGGATTAGGAACTGGTTGAAAGGAAGGAGTCAGAGAGTTGTAGTCAATGGGGTAGAATCTGGTTGGAGGTGTGTTACTAGTGGAGTCCCACAAGGGTCGGTGCTGGGACCGGTGTTGTTCAACATCTTCATCAACGACCTGGATGAGGGTATAGAATGTACCCTCAGCAAGTTTGCTGATGACACTAAGCTGGGAGGAGTGGCTGACACACCAGAAGGCTGTGCTGCCATTCAGAGAGACTTAGATAGGTTGGTGAGTTGGGCGGGGAGAAACATGATGAAATTCAACAAGGGGAAGTGCAGAGTTTTACATTTGGGGAAGAACAACACCATGTCCCAGTACAGGTTGGGGGCTGAACTGCTGGAGAGTAGTGTAGGTGAAAGAGACCTGGGGGTCCTGGTAGACAGGAGGATGACCATGAGCCAGCAATGTGCCCTTGTGGCCAAGAAGGCCAATGGCATCCTGGGGTGTATTAGAAAGGGTGTGGTTAGTAGGTCAAGAGAGGTTCTCCTCCCCCTCTATTCTGCATTGGTGAGGCCACATCTGGAGTATTGTGTCCAGTTCTGGGCCCCTCAGTTCAAGAAGGACAGGGAACTGCTTGAAAGAGTCCAGCGCAGAGCTACGAAGATGATTAGGGGAGTGGAACATCTCCCTTATGAGGAAAGGCTGAGGGAGCTGGGTCTCTTTAGCTTGGAGAAAAGGAGACTGAGGGGTGACCTCATCAATGTTTACAAATATGTAAGGGGTGAGTGTCAGGGAGATGGAGTTAGGCTTTTCTCAGTGATGACCAGTGATAGGACAAGGGGTAATGGGTGCAAATTGGAGCATAGGAGGTTCAAGGTGAATATCCGAAAAAATTTTTTACTGTGAGAGTGACAGAGCCCTGGAACAGACTGCCCAGGGAGGTTGTGGAGTCTCCCTCACTGGAGACATTCAAAACCCACCTGGACACGTTCCTGTGTGATGTACTCTGGGTGACCCTGCTCTGGCAGGGGGGGTTGGACTAGATGATCTTTCGAGGTCCCTTCCAACCCCTAAGATTCTATGATTCTATGATTCTATACAAAGGGAATGACCTGTCTCTAGCATGAAATAATTAGGAATGCAGATATCCTCTAAGCTCTTGCACTTTTAAGAATCATAGAATCATAGAATGGTTAAGGTTGGAAGGAACCTTAAAGATCATCAGGTTCCAACCTCCCTGCTGTGAGCAGGGACACCTCCCACTAGACCATGCTGCACAAAGCCCTATCCAAGCTGGCCTTAAACACCTTCACGGAGGGAGCATCAAGAACCTCCCAAGGCAATCTATACCAGCACCTTACTACCCTCATGGTGAAGACTTTCTTCCTCATGTGTCACCTAATTCTACTCTCTTTCAGCTTAAACCCGTTACCCCTTGTCTTATCACTACCCCCTCTAATGAAAAGCCCTTCTCCAGAATCGTACTTATTTTTTCGAGTGTTGAACATATAGTCTTGGCAAAATCATTCAACACTGTATAGAGGACAGCTGAGATGCCTTTATGTTGCCACATTCTTATGACTCATTTGACCAAAATTTGGAGTATTACAGGCTATGGCAGAATAAAACTGGCATTGGAGTCGCATGGTCCTGGAACTCTTCTGCTCATTTTAGAAGAATATGTAAAGTCCTGTTGCCATTTCACAGGACCAATCAAGCTATCAGCAGCAGTTTTTGCTGCAAATCTTCTGCAGCTGACATCATGAGCTAAAAGCTGACTCCCTAGACTCCTCTCATTGTGTCACACCAGTGTTTGGTTGAGTTTTCTTTGCAGTCTTATTTCCTCCATATTTTCAAACAACCTTTCTCAGATCCCAGACAAAAAAGCCCTACCTCTGTCTGGAGAGTATTTTAATTGCTGAGCAAAGTTATATTCACATGTAGGTATGTGGGGAGAAATGGAAGGGAAAAGGAGCAGAAATATTGGTTGGGCAGACTTAGAAAATGATCTTAAATGACAGGCAGCAGTTAAATTCCATCTCAGAGAGGCTCAGTACAAACCAGGTGAACTCCCTATTTCTGCAGAGCATCAGATGGAAGGAGCTTCTTCCACGCCAGCCCTGCTCCAAATCTTCTCTCTTGTAGGAGACAAATGAGTTGGGGTGGTACCAATGGAAGCTGCTTCACAGAATATTTTCACCTGCATTATCATCTTCACCATTTGGTAACCAACTGGCAATTGTGTCAAAACAAATGTATGTGAAGATAAAGTAGGCAAGAACTATAGTCTGCCTAGAGCCTGTTTGTGCCTCTTTCTTTACAAGGTTTCAATCCCAGATTGCCCTTATAGAAGCCTTTCTATTTCCCCTCTCAGCTAGTTCATTGTTCAGGGTTAAGTTTAGAAGCAGGTGCCATGTTTTCATGACAGTATAGGTGAAAGGGACACTGCTGTATTGATTGAAAGTCCATCTAAAGAAATGCCATAAACAGTGATGGGCATTTAATCAATTGTTTAGATCCAAAGGATACTTCAGGCTTACCAAAGAAGGTGGGAAAAGGCTCTTACTACAGCTTTTCTTTATTCCAACATGAAATTATTCCGATGTTTAAAAGAAGCTGCTATTAAATTCTCTGCAGTTCATAGAATTAAAACAAAGACATGACTTGATGAAGGATTGAGTTTAGAGCACAGTTTATACAGATTGATTGCATATGATGGCAGAACACCTTAGTGTAATAGGGAGAAGTTTTATCCTTCCAAAGAATTTGAGTGATTCTTACTTGCAACTTGCTATCTCTGCGTGCACTTGCACAGTGCCTTAAGTGGGCATTCCATAGATTAGTGTAACCTGCACAAATACAAACTGAATGCTAAAAGTGCCAGTCATGCTCAATGTGCTTGTCTGCAGCATATGAAAACCATAAATAAATGGTTTCTTCATCCCATCAGCTTTGATATACAGCATCTAGAGGAAGTGGTGAGAGGAATGTGGTGGCCCATTGTGGGAGAGCTTTCCCAGGCATTTTAATGATTGCATGTGTGTCTCAAGGGATAAATTTTCACTTCATAAACCAAATAGTACTTATCCACACCTCCCATGGGCTACAATTTAGAGAAATAGCCACTACACAAAGATGGTAAATGGTACCACTGGAATCCCTCGGTCTATAACATAGATGATGGATTTTGAATTAATCAATATTCACAATGCAAAAAGAATTAAAAATCTAGTATAGAAAAAGAAATACTGCTGCTGCTGACCTTTCAGAAAATTGGCAAATCACTTGTGCTTTCACTGTCTAATACAAAGACAGAGGAACAAGGTTCTGTTCCCAGAGTAAGGAATGTTGTCACCCCTTAATCTTCTCTTTAAAATGATAAAATTAAATAATGTGCTTTGTTTCTCTAAGGTGTGTTTCCCAGTTGTGTTTCTTCTCTGGGAACCCCGGTCGCTGTTTTAACACCTTTTCTGAACAGTGAGTATCATGACTGGGTACAGCAGTTCAGTAGTGGTATCAGTGTCAACTGGGACGCCTTATATTGAAAGTAGACTAGGTAACTGTGGTGGAAATGGTATGGACTTAAACAATCAATACACTACTGTGTGAATGCTTGAGAAATATGCAATATAAATTAGACTGGATATACTCACATTATTCATTTTTTCAATTCTACCATCCAACACAAACACCTGTTGATAAATCTTTATTATGAAGTCGCAATTGGCAAATCCTGCACATGACATATATGATGAGGGTTGTGCTTCATACATGATCCATACACCCTTTTGGATATTTCCATAAAATGTATAAGAAACAGAAATTAGAATGCAAAAACATACAAACAAAGGCATCAAGGGGAA
>NW_009954505.1:2277141-2280826 GCF_000747805.2 Chaetura pelagica | reverse complement strand
TTACTTATGTTATCATAGTACTGGGATGGTAAAAAAACCTCTGAATCTAAGCACATAAATGCTGCAAACTTTGTTAGGGGAAAAGGATCTCTGAAAAGTTCATATAATCTTACACTAGCTATCATTTAATTTGAATGCTGAATTGCTTGACTGTGTTCTAACAAAGCCCTTCTAAAATGTCAAATGCAGCTGATTTGTTGGGAGTACAAAGCAACACATTTATGTTTAACACACACTGAGAGCATTTAAATAACTTATGAAGTATACCTGTTAGTAATATTTTAAATTTATGTAAATCCTTTTAATTCTTTCTAGATTTCTGTTTCTTAATCAGTGAAATAATAAAATTTGGCATTTGAAACAAGCTATTACAATGAACAAGGCAGAAAATTCAACTATTCAAATCTAATAATATTTTTAACCTCATTTTTTCTTTTCTTATTTCACAGAAACATTACATGTCATAACAAGTGACCTTACTGATGTAGTTTCCTCTGTTGGAGAGTAGATAATATTCCTAGATAATTTGCAAAGTAATTACTGACCTCTTGGGTGGCCAGCCAAAGGAGTGAAGCTCTTTTGCCAGGAGTTCCTTAGTATTTCTGATTTTATATTAACTTCACACAGGCTAAAAAACATTCAGGGATACCACTAGGAGGTATTTATTTTGGTCACTAAAATAGGCTGCTGGCTTTCCAGCCCATTACTTTAGTAAATACCTGTACAACAATCTACTCCTACCCAGAGAAAAATGGAAAGAACACAAAGTGAGAGCTAACAGCAGTAGATAACAGTGGAAATTTATTTCAGCAGGTGTGACTCAGAAATTTTAGTTAAGTGTGTGTCATTTCTGTAGCCATTTTTCAGATAAATTAGAACATAATGTTTAAAAGAAGTTCTGTGGTATTTGCCACTATTCACCCTAGAGCAGTTTTGCAAGATTGAGTCAGACTCTACTTTTTCTTATGCAATAAACAAAATTATTTCCTGCAGCTATGATGATTTGCTATAGATCTGAAAGGCTTTACAAAGAAAAGCTGGTGGAGAGGACATGATTGCGAGTCATCAGTAGGATACAGAAGTACAGAAAGAAATCTAACTTGATTTTCAGATTGTTTCTGGATACTGGAACAAAATTGTATGTACCTAGTTTCATATATGAAATTGCAGAGACAGAAACAAACATGAAATAAATGATTATGTGTTGCTGTTTTTCTTATTGTAAGCCAATGAGAAGAGAACTGCCTCAGAGCCTATTCGCTTTGTAGTTAATGGTTCTAACTTCAACAAATACAGGATATTATCCTCTCTTCTAAGAACATAAAGCTTGAGTAAGCTGTCTTACGGCAAGACTTCATTCTCAGAAAACAGTAAGCTGTATATTTTTTTAAATCTTTGTGTATTTTAATACAATCCACAAATCTCAATTCCCCCCCCCTTCTGGACATCCATACCTTTAATTATCCTTTTAACTCTCTTGCCTCTGCTTTTTTAATCTCTCTAACCCCCTGTTTCCTTATGTTAATTATTCACTTAGGCTTCCGATGACTATACAAATTAACCACAAAGAGCCCCAAGATGACTAATTCCTAGGATAGACTGCATTATGATATAAAACTTATGGATTGATTTACAATTTTACACGTTTCTTCCTAGGTCATGGTTTCTTCTCCCCTTGTGTTCTTTTCTAACCCTCCATATTGTGATATTTCCCACATATTTTTCAGAGAAAGCTCTGCTTATTTTCTTTCTTCTATCCAGTTTTCTTTCTCTGCCTGTCCTTATCATGAATATTGCTAATTCATCTTTGATTATATGTATGCCAGCTTCTCCTGGCCTGAAATTTTTTGGTGAATCAGAGACATATCTTATTCATGCAGAATAAACAAACGTGTCAGATCAGTAGAAACCTTTAAAGCTTCTGCTTGTATCTTGTATCTATGTCTTAAGTATTATTCGGTAGCCTTTGTAAGTGCTTATGTCTTTGTATACAAGGCAGGAAAGAGAGAATAGAGATTGAATAGGAAAATATTTTCTTCTGGAAATAAAAACCAAACAACAAACCAAGCAAACCTGATGAAAAATACATTTTTTTTCCCCCCTGGGTGTTAGAACCATCAGCATTGAAGATGATGCAACAAAATGAAATGACATTGAGAACAGGATTAACCCAAACCACCAGAACACCTTTGTTTGGTCAGCTTTGCACTTTCTGGAGTTGACAATTGGTCTACACTGCAGACACTGAAATTGACAGTAAAGAAGCTGAAAATCCATTTTGATATGGGATACTGTAGTGAATAGTTAGGGATATCATGAATGTAAGGGAGAAAAATCAGTAAATACGATCACTCCATGCAATTAGTGGACAATAGATGTGCTGTTATATGTAAACTTCACATGCTAGGTATTTTCCAAGTTTCTAGTCAGAGGTCAGTAACTAATACTGTTAATTTAAAAATTAAGACATGAGGTGATGAGTCACAGTCTTTTAATCTAGGAGAAGTGGAGCTTCTTAAGATCTTTATTCACTTTATTCATGTTAAGAGATGAGAACAACAGTTTTAATTGAAGTACTTAATCCTTAAATGAAATCTGATTATACACATGTACATGTGACATACTTCCCAACTCCCAGTCCAGGCTAGACCTGTTGAAAATTTCTCTAAATCAATGTACTGATGATATCTATAACTGTTCTGAGCAACTGTGATTAGAAAAATATTAACATAAATCTACATGATCTGTAAAATCTGATTTGTACCTTTTTACATCGTTGTTGAGGGAAGACTTAAAGTACTTATAAACAATGGATAAAAGCAAGTAAAATTCTCTTCTCTCCAACCAGCACGTTTCTGTTCCCCTGAGAAAACTAAAATAGTTTATAAATTCTCAACATATGCTTCATTCCTTGTGGCTTGCCAAAATGCTACTCCTGCATTTCTGTAAAGTAAGACCTTGTACAGGTTGCTGAGGGGTTGCACTTGTTTTTAAGTATTCAAGGAGCAGCAGTAACAGAATGCTACCTTTCCTAGGGGACAGCTTGAACAACGGATGGCAAACAGTTTAATCAGCTGCTACAGGCCATCATTCCATTGTGTAGTATCTGTTGCTACATTTTGCTTGTGTCCAAGGCATTCTTCATCTTTTCAGCATCATCACAAAGGAACCTTAATGAAAAAAAATGGAGCATCATTTAAATAAATGTGAGTCATTATCTATGAGCTATGTTTCACCTGGTTGGACCCAAATTATGAGAAATCAGTTGATTTTTCTCACAAGGCATTTAAAATTTCATTAGAAGATAAAAATGAAAGCTTGATGTTGACATAAGAAGTAATTTCTTAGAACAGGATTCCCTTAACATCTAGAGATGTTTTAATGTGAACTTGATTTTTAAAGCTTATCTGTAATAGTTGAGGAATCTACAAAAATTAGTCAGTGTCACTGCAAATGATAAATTTTAGAAACTGCAAGCAACCTGGTGACAGAGTGGTATATTTTTCTGATGCAAGCTGGACAAACCACCTATTTGTTCCATCTTCCTCCAGTTAGAGGCTCTGACAGGAACTTTTTATTAACAAAGTTTTTTATCAACCTTACAGGAAGAATGTAACTGAGAATATCAGTCGTAATTACATCCCTTTCATCCTTTAAAATTATGCAGAAAGTCCATTATTATCTG
>NW_009954505.1:2268556-2277116 GCF_000747805.2 Chaetura pelagica | reverse complement strand
GTGGCTGTAACAGCCAATTACATCGTTTTTCAGCTATCATTCAAGAACTCTCCTGTCACGGGCTGCATTCTGTTATTTCTACTCTCTTTGTATATGTCTCTGAAATTTATAAAAGTGAAAGAGCTCAGAAACTTACACAAATTATCATTTTCTTAAAGAGAAAGTAGGACATGAAACAGATATTTCATACTCGCTGTCCATTTGCCACTTTAGCCAATGAGTCTTTCCCTAATTCAGAATGGAAAAGGTCACTGAGGAGTTGTTGAACATGAGGTACATTCTTCATAGAATCACAGACTCACTGTGGTTGGAAAAGAGCTTTACGATCATCAAGTCCAATCATTAATCCAGCATTGCCAAGTCCACCATTAAGCCATGTTTATTTGTCCCAAGCCCCTAAACTATCACCTGCTGGAAAGCTTTTGCATGTCATTTCCAACACAGCATATACCAGTGGACACCGTCAGAGGGAAGGAATCAGTTAGTGGGAAGTCAGATGAGTGGGAGCTCTAAACAAGCCATGTCTTATGAGGGACTTTGTCTCAAAAGAAAATATCTGACAGTAACCGTTTACATCAGAAGAATCATCTGAGCCTCTTGCACTTCTTTCCAGTTAATCAATCTGCAAACAAATACTCTGGGTAAGTTAAACCAGCTCCAGCAAATAAGCCTCTCTGAGCCAAGTGGCAATAGTTGCATTCTGAATATCTGACTGAATTCATGCTGCCAAACATCTACTATGTACAGCATTGCTTTAAAGCCAAAGTAACATGCAGACACAGAGTTGTCAGAGTTGGAAGAGGCCTCTAGAGATCATCTAGTCCAACTTCCCTGCTAAAGCAGGATCCCCTGGAGCACATTACTCAGGACCGCATCCAGGCTGGTCTTGAATATCTCCAGAGAAAGGGACTTCACAGCCTCCCTGGGCAGCCTGTTCCAGTGTCTGTCACCCTCATAGGAAATAAGTTCTTCCTCATATTCAGATGGAACTTCCTGTGTTCCAGGTTGTGCCCATTGCCCCTTGTTCTGTCACTAGGCACTAGTGAAAAGAGTCTGGCTCCATCCTCCTTACACCCACCCTTTAGGCATTTATAGACATTTATAAGGTCTCCTGTCACTCTTCTCCAGGCTAAACAGTCCAAGCTCTCTCAACATTTTCTTGTAAGAGAGATGCTCCAGTCCTCCAATGACTGATCCTAAAATGGTTTAATTCTTCATGTTATGTATAAGAACATCCACAAACATTGTACACTCAAGCAGAATTATCTTTAAAAATTCTAAGAAGGACACTTTGGTCAAAACTTTCTGAATGTAAATATTGTAGTGGGAGAAGACTGGACCCAGATATTAATTAGGGGTTTTGTTGTGGCTGTTTTTCAGTGTGGCAATTCAAGTTTCTTTGATATTATTTTAAGCAGAAGACTTACTCAAGAACTTAGAGAAAGCCAAAGAGTAAATCAATCAGTCTGTCTGTCTGTCTGTCTGTCTATCTATCTATCTATCTATCTATCTATCTATCTATCTATCCTTAAGTCTATTTATCAGCTCTTGATGCAAACAGAATCATAGAAAAACTCATATAAGATAAAAACAAATTTTGTTGCTTTGGCAATATTTTGTGGAAAGAAAGAAAAAAGTAAAGAATAGTCACTGAAAACTCCAGGTTTGGTGTTTTTTTGTTGTTTTTTGGTTTTTTTTTGTTTTTTTTTTTTAAATCACATAGAACATGCTAGGTTTTTGAGTCAGGGACAAAACATAAATAAAACCTCATGGTGTGGTTTTGTCATTTTATTCTTCTCTACTCTACTACTTTACTGACTGTTACAGCAATCCATAAATACATGTACCTCTGTTTCAATAATGCAGAAGATTTACTTTGCAGCTAAGCCATTAATATACATCAACAGCTGGTTTTTAAGAATATGACTAATACATCAACAACAACGGGTTTTATAACCTTGTCATTCATGGTAAGACAGTATTTAAAGCAACTTGACTTGCTAGAATCTCACCTTTGCTGCAATGATTAAGGGCTTTCAAAATCCTGAGTGGCTGTCAGTATATAGAAATTACTGCTGCAGAGGATCAGAGGAAAAAAAAAAAAAATCATTATTAGATATCTCCCTGATCAACTGTAACGCCAGATTGTGTGCAGGTGAACAATTATGCTCCAAGGCAAAAATTTGTGAGCAGAGAACCATAAAGGAATTCCTTACTCACGTATCACATTAACCACTTAGCTAGGTTCATTCTATCTCTCTATCTCTCTATCTCTCTATCTCTCTATCTCTCTATCTCTCTATCTCTCTATCTCTCTATCTCTCTATCTCTCTATCTATCTATCTATCTATCTATCTATCTCTCTATCTCTCTATCTCTCTATCTCTCTATCTCTCTATCTCTCTATCTCTCTATCTCTCTCTCTATCTATCTATCTATCTATCTATCTATCTATCTATCTATCTATCATCTATACTTAAGTCCATTTATTAGCTCTTGATGCAAACAGAATCATAGAAAAACTCATATAAGAGAAAAACAAATTTTGTTGCTTTGGCAATATTTTGTGGAAAGAAAGAAAAAAGTAAAGAATAGTCACTGAAAACTCCAGGTTTGGTGTTTTTTTGTTGTTTTTTGGTTTTTTTTTGTTTTTTTTTTTTAAATCACATAGAACATGCTAGGTTTTTGAGTCAGGGACAAAACATAAATAAAACCTCATGGTGTGGTTTTGTCATTTTATTCTTCTCTACTCTACTACTTTACTGACTGTTACAGCAATCCATAAATACATGTACCTCTGTTTCAATAATGCAGAAGATTTACTTTGCAGCTAAGCCATTAATATACATCAACAGCTGGTTTTTAAGAATATGACTAATACATCAACAACAACGGGTTTTATAACCTTGTCATTCATGGTAAGACAGTATTTAAAGCAACTTGACTTGCTAGAATCTCACCTTTGCTGCAATGATTAAGGGCTTTCAAAATCCTGAGTGGCTGTCAGTATATAGAAATTACTGCTGCAGAGGATCAGAGGAAAAAAAAAAAAAATCATTATTAGATATCTCCCTGATCAACTGTAACGCCAGATTGTGTGCAGGTGAACAATTATGCTCCAAGGCAAAAATTTGTGAGCAGAGAACCATAAAGGAATTCCTTACTCACGTATCACATTAACCACTTAGCTAGGTTCATCTGCAGTGACGTATGCCTGTGTACCCTTCTTTGTAACATCACATGTTGGACAGTCCCAGGGAACATGACACAAAACACAGCAGAAAAAGAGGAGGATGCACCACTTCTCATTCTTAGAGAAACAGGGTATTTCTACAAGTTTTTTTAAAGGATTAAAACTCATATTTATTGTCCACTGAATTCACAATGGGACTCTGAGATAACCTACCCAATAAGGAAAGCTGGTTCTGGAGCAGGACCACGGTATTCATATTTCCTGTAGAGGCTAGGAATTGTGAGCAAAGATTAGACCTTATTGCATTCTCATCCATCTGCGAATCTAGAGACCAACCCTGCATTGGGTATGTTACTGATGACGAGATATAACAGACAGATAAAAATAAGTATGGGGAGGAGTGACTGTACTTTTATAAATACAATGTAGGAAGGATTACTCCCAGTACAAATGAAAAACATTAGCTTTTGCACAATACCATTAACATTTTCATATGATAAGGTTCCACCAGTCATCAGGAATACAAATGGGTAAAGAGCATTTTGGTTCTGTAATTAAACAGAGAAAATGTATAGGGAGGGGGTGCAAAAAGCAACTTGTCCAAAAAGTAGACTAAATTTTGGAAAGAGAAAAAAGTTGTAAGAACTCTGTTATCAAGTTAGGACCTTCTCTCTTTTCTTTATTGAACTTAATATATTTAATATAAAACATCTTTTCTTTAACTTGAAATAGACACTTTCAAAAGAATAATTTCACTTTCAAATGAAAAATTGAAAGAAGACATTGTAGAATTCAGGTGTATTTCACATAAAGACATCTGCCTAGGGAGAATTCTTTACAGTGTTTAACAACAAGCACACTAATAACAGACAACTACTATGCTCCATTTTTTTCCCAGGATCCATAGAGCCTTCTTCTCATCACATAACAAGAAATAATAAAATTAATCTCTTTATGTTCCTATAAATCTTCAGTAGTGGAAACAGAATTAAACACATCAACTCCACAAAATTAGTGGTGTTTTGCCCTGTGACCAGATTATCATGCAGAGATGCCACCATGTTAGACATTATCTCATGAGGGACAAAGAGAGATTTCCATATGGGAATATACTGTTTAGCTTGTTTGAGGGGAAGGCATTACTTAAAGGCACAGTAAGTAAAGTGATTTTTTCCACACTGCAGGTAATCAGGAGAGGGAAAGGAAGCAGATACAAGTTTTTTGTAGATGCAGTTTGTGATGATAATGACTTTCTAGAAGCCAATGTGCCAATAACAAGGCTGCCTATTTAGGACACTATAATCTATGGCTTTAAACGTATCAGCTGCAATCTACCTCTCTGCACTCTTCAGAAACTAAAGGCAGTGGAAAGTCTCAGCAACTGATATGAAATAGATAGAAGCTTGGAAGATACAGAAGAAAAGTGATGAAGCTACTTAAAATTTAAAATGCAGGCGTTTTACTATAAATGTATTTTTAAAATATCACGAGAGGATAATCTTGTTCAAGGAGGCAACTTGCTCTGAGCTGAGACCTTAAAAATAACAGCTTTGTTTTTCTACCTTATCATGCACCATGTCACTGCTCTAAGACATACAAGGTCTAAGATGGGCTTATAATATGTTAATAGGAAAAAGGCAGCATGAAAAATTTCCCCTAGCAACAGAGATAGAACATTTAAAAGCTGTCACCGGAAAACGGTCTGAGAAAAACACAGGTGGTCAATCTGAAACTTTGCTTTATCTCCAGAGGTAACCAGTTCACAAGCAGAAAGCAGCTGCTGAACTATCTACTGCTACATCTTCGTTCCACCACCCCACTGTAACCATGTGATAGCTGCTCATGCTTGAAAATTCCTACAATGCAGTACTAAGCATGTGTATCATTGTAACCAGGACAACACTATGGTTGCTACGGGAATTAAAAGAAAACAAAGAACCTTAACACCAAACTTGGAGCCACAAGAAAAGTTCTGCTGCAAGATTAGAAAGAAAAAGGGATGATGACCATGTTGTACATATTCTCCAATTCATCATTATTTATCCTGCAGTGTTATTCACAGGACAGAGTAAAAATAAACAAAGCAGAAACCCCTGCCAGCCAGCCTCAGTGTGAAATGTTTGATATGTGTCTTAGAAGTATCTCATAATCCAACATTCCATTTTATTATTATTATTTTTTTTCCAAATAGCATTATTCTTTAATGTTAAACCTCCCAGATTCACGCCAGAATTTTGAGTTGTGAAAGTATTACACTAAGTAAAATGAGAGTATGAGAACACCACAGGACATATTGCTTTGAGAGATCACACTCTTCCTTGAGTCCACCTCTACTCGTGTCTTTGGTCAAATCAGATGGGCTCTTAGAAAACAAGTCAGATTGTCTCCATTGACAGTGCTTCAGTTCACATTATGTAGTGGTCTGAGCCCTTTCAGATTAATTTGAATGGGAAGATGCACCTCAATAGCATAACTAACTCCTTCCAGACACCAACAGGAGGAGTTCAGACCATGGGACAAAACATAAGCATATATGAAGTAACATCTCCTGACATGCACCCAGTATGTATGGTGCATCCTCAGGAGTAACTACTTTGCTTTGCAGATCTCTCTTCTTGGTGTCCTCTGCTTACTGATGTTGCTAAACCCTAGACAACTTTGACACATCTGCTTCTGGATCATCTATAAAAAATTTGAAGAGTACTAGCCCTAAAATGGAGCCCTGGGAACCCTCTGGTGTCTGTCTGCCAGCCTCCTGTAGCTCCATTTCCTACAACTCTTTGAGCCTGACCTGTCAGCCATTTGGTCATCCCACATGTTATGTACTTGTCTAGCTGGCTGCTGGACATTATATCCAGGAGGATACTGTGAGAGACAGTATCAAAAGCTTTGCTATAACCCACAACTACCACATCTACTGGCTTCCCATGGCCAACTAGATGGCTGACTTTGTCATAAAAGGAAATTAGGTTAGTTAAGTAGAACTTTCCCCTCATGAACCCATGCTGGCTATGACCAATGTCTGTATTGTCTCTCAAGTGTTTTTCAGTAACTCCCAGAATAATCTCCATGATTTTACCAGGCAATGAACTGAGATTGACAGGCCTGTAATTGCCAAGGTCTTCCTTCTTACCCGTCTTGAAAACTGGGACAGCATTTGACATCTCCCAGTTGACCAAGAGCTCTTCAGACTCCCAAGACTTTTAAGGAATAATGGAGAGAGGTCCCACAGTAAATCAGTGTGAGAGTAATATCTGCACCCAAGCATGGGTTGAGCTTTAGTGTGATAGAGACAGTCCCCAAATGGAAAACCCATGATTTTTCAAAAGCAAACAAAACAGAACAAAGATATCAAAGCAGAGACACAATAAGGCACTCGGGTGAATATATATACGTATATTTATTCTTGCAGAAATGCTGTGCAATAGAATCAGGACATTTTACCCTTTGTGACCCCATTTGAAATATATATATGTATATATAATTAAACCTTAACCCCATGGACTTTTATCTTAGAATGCCCTCTATTCTTTTTAATTATGCAAGTAATCCCAAGACATCAAAAATAAAGAGAATTTTGATCTTTTTTTTGTTGAGAAACTGAAAGTTCAAAATGAAAATGGCTGCTTCCTATGTTGGTTTCTGTTTCAATAGAAAGTATTTTCTGTTATATGTTTGGCAGATTTTTTTTTGGACTGGCTCCTGTTGTAATGTGGATTTTTCACTAAATCTAAAGTTATTTTCTCAGAGGGGAATGGCAGTCTGGCTCCTGTCCAGTGACGGAGAAATAATATTCAGGCAATCAAATACCACAGAGATATGTCTGGTCTAAGAATAAAACAGAGAGGATGGGGGGAACAATATCAGACTCCTTATGAGGCAGGTACCTGAATGGAGGAAGTTTTAGCCTAAAAATGTGTGCATGCCAGAGGTTATCACGACAGGTGGGTAGATTTGTTACAGATCAATTCAGTTCAAAACAAGATTTTTTTAACAGAGGGGGAGATGTGTGTACAAAAAAAAAAAAGAAATCTCAAAATCAAAGACTACAAACCATTTTAGTTTTCTAGTTAGCAAATGGGAGCACTTTAGGCCATTTGGACAGGAAATTCAAATAAAATGATTCTCTGTCTCTGTTACTGGTATGGAACCTTGTGTCAGTTGCAATCAGTTTGAATAGCTCTCATCTTCATGGGGGCTTTGTTGAGCAGCTGTTCAGGAATAACATATTTTTTCTGGCTCTGTTCTTGGACAAGTACACTTAAAGATTTAGGAAAGGGGCAGGGAATGTCTGTCAAAATACTTTCTCTCATAAATCCTATTTAGACTTTTACATCTTTTATGGCAGGATGCTCTTCAGGGCAGTGTGCAAGACATGGAAGATGTCCTGTATCAGTAGGGTCTGCAAAATAATTTTAAACTCTGTTCAGAATTGAGTGCTTCATAAAAATGATGCCTGGGAATTAACTTGTGAACAGCAGTAAAAATGTGGCTTTGGAGCACAGCATAAAGGCACATTCACTCACAGCAACTTCAAAGATTTGAATTATGGGGAATACAACTTACTCTTTAACACAGGTGTCTTATGGGGGAAAAAAAAACCCAAATAGCATTTCATTCTTTCGCCCTATGATCTGCTTGGAAAAAGGACTGGTTGGCCAAAAATGTTGACCTATTTTATAGATGTTGTAACCGAACTTTTTTTGCCTCATG
Organism: Chaetura pelagica; assembly: GCF_000747805.2. Taxonomy (NCBI): domain Eukaryota; kingdom Metazoa; phylum Chordata; class Aves; order Apodiformes; family Apodidae; genus Chaetura; species Chaetura pelagica. Next base: position 2,269,210 of record NW_009954505.1, on the reverse strand, counting down.
TGTCTGAACTAAAGGCAGGCTCATGAATCTCCCTGCTTCAGAACTAGCCAGTAAGAAGAGCTGATAAACAAAGTGAGTGTGCCCACCTCCTTCTATTGGGTTCAGCCATGTGTTCCATTTGCTTATGAAATGGAGTCTGTTTCCATTTCATATAAAGCAAAGAACCTCATTCATTTGTGCAAAAGTGGAGCTGTCTCTAGATCTCATAATTACATGGGAAAATAGAGCCAAAGAGAGCCAGTGCTGCTGCCTTTCCAGACATTTTATGGAATGAACATGCAATTACAGGTTTAGGGAGTGAAATATAGGGAAGATGTCAAAGACGATTTTACAATTGCTTCCTCCAAAAGGAAGCCACACACCAGAATGGTCAAATGTAAACCACAGTTAATGCTCTCCAATCTTCCCTGGTCCAGCTCTTTCCATTCCTGGGATGACAGAAGCTTGTGCAGGTGCTGAGAAACTCCTTGTGAGAACACTAGAGGATTTTATTTTTCTGTCCAGTTCAGGAGTTTCGGCTGCATTCACTTTGACTGGCGGATGATGCCACAAAACATGAACTATTATATTTTATTTTAAAAATACCTCACATGCTCATGCAATGTAGAGTTCTTTTTCTTATTGTTAAAGAGTAATGTATTGTCAGCTTTCTCC
>NW_009954505.1:2261702-2268360 GCF_000747805.2 Chaetura pelagica | reverse complement strand
CTTTCCTTTAGCAGAACAAGGTACGAACATCACCTTTCAAAAGAAGCAGCTCTGCCATGACATTTTAAAAAAATGTTGTTCTAGTGCATGAGTTTATATTTTCAAAGAGACTGCAATTTATTGCTTTAGCAATAGTAACAAAACTCATTTCTTTGTGCATGCTTTATACAGCAACTGTGATGTGTCTACAGGTTATACTTTATGTCATTCTAACAGGTAGATCACAGAAAGGAGAGTCTGTTTTCACCTTTGGCACTGGGTGGAGTTACTTTTCGTGTTCACATAGAGGAGGATGGTACCTCAGTGCTGAGTCTGCAGGAAAAGCCATGGCATGAAGACCAGACTCTGAGAAGGGTGAGAGCATAAGGAAACTCTAAAGGACAGCCTTGGGCACTTGTCCAGTACTGAGGGACAAAACCTGAATGACTCTTTTGCACACCAGTATGAAAGTCAGGGGATAACAGGAGGCACCAGGGGTCCAACAAACAAATTAGAGAGAGCCATTTTTGAGCAATGACACTGCTATCTCCTGAGCCACCCACCAGGGACAACAGGGACAAATGCAAGCTAGAGGAGACGTGTCTTTGGTGGGGCAGGTCTGCAAGAAGCAGGTGATTATAAGAGATAATTAACTTTCCTCCAGCTTAAGGGTCAAGAAGATATTCCTCTGCACTTAGCAAGCTGATGCACTGTAGTCTTGAATTTTGAACCAAATGTCTGTGCAGAAAATTACATTACATTTTAGGCAGTTGCCTTGCATCATGTGTTTAAATTCCTCTCTGCTAAATGCAGAGCTGAAATTTGCTCTTCTCCCACGCAGGGTCTAGAGCAGTGCCTCATGTACAATTTCCTTCTTGTTGTACCTGCAGAACAAAGCTGCTTAAAAAAGCAAAATAACACCCCCCCACACACACTGTAGACATATATCCCACCCTTAAATGATGCAAATAAACCTATCTGTTTACATTGCAAATGTAGCTGAACCGGTAGGGCAATAGGGAATTAATTGAAGAACTTACTCAACAATGAAGACCCTTATGAAAAGGAACTCAACCATTAAATTACTTGCAAAAGAGAATGGTAATGGTGATTGGAGCCCTACTGAAAATAAAGGCCAAATGAGACAGAATGTATAATTCTCAGAATTAATGTACAGCACCTTATCCTCCAGATTTTCTTGCATAACTAAAACAAAATAAAGGGGAAAAAAAACTGCAAAAGGGAATAAGGTGTTAAAAGAAAGGAAAAAAAAAAAAAAAAAAAAGAGGAGGAAAAGAGATAAAAATGTCCCTGAAGGAGATAAAAATAGGAATGACAGCGGCAAACCAAACAGCATTTCTCATGGCTACTGTTACTTAAATACCTGACAGTTCAAATACATCACACCTTATCTCTGAACCTAAAATTTTTCATCTCCTTCTCCATACAGATAAATTTTGCTGTCTGCCATTTCATGGGGGAAGAAACTGGAGCAAAAGAGAAAAGCTAAATTCTCCAGTGTTGCCCAATTCTTTGAATCTGAGCCCACAAGAAAGTACAGCCATCTTGACTGCCTGGAAAAGATGCTCAGGACATACTGCAACCTGGTCCAGTGGGAGGTACTCCTGCCCATGCAGAGGGGGTTGAAACTAAATGATCTTTAAGGTCCCTTCCAACCCAAACCATCCTATGATACACTTTTTTTTTGAGTGGAGAGGAACACGTAAAGAAGGAGCAAAATTCTGCTCCATTGACAAACCCTGCTCTGGGAAGGGCTGTGGGACCAATATGACTGTGTGGTTCAAGGCTGCTTACAGAACGCAAGAGTCTGTGTATCTACTGCACTGCTTCATTGCAGGGTACCACTGTCTGGTTCTGGCTGTGGTCAGGATATTCAAATATCCTTGCAGGGAAAGGAGAAAGCCCTGCTCAAGCCATAGAAAGAAAGGTTTGCAGATTGTTGCTCTTCCTCCACCTTTTCTCAGCACTTGGCATACAAAAGCCTGAAAATGGACTAAGATTTGGAAAGGAACTTTGTCTGCTCTGAATCTGACAAAATAAGACTACTGGGGACAAAGACAAAATAAGAATAGGTTTTGTCCCTCATTTTTGAACATTAGAAAAGTACAGTACTTTGTCAGTAAGGTGTTCAGAAAGTCAGGGTTTGCCCGGGGCTTTCATTAAAAAACAGCTCGAGGGAAGGATGAACAAGATATGTCTGCATGTTACTTTGGCTTTAAAGCAGTGCTGTACATAGTAGATGTTTGGCAGCATGAATTCAGTCAGATATTCAGAATGCAACTATTGCCACTTGGCTCAGAGAGGCTTATTTGCTGGAGCTGGTTTAACTTACCCGGAGTATTTGTTTGCAGATTGATTAACTGGAAAGAAGTGCAAGAGGCTCAGATGATGCTTCATGAGCTGGTGATTCATTATCCGTGACTATCCACACACACATACACATATCTACATACCTTTTTGAATAATGCTATAGGAAGAGATGCCAGAAAACCAGCACCTTGCACAGAGACACTGAGCTACTTATGAAACATTCTTCTGATGTAAACAGTTACTGTCAGATATTTTCTTTTGAGACAAAGCCCCTCATAAGACATGGCTTGTTTAGAGCTCCCACTCATCTGACTTCTCCTACTAACTGGTTCCTTTCCCCTGGCAGTGTCCACTGGTATATGCGGTGTTGAAAATGACATGCAAAAACTTTCCAGCAGATGATAGTTTAGGAGCTTGGGACAAATAAACATGGCTTAATGATGGACTTGGCAATGCTGGGTTAATGGTTGGCCTTGATGATCGTAAAGCTCTTTTCCAACCACAGTGAGTCTGTGATTCTATGAAGAATGTACCTCATGTTCAACAGCACCTCAGTGACCTTTTCCATTCTGAATTTCACTAATCACTTTTAGAACTTACTTATTCTGTTGGCCTCTCTGACATCCTGTGGCAATGATTTCTGGAGATTTCTCTTTTTAACGTTGAAAACAATTAGTTTTTGCAACTAGCTCCCTTGTCAGTCATTAGCTCTCCATTGGTTCTTGTTTTATGGATTCTGCAAGCCTCTCAAGCCTCTGTCACTGTAAATTTCACTCCTAGTCATCTCTTTTCTCAGCTGAAGAAATTATCTTGCTTAGTTTGTCCTCATAGTTGAAGCTGCCGTGTTCCTCTGATCGTGTCTGTTGTGCACACATTACCCTCTGTAGCTCCAGGGCACTTCCCAGTAATGAAGTAGAACTGCATACTTGCCAGTCAGAATGTGAGGGCATCATGCAGGTAATATTTAAAATCATAAATATACTTTTCTGGTTTGTTATTATTTCTAACAAGACCCAAAATTTGACTTGTCATTTGATTACTGACCAGGTATCAGTGCCCTGAGGGCACCATTAGCCCTGACTGCCCCTGCCCACCCCTCTGGGCCTCTCCCCATGTTATCCACAGCCCAGCACCCCGTTACAGACCTCATCAACCCTGGATCATCTCTCACTGGCCACTGAGAGCTGTTTTCTCTGGAGATTAGCTGCAATTACTCCAAGACTTCTTTCCTAGAGAGGCAGTAGTTAAATTAGTAACCATTTAGTTATTCCCCCTACCCCTATGCTTTATTCTGCATGGTTCTTAAATAATTTACTGGGACTTAAATTGTTTTTCCCAAGTTTTTTTGCTAAAATCAGAATAATTTTACTCTTTTAGTAACCCAAGACATTCACAACATCATTGTTTATCTTGCAGTTGCTCAGTCAGTTGTAGACTGAATAATTTTGTACCAGCCCTCAGCTCCAACCTCACCTCAAACCTCTCCTGAGTCTTGCCTTATACTTTCCCCAAGGGATCCACTATTTTCTTTACACAGTTGAAGAAAACAGCGGAAACACAACCATTTCCACCTTATTTCTCCTGCTGACTGTGATCCAAGAAGTCTCATTGCTTGGAAGAAAGTGAGATGGAAAACTCACACCCGAGCAAAGGAAAAGCTTACATTTTTGTGCTCATGAGAAACACGAGTGACTGGAGTATGTTGGCTTGCTTTTTAGCAGTATCCTTGCTCTCTCCACACAATTTAACTACAGTAATCCATACAATAAAATATACAGTTGAACATTGCTCATAATGCCAATTTAGATGTGCATGACACTCTTTAGGTAGCTGACAGAATTTGGCAATGCCTATAGAATTTCTTTGAAGGAATGAAATAGGTTTCAGCACTTATGTAATCATTAGTAATGTGAAAAACATTATTTGTGTCTGATATTTTTGTGCATATGGCCTTTTTTTCAAGTTTCACTGCAGTTATGTGAAGATTATAGCAATTCACACTCCCTGACTTTTGACATGTTTTCCAATACTTCCAAGGTAATTCTAGCAAAAAAAAAATTCAGGTATTTCTTCTGCCATGTATGATCCTTTCTAAAAGAAAGGAACTAAACAGGTAAGTCAGTTGTCCTGTGAAGCATGAAAAGATTGTTAGTATCAAGAAAAGGTTTTAAAATTAGATCTGAAGCACTCCATTTTATGACTGAGAAGTACTTAATAAAACACGATACCAAAGCAACTCCATCTTAAACCTTGAAAACATTCCCCTCCCTCCAGCAGTTAAAGACTATTACTTGAATTTACTCCTGACCTTTCTGTGCACAGGACTTGTAGAAACTAAATCACTCCAGCTGAGCAAGAATATACAATAATGCCACATACAAAGTTGGTGTTGAAATTGAAAGCCTTTTATAGCACACAAGACACAAATATAGGTATATATATTCAAGAGGGAGATAACATCCTTCGACTGCTTGTGTAGAAGAGAAATTATTCCAAACAATTGACCATTTTCTATTTAAAGAAACTAAATTGTACTCAAGAGAAGCTGTTACTCATTTTATATATATTTATATATACGTATAGATATACACCACACTTATAATTATGTGACTAAAAGCAGCTTGGAAAAGCTTTGCTAAAGAGTTTCAAGAGTTGAATTTATATTCTTGCATCAGCACGGAGCACAGAAACACTGAATGTAGAAATCATTCAAGAACCCAAAGATACAAACTGTGGAAAAAAATAAATCCTTATCCCATACAAGCAGTTATTTTTTAGAGCAGATAATGTAGGAAAGCCTAAGATGAAAATAAGCTTTTTTTTTCTTTTGTTTAGCTCAAAGAGATTAGGGTAGATGAACAAAATAAGGACCTTGCCTAATAGGTATGATGAGGGCAAACTCATCAGATCATTTCTTGGCATATTATAAAGGTAAAAGCAAAGCCAGAGGTAATGACATTGGAATAAGGAAAAAGGCAAGCTATGCTAGGAAGCAAACAAACAAGGAAGCAGGTACAGAAGACTGAGTGAAAGTAGTGTTAAAATGATAGAGGAGGAAAATAATAGTTTTCAGGTGGAAATTTAGCTTGTAAATTACTAGGCTAGAATAAGGCTAGACTTGATCTTTGAGAGACACATTTCCTTGTGTAGTCTGCCTTACAGTGCAGTGTAAAATTAAGGAGGGAATGGGAGAGTAGTGGTCATTTTGTTACCAGCTCTTCCTCTTTGGTGTTTGTTGGAGAAATAGTGGAAATTATACTTAGCTGAGTCCCCATGGTGACTCCCCTCAAACCTGTCAACTGACTACAGAGAGTGCATGGCACAAACTGAAAATCCATGTTGGGATGAGTAAAATAGAAGTGACTGAAGTAGGCTTGAAGGGCATTTTTACTCACCATGTCCTTCACATCTTGCAGTATTCCCATATGGACTCTCCTGGTTAATCTCCTAATACAATATTATATCAGACCTGATCTACAAAAGATACAGAACCCATAAAAGATAATAAAGGAATCAGAGATTAGCAGAAGTAAGTATCACAGCTTTTGATTAAACTTTGGCTTTTAAAGTCATATCCATGCTTTAAACATGTTTGTTTTGGGTTTTTTTTCTGATTAAAAAACCCCACAACAACAATAACAACAACAACCCCAAAAAGCAACACAAAGTTAAAACACTTCACAAAACAATATGGCCTACAAAGTTTTTCTAGGCACAACAAAATATGTGAAGCCTGATTACACAGACATTTGTGTGCTGGACCCCTCTACATGCCGAGCTGCCTTGCACTCCTTGTTGAGACAGCTGCCCTTCCGTGGGAGGTGGAGCTGTCTGCTGTCTGCTCTCACTTAAGCAGGGCCATGACTTGAGGATTGTGTCCTCTGCTTAGCTGGGGATGCAACAGCTTCCTCTGAGTTAGTTTAAAATTGGCAGTGGTTTAATGAATCTGGATGGAAGAGGCAGACTGGCAGGCAGCCTAAATGTCTAGAAAATGGGTTCTTTGGGCTGTTCAGCTTTGCAGGCTCTTTAGCCCTGATGTAACTAGGCACATCTGATTTAGTGTTTTAGTTCCAATCAGTAAAAGAGAATCCTCTGTTTGTCCCCCTGTCCTGGGCCCTGATTTGCTCTGTAGCCTCATCTTGGAGCATGAAGAGTGGTGGCTTCACTGCTGAAACAAAATGGGAAGACGATACACTCGGGAGGGCACCCATTGCACTACCTCCTAAAGAGAGACGCACTCAGAACACAGCTGTGATTAGAGCTCACCCATAGTTCAAGTCCCCCAAACCTGAACAGTGTTAACTTCAGGTCCTCAGCACCAAAGCACCCACTGTCCGGCTTTCCTGCT